>NC_057711.1:98914175-98967376 GCF_004010195.1 Chiloscyllium plagiosum | reverse complement strand
GCCAGTTCTCTATCCAAATGGCTAGTTCTCCCTGTATTCAAGAGATCTAACCTTGCTAATCAGTCTCCCATGGGGAACCTTGTCGAACGCCTTACTGAAGTCCATATAGATCACATCTACTGCTCTGCCATCATCAATCTTCTTTGCTACTTCTTCAAAAAACTCAATCAAGTTTGTGAGACATTATTTGCTTACTTCTCTACATTTTCCCTGATAATGCACCAAAAACTACAGGCAATTTAGCATGGCCAATTCACCTCTCCTGCATATCTTTGGATTGTGGGAAGAAATCAGAGCACCCAGAGAAAACCCACACAGACACAGGGATAATGTGCAAACTCCACACAGACAGTTGGCTTAGGCTGGAAGTGTACCCAGGTCCATGGTGCTGAGAGGCTTCAGTGCTAACCACTGAGCCACCATGCCACTCCAAAGAAATAGCCCATCGAGCCTGCTCCACCATTCAATAAAATCATGGACACAGCTCAACGTAATCATAATCCTTAATTTGGAGACCAAAACTGCACTCAATACTTTAGGAATGGCCTCACCAGCACCCTATACAAGTGCAGCATAACTTTACTGTTTTTAAACTCCATCCCTCTCGCAATGAAGGATGATATTCCATTTGCCCTTTTAATTACCTGCAGCACCTGCAAACCAACTTTTTGTGATTCATGCATAAGTATACCCAGGTCCCACTGTATAGCAGCATGCTGTAATTTTTCACCATATGCACAGTAGTCCATTTGCTGTTATTCCTGCCAAAACGAATGAGCTCATATTTACCAACATTATACTCCATCTGCCAGACCCTTGCTTACTCACTTAACCTATCTATATTCCTCTGCCGACATTTTGTCTTCTGCACACTTTACCCTACCTTCCATCCTAGTGCCTTTTGTGAACTTTGAAATACTACACTTGGTTGCCAATTCCAAATCATTTATGTAAATTGTAAACAATTGTAGTCCCAATAATGATCCATGAGGCATACCACCAGCCACTGAACTCCAAACAGAAAAACACCCATTTATCCCCACTGTTGCTTTCTGTTACTTAACCAATTGTCTATCCATGCTAATGCATTACCCATAATACCATGCACTGATATCTTGTGCAGCACCCTTTTGTGTGGCACCTTATCAAATACATTCTGGAAATCCAGATAAACCACATCCACCAGTTCCCTGTTGTCTCATGCTCCTAACATCCTCAATAGATTCCAATAAATTAGTTAAACATGATCCGCCTTTCATGAATCCATGCTATGTCTGCAGGATGGGACAATTTCTATTCTGATATCTGCTATTTATTCCTTGATGATAGATTCAAGCATTTTCCCCATTACAAAGGTTAAGATAATGGGCTTATATTTAGCTGGCTTTTATCTACGTCCTTACATCAATGTTATGTATGCAGTGATTAAGCATCCTGCAGGCTTGAATTAGTCCTGTACCTAAGTGTTTGACATACGTTTTGTGGGCAGAATTCTACTAAACATTTGCTCTGTCAAGTATTTGATTCTGTTAAACAATAGGCTGCCCCTTTCCTCTTCCATCTTACATTGCACTCAATGTTTCTTTCCCAACTGTCAAGAGAAAGATCCTATAAATCCATGCGCACGAGCAGTAAACTCAGAATTACAAGTGGCCTTTAATCAATCCAATCTACATTGCACATAGTCCTTAAATAATGATCTTGAAGACCATGTTTGTCATTTTTTTCAAGGAAATATAAGCTGCATAGCATAGAAACTGAATCACATTAATCTGGCACCAAACTTATATTGTCTCGTGTGTGTAAAGAAGTATAAAGGCCTCAGAAGGTTTTTGATGATGGTGGTGCAAAAGCAATTAAGAAATATATCAAATACCAAAAATTGAGTATTCGGATTTTGTTTAGTTTGGATTATTTTACATTTGGATTTTCACATCCATCCAATTATCGTCACCCTCCGCTGACAATAAAAGCATGCTATCATAGTCACTGATAAGAACCAGCTGTAAATTTGTGTACATGTCCTTATTTTTGTATTTTTATTGTAGCTTTGACAATTGTTGAGTGAAGTATGTTATATCCATATCAGCCAATGGTGACAAATGCAGGCAAACATTATGAGGACATTTAACAACCTTCTTAAAAGACATATATGCAGCAGATTTGTGGTGGGAAGAACAACATCATGCATTCTCTTTGATCAGTGGTGAAGGAATGAATGGTGCCATTCATACACGTGCTAAGTAACATTTCATGGATATTTTATTCAATCCTGATGATCAGAAATTCATTTCTGGACAAGATCATTCACAGGAGATCTGGAACCAATATCAACAGGCTAGTGGAGCCTGAACAAGAAGTACAAGACAGTACATTTAATTCATTTTCCAATCTTATAAAGAAAATAAAATAAAATGATGGAAAGAAATGAGGAATTAAAAGGGATTTTAAAAAAGCAAGGACATTTGAAATTATTTATTTCATATTTTTTAAACCTCACTAATAATTAAAAGTTGAAGAACGAATAATCCACATTTGTAAAAGTTAACTTTCAGTGTCAGAGATGTTCTTTGTTAGGAATTGAGAGTGATCATAACTTTAAAAATTTACTTACACTGGAAAATAAAAGCCCCAACATCAAATACCACACTTTCACATGCTTCGAGAAGAGCCATTCTGATAGAAAACCTATTTAAATCAATTGTTAATTTGATAAGTGTCAATGGCAGAAATTGCTGTCTGACTTACTCTTCAGTGCTAATAGTCAGACAGATATTCTATTGCCCAAAGCAATCTATTGTTTCATCTCAATGTAGGCCTGTTTTCCTGTCAGTTCAATGGTGCTAAGCTAATTGGATGTGGAGATGTCAGGAGGCTGGAAGAGAAAGATGAAGGACTATAACTTGGCCAGGATCAGTGACATATGTTCTGTGCAAGTGTTTTACATTGTGATTAAGTGATGAATATGTCATACATAAATAGAACTCTATCATGTTGCAGTTGCCCTGGAAATGATGTTCTGTTTCAGCTTTGCAAAGATAAGAGGATCTGAATGCAGGAATGATTGGAAAGATAAAACATTGAAACCTTCTGATTTTTTCATGCTCTCCTGAGCTCACACACATTTCTGTGTTCACGCACACACACATGCACACACTCACTCCGTCTATCTCTCTCTCTCTCCAGTACGCGCGCACACATATAAGTTTATGGAGTGAATTTGTATTTGCAGAATAATATTTGCAGATACATTCTATTTTGCTCAAAAAATGCATAACCTGCAAGAAGTCAATGCAGGCAGTCAATCTATATAATATTTGTAAATTCCACTTTGGAAGTAGAACCAGTCTGACTCAAGATTAGGATACAGACAGATTCTAACCTCACACCTTTAAGGCATTGTTTGAGCTGAGATGTCACTTTTTGTCATAAAATCTTAAATTATCTTCAGAATGTGACTTAAACAAAATTCTGGTATTTGCACATTAAAGAACCGAAACCAGCAAATCCAGTCTAAGAGATGAACGACATAACAATCTATGTTTGTTCAATGTATCATTTTATCGCTGTAATTGTTTGCTGTAAATTCTGTGTCATATGGTCCTGTTTCACAACCACCTGAGAAAGAAGCAGTGCTTCGAATGCTAGTGTTTCCAAATAAACGTGTTGGTCTATAACCTGGTATTGTGTGATTTTTACATTTGTTAGCCCAGTCCAACACCGGCTGCTCCAAATCAAATTATCTGTGTAGTCTTTTTGCATGTTGATGTGACCACGAGCGTGAATTTGATACACTCAGAATTATTACTAAGAAGTTGATAAGACATTTGAATGTCCATCCCAATGTAACTTTCTTTGCTGATGTAGGTTTTGGAAGCTTAAAGGCTTTATGATCACTCATGGAAGCTTGCTGAGGAGTCTGCCAAATCTCAACTAATTAAATGTTAAATATTTTGATATTTTCAAATGTCACTATTAGAAGCTGTGCTATAATGTAAATATATTCATGGGCATTATTAAAGACTTTGTTCTGTAAAGGCAAGTTTGCCACTACATTGAACACTATTATGTAAGCAGTGATATGCATTACAACATTTAACTCAATTGAGATAATGTGATAATACTCAAAATGGTGGAAAAGAAAATGAATTAGTTAACTCTCTGGAGTTGTCTTAGACTGAGATTCAAATTCTCAGCATTCCTCAAAATTTGAAATAAAAAGCAATGCCATTAAACACTAAGTTAAAATCTGAGGACCTGTCATATTCTGCTGTTAAATTTAAATGAAACACCAATTACAACATGAAAAACGGTAATCTGGTGTTTTACCTCCAATGGATTCCATTATTAACACTTATAATGTATTTATTAGTTGGGGCTAGTATGAATTCTTAGAGTTTCAAAGCTCCAAAACTGCTAATCTCATGGAATTGTAGGAGGAGGATGTGAAGTATCAGATCTTGATTTATAATTTTAAGAGGATAAATGATCATTAGTTTTTGATGTTCTATTTGAACAACTTGTTTTTTCAACAAATAGATGACTGGAGATTTCTTCAAGACCATTAATAATACCCTTACTGACATAAAATTTACTAAAGAGGAAGAAAATAGCAACAAATTGCCATTCTTGATGTCACAGTAGAGTGGGAACTTCAAACCAGCATCTACAGGAAAACAACACATGCTGATCAAATACTGAACTACAGAAACAATCATTCCAACATCCACAAATGAAGCTGCATTAGAACATTATTTCAATGAGCCACCACACACTGCAGCACAAAGGAACTATAAAAAGCAGAGAAACATTACTCATACAGTGCATTAAAAAAGAATGGGTACCCAATGAACATAGTCTGCCGATTTCTCAGCAACAAACCCAAACAAGCAGACAAAATATGTCCAAAAACCCTAGCCATTCGCCCCTACATCCAAGACATCTTGGAAATGACTGCCCAGACTACTTAGACCTCTTGACATCATGGTAGCTGACAAACCCACAGACACACTAAAACAGCAGCTAATGAACTTGAAAGACTCTATACAGACAACAAGCAAAACTAATGTCATTTACAACATACCTTGCAAGAGCTGAAACAAACACTACATTGGACAAACAGGCAGAAAGGTAGCTACCAGGATACATGAACAACAACTCACCACAAAAAGTTATGACCCACTCTCACTAGTATCTTTACTAACAGATGAGGATGAACACCACTTCAACTGGGACAGCACATCTATCCCAGGACAATCCAAACAGAGACACACACAAGAATTCCTCAAAGTCTGGCATTCTAACTGCAACTCTATCAACAACACATTGACTTGGATCCCATTTACCACGTACTGAGAAAAAGAACAGGAAATGATGTCATTATAGAAAATGACATCACCAATCCAAGGAACCCTAAACACATAAATAGAAAGCGGGCCATACCACCAGTGCTTCATTCGGAGCCTCACTGATGATGTTACCAAGTATGGCGATGAAACATCTGAAAATTAAGCTTCCAGCTCAGCAAGCAAACCTACATTCAAAAAGAGATACTGATAGATATTGATAGACTAAGTAAATGGGTAAACTGTGGCAAATGGAGTTCAACATAAGCACGCGTGAGATTATCCATTTTAGACTAATAAGGATACTTTCTAGATAATATTAAGTTAAATAGAGTGGATTTCTGAAGTGATTTGGGGGTTTAGGTGCATGGATCTTTAGAATTTCATGAACGTGTGCAGAATGTAATCAAAAAAGCTAACGGATCACTTGTCTTTATAGTTGACGACTGGAGTACAGTTATGCTGCACTGTAACAAATCCCTAATTAGACCCCATTTGGAGTGCTTTAAGCAGATCTGGGCATGTCACCATTGGAAGGATATATTGGCCTTGGAAGGGGTACAATGTACATATATGAGAATGATACCTGGAGATCAGAGGTTAAGTTATGAGGAGAGATTATGCAAATTAGGCCTGTTTCCTTTTGCATTTAGAAAGTTGAGGGTGATCTGATTAAAGTCTTCAAGATATTATAAGAAAAAACAGGGTAAATAAAGATAAACTATTTATATTGTTTAGAGATTCTAGAAGAAAGAGATACAGTCTGAAAATTAGGGCCAGAAAAGGTGTTAGTTTTTTTGGAACTCTCTTTCACAAATGTCAGTGGAATGCTGGATCAATTATTAATTTTAAATCTTAGATAGATATATTTTTGTTAAGCAAAGTTATTATGGGCCAAAAACGGGTACATGGAGTTAGGCCACAGATCGGCTATGGCCTTATTGAATGGTAAAACGTACTCAAACTGCTGGATGGCCTATTCCTGTTCTTATGTTCCCAGAAGTTAATTTATAGATAAGCTTTATAAATGGGAAGTGATTGTACTTCCTGAATAATAGTTGATGGATTCTCGTACCCTTCCTCTCAATATTTTCATTAAGTGGATTATTTATGCAGAATGAGGGTGATTCATAGGGGCTAACATTCAACCAGATTATGTTTGTGGGGCAGTCTTCTTGCGCCACTGCTCATTGAAGCTCCTTAAACAGCAAGTTAATTTCTACTTAAGAGGCATATCCTGCCAACTTTTGGCACTAACCCAGCAGTGGGCAGGGATTAACCGTGCAGAGAGCTTGAGGTGCAAACCATGGTGGAATGCTTGCATCTGGGTTCACAAAGGGTGTTCATCTTCCCAAGTACCAAGTGCCTGACTGAGAGACATTTTGTGAGGAAGACTTTTGAATGATCAGAGAGATAGAAGTTTTTTTAAAAAGTTGTATTTGGAAGTAATATATCAATTGTACAGCAGCTCCATTTTGAAATATACAAGTCAACTCTGACCAGTACATCTCATTCATTGGTTTTATTCTATGTCATTCTTCGACTCTGACCTTTGCTGCCAACCCCATGATACCTTCTTCTCCATAATCACTACTTTGTGAAACTCATCTGCCTTCACTCAACTCTGAAATGGGCCCTGAACATCTAATGCTTCTTGTCCTGACAACAGCCACTGCCTCTCCAATGGTACTGCCAGTCAATCAAGCTGCCAATCTTTGACTGGCCACCATCATTCACTGGGCAGGATTTCTTTCCCCTGATCCCAGTGGATGACCCACCACTGGCCTGTTAACTGCTGCATACCTATTCCCAGAAAGCAACATTCTGCTATTTGGGGGGAAAAAACGCATTCACCTCACACATAATCCGATCTAACTGAAGACGGTTATGTTATCTACTTATTGACAAAGCCAATTGAAAGATTGATTGTTACATCAAGATTTATTTTTCTCCCAATTTCAGTTTGAAGTTGAAAAATCACCAATTTTAGCTAATGCCTTTTGTTCAAATATCTTGACTCATTTTTAAGTAATATCTTGGATTCTTATTTGCAATATAGTAGATTATTTCCTATCAATCACTTATTTGCAGGGTTAATTAACCCCAGCTCGGAATTTGATCAGAGGATTCATCATTCTGCTGTCAGAACAGTGTGTGGGACTCTGGGCAGCATTTTGCCAGGTGCAGCCAAGTTATATATCATGCTAGGATCTTTGTCCAGAGAAGGACAATCTGTCCCTCTAAACTGCTGGCCCAATCAGAGTTGCAATTTCACTGCTTGTAGAAGTGATGACTTCTGAGATTTGAGAAAGGATGTGTTGATGGAGGTGGGGTGTGTGGGTTGGTGGGCACTTCCTGTGCTGCGGCTCCTTCATAATGCAAAGTGAATTGCCATCAAACATCAAAAATGGCTGATAATAGACTTTTCAGTTGGCTAAATTGACCACCCATTGGGCAGTTGCACCATTGACATTAGTCCATGCTGATGGATTGATGTCATGCTCCCCACCAAACAACTTTTCTATCCTCTTTACAAAAAATTCCAGATCGTTTTCAGGCGTCTTCTAATGTCCAGTCCCAGTCCCTGCCATTTTTTTTTTGTAAATATATTTATTAGCAAATTTTTTTAACTTTACAAACATATAAAATTATTGAAAAATACAATCAGTAACAAATATCAGTATAATAAAAAAACCCACAAATTACAATACAACTATTGTCTACTAACTACTAACCTACCCTATAATACAATACAAACCCTAACACTGTGCAAAGCAACACCAATAAATAAGTAGTAACCAATAGGTAAATAAAAACGCAAAAAAAAGACACAAAATACAGAACAGCTATGCTCAGCGGAAAGCTCCCAAACAAAGGAATGGGAGCATTGTATATATACCCGTATTAACTCAGGAGACCCCCTCCAGGGTCCAGGGCTTGACAAACCTAACCATCTTGGTTAAACAAATGCCTTAGTTAAGATATTTGACAAATCTATACCAAATAAGTCAAGTAGGGCTGCCATGTCTTATAAAAATGGTCTGTTGTGTGGTGTACCATGTTTGTAAAAATGTCCAAGGCAATGTACTCCATAATTAATTTCTGCCATCCCCGCAAGCCCGGCAGGTTCTCAGACACCCAGTTCATCAGAATATTCTTCTGTGCACAGTATTCAAGGGTATTAAATAGTTTCTTCCCATGCCCGTCTAAAGATGGTAAATTCGGTACACCTAAGAGGAGAGATATCGGGTCTACTTTGACTTCAGTCCTCAATACCCTCCTTATCTCTCCTGCCACAGAACTCCAATAAACACGGAGTCTGTGGCATGTCCAGAAGCAAAAGGTAAGAGTACCTTCACTTATTTTACATTTGGGCACTCTGAAGATGTCCCTTTTTAAAACTTCGCCAGACGGTCTGGTGCCAGATGAACCATGTGCAGAACTTTTAATTGCGGAGCGCATGTCATATTACAGATTGAGATCTTTCGAGCATTCTCCCATATAATGTCCCATGTTTCAGAAGAGGTCTCCACTCCTAGCTCTTGCTCCCAGACCTCACATAACTGGTTAATATCCTGCCAGGCCCTGCCACCCATCAGATGATAGAGGGCACTAACCAAAAGGGTGCTTGTGGAACGTAGCAACAATCTCTGTGTCAGACTTATAGGGCTTAGTGAGAAACGTAGTCTTCTTCTGGATGAAATCCCTAACCTGAAAAAACGGAAACGATCTCTGCTGGACAACCCGTATTTGCGGCTCAGTTGCTAAAACGACATCATAACCTCCCCCTCAAACAAGTCTCCCAAACTAGAAACTCCTCTCACTGCCCATAGTTTGAACCCTGAGTCCATCATCCCTGGTCGGAACCCTGGCATGACAACTGTAGGTGTAAGTGGCGAAGTCTTGGATAAGCAACCCTCACTCTGACGCATCGCCCTCCATGCCTTGACTGTGCTAATAACAATGGGGTTCTGGCATTGGTCCATAACTGTCCTCATCTTATTCATGAACAAGAGGTTAATAAGAGGGCACTTTGCCTGGGAGGCCTCAATATCCAGCCATATTGAGTTTGGATTGTTACCTACCCAATTACAGACAATGGACAACAGGGAACTCAATTGACACCTCCTGATGTCTGGGAAATCAACTCCTGCCCCTCCTTGAGGCAACTACAATTTAGTAAGTTTGATGAGGGGCTGCCCACGATGCCACACAAAGGAACCAAACCTAGCTGCCTCCTGTAGTTCCTGAACTGTCAAGGGGGCATTAAGGAGAGAGAGGACTGTTCCAAGGTTACCCCTGGGTGGTCCAGGTTCTTAAAAAAGGTCTCCATTTTAGCCCTCCTGTCCTCACAACCTTCAGACTGATACAATTCAAAATAAAAGCTCCGAAAAGCGTCATTAATCTTTTTAGCATCATATGTAAGGACCCTGGCGCTGTATCTGATTGCAGTAATGGATTGGGGAGCACACTTTTTCCTAGTCGGGTACGTTAAATACTTCCCTGGCCTATCCCCATATTCGAACAGCCTTTGTCTCGCAAAAGCAAGTTCTTTCTTTGCATTTTGTGTCAGTATTGAATTCAAGGCAGCCCGGAGGGCTGTGATCCGCTGATGCTTAGTCACCGAAGACTACAGAAAAAGGAGCCACCTCGGCGGCTTTCAACCGCATCTCAAGTAGACGCTGCTGTTCCTTCTGTTGTTTCCGGCTAGCGGAATAGGAAATAACTACTCCCCTCGCAAAGGCCTTAGCAGTCTCCCATAGCATAGACGGATTACTAGCCGTGCCTGAGTTGATAGTCAAGAATTCCCGAAACTCCTTCAAAACGTATTCCTCAAATTTGGAATCCTTAAGGAGAAAAGGGTCCAAATGTCAGTGCCGTAAACCTAGCCCAGCACTCTTGGCCTTAACCTCCAAATATACTGCTGCGTGATCAGAGATAGTTATATTCCCAATTTACAACCAATAATCGAAACCAGAAGGGCCGAGGAAGCTAGAAAGAGGTCAATCTTTGTGTGACATTTATGTGGGTTTGAAAAAAAGGTGAAGTCCCTGCTGGTAGGGTGAAGATATCTCCAAATATCCACCAGCCCCAACTCCTTGCATAATCAACCACTTGCTTGGCCTGCGAAGAAATAGTTGGGGGCCCACAAGGCATCCAGTCCATTGTTTGATCCCAAACACAATTAAAATCCACCCCCCCATAATAAATTGCCATGTTCCAAAAGCACTCAACTTAGAGAAAGCACTCATCAAAAATTTGAGGGGATGCACCAGAGGACAGTAGACATTTAAAATGCCATATTCCTCCCCATGTATCAGGACTTTAAGTATCACAAACCATCCCTGCTCATCTTTCACTTGCTCTAACAATGTGAATGGAAGATTTTTCTGAATAAGTACCGCCACTCCCCTCCTTTTAGTAGTAAAGGATGAAAAGAATACTCGGTCATAACCCCCTGTTGTAATTCCAGGTGTTTCCCATCATCAAGATGGGTTTCCTGCAACAAAGTGATATCAACTCTTTCCCTCTGAAGGCTAGAAAACACTTTTTTACTTTTAACAGGTGAATGACCTCCCTTAATGTTCCAGGTGCACTATTTAATAAGGCACTTAGCCATATCTCCTTTCAGAGACCCTTGAACCCATTGGAGAGAGAACCCTGCTTACAAAGCGCCAAGCACAAGTAAATAAAGACTCATAGAGTTGAAGAACTATATATACAAAAACTACTCTATCATAACTATAAATGATTATTACTACCAAAAAACTACAAAGAAAACCAACTATAAAACCTTGAATGGAAGACTTTTCCCCCTGCCCATAGGGGGCACTCACCCTACCCATCCCCTCCTTCACAGCTCCTTTAAACCCGGACTGTGCCCCAGCCTGAGGCTAGAAAAAAAAACAAGGAGATGATCCTTAAATCAACAGAAAAAAGACAAAGTCAGAATGAACACTCCACCCATCCCTGGCTTCGAAGACTTTTCCCCCTGCCCAAAGGGGGCACTCACCCTACCCATCCCCTCCTTCACAGCTCCTTTAAACCCGGACTGTGCCCCAGCCTGAGGCCAGAAAAAAAAACAAGGAGATGATCCTTAAATCAGACAAAGTCAGAATGAACACTCCACCCATCCCTGGCTTCATGTCACCCCTACTTGTGACTAAAAGAGAAACAGAACAAACAAACAAAAAGATAGGAGACAACAAAGAACATCCACAAAATTTCCCATCACAAAATCCAATTATTATAAAAAAAGGAACAACTTATTTCAAGGTCTTTTCCCCCTTTCCAAAAAAGAAATTATTAGGGAGAAAGAAAGGATTAAAAAAAGGAAGGGAAAACATGGGGAAAGAAGGAAAAGAGAACAAACATTAACCATATTCTTCAGGCCAATTTGTCTATTTTAAAGTGTCTACAACATTTTTAGCTTTATCCGCTGAGTCACATGTATAAACTGAATCCTCGTGGCTGAAACGGAGCACTGCAGGGTATCTCATGGAGTACTGGATGCCCAGGTTCCTCAGTCTTTTTTTAACTTCATCGAAGGACTTCGTCTTTCGAATTAAAACTGCAAAGAAATCCTAGAAAAACATGATTTTTTTACCCGTTGTACAGCAGAGCCTGCGGATCATTTCCCAGTAATCTAGAAACTTCTATACTTTTTATTTTTCCTTATATGAGTGGAAGTGCACTAGGACCGGGCGGGGGTGCTGCACCAGCCCTGACCTGTGCACTGTAACTCGATAAGCCCTTTCAGTCTGCAGCCTGCTGGACTCCATGTGAAAGCCCAAAAACCTCAGCAGCCAGCTTTCAAAGAAGCTGACTGGTGCTCACCTTCCTCACCTTCAGGGAGCCCAACAATATGGAGATTTATCCTCCGACCTCAATTTTCGAGGTCGTTGATATGGTCTCGCAAGGCCCACACCTCTCACTCCAGCACCAGGATCCGACTAGATCAGGACTCCATCACAGCGTCCGAGGCCTTAGTTAGACCCTCCACCTCCTCCAGCCGCTCCCCGAGGCCCTGGATCTCCTGGTCATGCTTCTGCAACATGGATGTGATAGGTTGGACCTGGGCATGAATCTCCCCACAGATCTCCTCAACTTTCCAACTTTCAAGGTAAGTCTCTCTATTGCCACAGCCAATTCCTGTGAGTCTGTCAGGTCCCAGGGGGTTCAGGAGAGGCTGCTGTTGCTGCAGTCTCTGGTATGCCTGGTGCTGCAGGGGAGTGCTGCTGTTTGCTTGCTCTTTTTCCCTTTGGCATCCTTCCCACTCCCAAATATTAACAGATATGTGTTCTGTAAGGTTTTAAATTAATAATTCCACCACATAAGTTGGGCAGGGCTCACAAAAAACACCAGTATACCTTGGCTGTTAGGCAGAGCTGTCCTCAGCAGTTCTACAGAATCACCACAATCTTGCTGAGACCCCGCCAAGTTTATTTTAAGTCAATCTTCCGGTGTGAAGTTATTCTTTTGGTTTGAATGTTTTCTCACATCTTGGTGACTAAAACTAAACCCAAGGCATACTGATCACTTTATCACAGTTCTAGGACAGCACCTCAGTGCTGGCTTAGTGGCTAGCACTGCTGCCTTACAGCTCCAGAAACCTGGATTCAAATCCACTGTCAGGTGACTGTCCATGTGAAGTTTGCAATGATTCCCCTGTGTTTGTGTGTGTTTCCTGAGGGTACTCTGGCTTATTTCCAAAGGAAAGCAGGTAAGCTGGATTGGCCATGCTAAATTACCTAAAGTGTTCAAGGGTGTGCAGTCCTGGTGGATTTAGCCATGGGGTTTGGGAGGTGGATGGGATGCTTTGCAGAGGGTCATTGTGGACTTGATGGGTCAAATGGCCTTATTCCACACTGTAGGGGTTCTATGTTCTTTTGTCCTAAAAATGTATCTGTGACACAGAAATATTTTCCATATTTTACTTACTCATTATTAATCTATAATAATTCAACTTTAAGTTCCATTTAAAGATTAAAATTGTAAGTAGCAATAAATGTGTCCTGCAGTAAAAGAAGAACTAAATTGAACCATAAAGTGCATCAGCATTAGTGTCAGGAAGGATAGATTAGGGACAATGAAAATACATTTAATTAAAAGACAATGGGTGAGAGTAGAGAGAGCACTTTGTCAAATGAATGTTAAGGGGAACTGTGATTTTCCTAATGTTACTTGCAACTTCCCTAATTATTATTTTCACATTAATAACGCAGGCTGACAGTGCAAAGCTAAAATTACTTTAAGGGTATGTTAAAAATTATTCACGATTTTCACAAATTGGAATTGCTACCAATAAGCATTCTTTCCATTGCTCAGGTTATGGGACTTGTATTTTGGCAGATTTAACCTTCAGTCTCTATTGCATGACAAACCTGAGGGAAAAAAGTTCAGAATAGGAAACAAGTAATTTGTGTGTATTTTTACCCACCATGATTATTTTTTCAAGTGTCGATTTCAAATATTTGAAATAACAACAATAAATATTCAGAAGTCAGTTGCAATTGTTATTATTGTACTTACACAGGATCAACATTTCAGTTTATTTTCTCTAAGACGTGGCTTGGAATGAAAAGGAAGTAGGTGGATTGGACAGGATAAATTTCAACTTTCCCCCCCGTTATATATCAGAAAGTGTTAGTCTAATTTCTTTAAACTGAACCTAACTGTATTTCTGAGTCAGGACATTTTCCAAAACTATGATATTCCTCTAATGTAGATTAGCCCCTTGGTTTACACTGGGCTGACTAATGCAACTCTTTTGGCTATGGAATGACCTTTAAACCATACTCACCTCACCACAAAAATGATTGTTGCTGCTGGATACAAAACCAATAGAAAGAGTTCTATTACCGCAAATGTATGATAAATTAAGGAATTGAACAAAACAATAACATTTACCAATTTACAAAATACTTGAGAGTGAAAGGAAGAACTCCAGGAAATAAAATAAATATCTAACAGATTTGTGTACATGTCTCAATCAATGGCTGAAAAAAAGATGTTTGATACCTTTTTTTAAGAGCTTTGGCGAAAATGTGTTTGTTTGGGCACCAATGATTGTGAAACACAGCTGATGTCCTCTGTGAATTGACAAAGAGCTGAATCATTCTCATACAGGGAAGCAGTGGCATTTGGTAATGTTACAGGCCTTGAATATTTGCAACAAGAACATGTCCAACCTCCACCTTCCTGCCGCCTGCCGGCCCCCCCACAATACAGCAGCAAAATTGGAATCTAACTGACAATGCAGAAAGTTACATAAGCAAGATGAATCCAAGTTGGACCATTAATGCTTGATCTGTCTCTTCTTGATTCATTAGCAAAATGAAAGTAGAGGTTATTGATGGTGCCAACTCACATTGAAAATCCTGCTCACTGAAGCTCAGTTTAGGTTTTGCCCACCTTCATTGCAATCTCAGTTCCAATATTGAAATAAACAGCTGAATTCCAGAGGTGACCCCTTTGGAATATATTTGATTGATATTGAGGTAGTAGTTGATCAAGTGTGAAAAAATTGGAAACTGAGGGGAAATTTGTTTGGTGGTTGGATTCATGTCGAGATCAATTGAAGGTATTTGTGGTTTCTTGAAATTGGTTACCTCAGTTCCAGGATAACTCTGCAGGTGTTCCTCAGGGCAGTGTTCTCAGCCCAGTAATCTTCAGTTGCTTTATCAATGATCTTTCCTCCATCCTCAGCTCAGAACTGGGGAGCGTCCACCAATGACTATAAAATGTTGAGCATCATTCATGACTTCTCAAACACTGAAGTAGTCCATTTTGAAATCCAACAAGAACTACACAATATTCAGGTTTGGGCTGGCAAGTCGCAGGCAACATTCTCACCACAGTAGTTGTTGCTAATGACCATCTTCAACAAGAGGATCTAATCATCTTCCCTTATTATTCAATGGCATTCAATGGCATTAGTATCATTCAATCTCCAATATCCCAGGCATACCATTGACCAGAAATAAAGCCTCACCAGCCATTTCTATATTGTGGTCCCAAGAGCAGATCAGAGACAATGAATTCTGCTATGACCAAATCAGTGATAATCCCCAAAGTCTGTCCACCAGTTTATAAAGGCACAAGTCAGGAGTTCACTGGAATACTCGCTGCTTGCCTGGATAAATGCAACTCCAACAACATTCAAGATGGCGTGACATCAGCTAGAACAAAGTAGCCTGTATGATTGGTGAACAGTGGTATGGCAACCAATGTACAAAGGTAGCAGTGTGTACTATCTGCAAGATACAGTGCAACAACTAAGGCGCCTTCAACAACTTCCAAACCCCAAACCTCTACCTCCTTGAATAACATGACTAGCAGATTCATGCAAACACCACACTGCAAACATCACCTCCAAGCCAAACACCATTGTGACTTAGAAATACATCATAGTTCCTTCACTGTTGCTGGATCAAAATCATGAACAGCACTGTGGATGTGCTTACATCCTATGGAGTGTGGCAGTTCAATAAAACAGTTCATTACCACTTTCTCCAATGCAAAATGTACAATAAATTTTGGACATCCCGTGATATTCATATATCATAGGTGAATAAAAAAAAACACGCACAACTCTGAATACAATTCCCTCACCAACACTTCTCCCAAAACCACTTATCGCAGTCTACATTTTAAATTGTATTCATTCTACTCCTTTTCACAGTAAAAAATGGGGTTTGAAATGGAGCAGTTATAATACTGCATCAACATTCCAAATAGTTACAGTTTTCAGACCTTAATAATAGGAAGCTGTGAAATAGAGTTTCCTCCCACAGTCCAAAATGGTGCAGGTTAAGTGGATTGGCCATTCTAAATTGCCCACAGTGTCCGGGGATGGGCAGGCACAGTGGGTTAGCCATGGGAAATGCAGGGTAACAGTGATAGGGTAGTGGGGTGGGTCAGGGTGGAATGTTCTTCGGAGGGTCAGTGAGACTCAATACACCAAATAGCCTGCTTCCACACAGTAAGGATTCTATGATTCTACGAAGTGTAAGGATTCTATGATTCTACATCATTTTACAAAATTTAGATAGTCAATAAGTGCAGTCATGTCGGTTTCACACACATTCTAAATCTATATATAGAAAGTCTTGTATTTCTTGGATTTGTGTAGTCTTGGATGCAAGAAAGTTGTTTAATTTAAAACTATAAACACAGCTACATATTAAATTTCACTTGTGAGATTATGCATTTTTATTGGCACGATTCTAAGGAATTAACAAGGACAGTCTAACAGTACTGAGCTGACTATTAATATTCCTTATTTGATTTTCTTTAAATAAAACTTTTGATAAGGTACCCCAAATTAAGTTGCTTAGCAAAATTAAAGTACATGAGGAAGAGACAATATAGTGGCATATAGTGACTGAAAACAGAGTTATAATAAATGGATCATCCAACTGTGAATTATGCGGACTGTGACTTTAAGAGGAAACAAGGATCACTATTTGGGCCCCAGTCATTCACCATACTGATCAATGGTGTGGATGTGGGGTCCAAATGTAATATTTCCAAATTTGCAGATCATACAAAGCTGAGAAGAAATGTATATTGTGACTGAAGAAGTAATATATTTTCATGAGGTTTTGGACATGATTAACAATTGTGCAAGAACATAGCAGATGGGATATATCATGAAAAAATGTCATTACCCAGTTTGGTCAGAAGAACATATGTGCAGGGTATTCCTAAATGTTGAGAGGTTGAAGGCGTAGATGTGCAAAAAGACTTGGGTGTCACTGTCAATATGTCACCGAAAGCAAACATTCAGGTGCAGCAAGCTTATTAGGAGAGCCTTTATCACAAAAGGTTTTGAATACAGGAGCAAAGACATTTTGCTTCAATTGTGTAGGAGCTCGGTTAAATCAAACATGGACGATTGTATGGAGTTTTGTCCTCCTTATTCCAAGAAAAATAATATTGGGTATACTGGGCCGATATTCTCTAGAATTTCAAAGATTGTGATATGATGTCAATGAAACTTACAAAATACTTAAAGGGATGAACAGGGTAGAAGCACCTGTGATGTTTCCTGTGGTTTGAGAATCTAGAACCAGGGGATACAATTTAAAAATAATGAGAATGCCATTTCGGATTGAAATGTGGAGAAATTGCTTTACTCATAGAGTTGTGAATTTTTGGAATTCTCTATCTTAGAGGGCTGTGGAAGCTTAGTCTTTTACTATATCTAAAGTAGAGAGTGATAAATCTTTGATGATGAAATGTAGAAAGGGTTATGGAAAAAGTATAGATAAACACATGGGCTCAATGGGCTAAATAGCCTCGTTCTGCTCCTATACTCTTATTCTTGTTGATGACCATTTGCTGAACTTGTGATATTATGAGTCACAAATTTCCCCATATGTTAATAGTACTGTGACTTTGTTATTATGGGAAATCAGAATAAGTATTCCAAACTACATTTTCATGCAAGTAAAGAATTGTTAGTTTGCTTGTCACAACCTATAAGATTTATAACTCCTGAATTTTGAAGATTAAATTGGTTGGATTGCAATCATTGTGGACACAGTGCAATCTGTGTAAAAACAATGAAATACAGGGTCTATTATTTTAAAAACTGCTTGATATCCAAAATAAATCCTAAATTCATACCAATCAGTATCCTTTATTTTCTGATTTTTTTAATATAGCATATAAAAGTGAAAAAGGATAACGGTTGACACAAGCTGGATGTATGGGCTCTTTCCCAAAATGTCAAATTAGCTGCTCCTCGGATGCCGCCTGACCTGTTCTGCTTTTCCAGCACCACACTCTCAACTCTGATCTCGAGCATCTGCAGTCCTCACTTTCTCCACAGGCTGGATGCTATGCATCCGATATGAAAAGGAGCATTAGAAGCCCATATAGCCTTTCAAGTCTGCTCCACCATTCAAAATGAACATGGAGAACTTTCTACCTCAATTCAACTTTACATCATATCTTCTTATCCCTAGATTTCCTCATGTCCAAAAAAAACAATGATCTCTATTTTTAAAAGACTCAATAGTTGAGTATTGTAATAAATGTGAGATATACTATCATTTGGAAATTCAAAATTTGCACATAGAACTAGATGTACTTTGGTTTCAGTTCTGTGCAGGTGTGTTTCTTATTAAGGATTTCAGAAAGGTATCTAAATACATCATTTCCAAGAAAGCATGCAATTCAGTCAGTTGCCAAGCAGGATACCTGTCGTGTTTATTGCTGAAATGTTTATACTGCTGTGCTTTGACAGTCAGTGATAAAAGATTAGTGGACTTTAGTTGAGTCCGAGTTCAGTTCAGATGAATGAGAAGTTCAGTTCAGGTGAACCATTCCCTTCTTGCAATAAAATGAAGTTTTCAGTTCAACAGAACAATCAGTCTAGCAGAAGGGCTTCAGTTTGTGAAGTCTCTAAGTTTTTGAATGGTTCTATAGAAGTTTTCATGCTGTCAGAACTGAAAAGAGGTCATCAGGTCATCAGACACTCCAATTGCAATTTCACTAAAATCCAATATAATTGCACTGAGACCTCCTGATTCTGATGCTCAATTCCTTTCTAAAAAAGATTAACTACATAGTATTTCTTTCCTAATTGCTTACTGAACCTATATGTTACCTTGGCATGTTTACTGATTACTGATAGCTCCGAGGGTGTATCATTTAAATAATATTTCTTTGCATTCTTCATAGAAGCCTGATCTCCTCTCCAAAGAAAGAGTACACTTGCATCAGAAATAATACAATAAAAGATAATTGGACTGATGACTGGAATGAATTCTCTAATGAGGAATCATTGCATTGACAAACCTTGTATTCTCAAGAATTTTGAAGAATGAGAATTGAACCAATTCTTAATGATAGAATTCTTAAAGATTTTGACAGGGTAATGAAAGCGTATATCATATCCTGCTTTGTAAATGCATCTTTAATTTTCCCTGAATTGCATTGCCAACAAAATTTCAGAAAAATGAAAGACACTGCAACTGTTTTATGAGAAAGCAGTGTGACAGATGACTGCTGTGTGAAAAGCAGCTATTATGACAAATTGAATGACACTCAATAGATTGAAGTTGACGAATGACACTACCATTTCAGTTACAGCATCCCCGTTGGATTCTCAGCTGGCAAGTCAACCAACAGATTTCCTTGAAGCTAAATAAAAACACCCTGACTTTCCATTTAAATGCATGCCTATCTCCACACTGCAGTCATCATCACCCTAAGTGCAAGTATATATATGTGCATGTGCACCTATGGATATACAGAAATAAATCTGAGTGGCTGTCCATGTGTTTTGCGTTAATTAGCACTAGCAGCAAACATTAAATGAGCACTATTTAAGTGCACAGAGAAAAAAATGATGCACGCACATTGGTGCTTCATAAAGGAATTAAACTTTGTTTTTGAGGCTGCATTTTTCCCTGCTTCATTCCCTGAATATGGGATTCAGATCAAGTTATGATATTGTGGCAGTATCAAGACTCACAAACTTTATTTTGCCAGAATGTCACTCTCTGAATGCAGATTTTTGGCCCAGCTGATGTCTGGAACAGCATGGATCCAAAATACACTGGTACTGTCCATGTGCCAGTTTCCCAACCCCGTTTCCAGTATTGGTTGCTTTAGTAAAGTGCATCCCACCATCAAATGAAGGGCAGCCAATGACACTGATTAAGAGCTTTGCCAACACTAAATGACAGGCACCAGGTGCGATTTTGCAGTCAGCCTCCAGTTTTCATAAAATCATAGAACCCCTTCAGTGTGGAAACTGGCCCTTCAGCCCAACAAGTCTACACCAACCCTCTGAAGAGTAACTCACCCCCCAGACCCATTCCCCTACATTTACCCTGACTAGTGCACCTAACCTACACATCTCCAAACACTATGGGCAATTTAGCACAGCTAATTCACCTACCTGCACACCTTTGGACTGTGAGAAGAAACTGGAGCACCCAGAGGCAACCCGCACAGACAGAGGAATAATGTGCAAACTCCATACAGACAGTCACCCAAGGCTGGAATTGAGCCTGGGTCCCTGGTGCTGTGAGGCAGCAGTACTAACCACTGAGCCACTGTGCCACCCTCCATGGTAAGCAGGGAAGCTGCCTGAAAGCAGGCACCTTGTGGCATTTTGAAGGGGAGTGGGGTGGTAGAAGCACTCCAAAAGGCTTGGCCTGGGTGGAAATGCAGGAAAATGACTTTCTCATAGAATCCCTACAGTGTGGAAACAGGCCATTTAGCACAACAGATCTGTACCTACCCTCAAAGAGTATCCTACCCAGACCCATTCCCCTACTCTATTTCCCTTGATAATTCATCTAAACACCACATTCCCTGAATATTATGATCAATTTAGCACAGACAATTCACCTAACCTGCACATCTTTGGACTGTTGGAGGAAACCCACAATGACAGGGGGGAAATGTGC
Organism: Chiloscyllium plagiosum; assembly: GCF_004010195.1. Taxonomy (NCBI): domain Eukaryota; kingdom Metazoa; phylum Chordata; class Chondrichthyes; order Orectolobiformes; family Hemiscylliidae; genus Chiloscyllium; species Chiloscyllium plagiosum. The sequence continues at coordinate 98,946,600 of NC_057711.1, read as the reverse complement.
AAACTCCAAACTGTCACCTGAGGCTGGAATTGAACTGAGATCCCTGGTGCTGTGAGGCAGCAGTGCTGATCACTTAGCCACCCCTACTCATTGCAGCACAGCTGGCTCTTTCTTCTATCTTTGTGTATTTTATTTAAAAGTGGCTAGAAGACCTTTGAAATTATGTTACAGCACATGCTCACCAGTCACTGGAAAACCTCTGAACATCGTCCAGTTTTGAGGGCTTGTTGATCACCTTTAAAACTGGATGTCTGTGTCCAAGATTACAGCCATTAAATGTAAGACAATGTGATATAAATGCACAGGTTGTCCAATCACATAAGTATCAAGGTCAATGTAGCAATCATACAAGTGCTTGATATCTTTTTTCTCCAATCCAGAAAGGTTTATATTTGACCCTTGTGATTTGTGTGGGTTGACTACAGTGAGCTAGAAAATCAACATTTCAGGCAAAAGCCCTTCATCAGGAATGAAGCTGGGAGCCTCGGGAGTGGAGAGATAAATGGGAGGGAGGTAGGGCTGGGGGGAAGGTAGCTGAGAGAATGGAGATGGGGTAAAGGTGATAGGTCAGAGGGAAGGGTGGAGTGGATAGGTGGGAAGGAAGCTGGACAGGTGGAATTGGTCATGAGGGCAGTGCTGAGCTGGAAAGTTGGAACTGGGATAAGGTGGGAGGAGGGGAAATGAGGAAACTGATGAAATCCATATTGATGCTGTGGTTTTGGGGGTCCTGAGGCAGAAGATGAGGCGTTCTTCCTCCAGGCGCGAGTGGTAAGGGAGTGGCGATGGAGGAGGCCCAGGATCTGCAGGTCCTCAGTGGGGTGGGAAGGGGAGTTGAAGTGTTCGGCCACGGGGCAGTGGGGTGGGTTGGTGTGGGTATGCCGGAGATGTTCTCTGTTGGGGAGACAGGACGCCTACTCGCAAAGTGCTTTTGGTCCTGTGACCAAACATTTCAACTCCCCCTCCCATTCCACCAAGAACATGCAAGTCCTGGGCCTGCTCCATCACCATTCCCTCATCAGCCGATGCCTGGAGGAAGAACACCTCATCTTCTGCCTCGGGACCCTCCAATCACATGGCATCAATGTGGATTTCACCAGTTTCCTCATTTCTCCTCACTCCACCTTATCTCAGTTCCAAGCTTCCAGCTCAACACCCTCCTCATGACCTGTCCCATCTGTCCATCTTCCTTCCCACCTATCCACTACACCCTCCCCTTCGACCTATCACCTTTACCTCACCTCCATCCACCAATTGCACTCTCAGCTACCTTCCACCCAGCCGTGGGCGGCACGGTGGCACAGCGGCACAGTGGTTAGCACTGCTGCCTCACAGCGCTAGAGACCCAGGTTCAATTCCCGACTCAGGCGACTGACTGTGTGGAGTTTGCACGTTCTCCCCGTGTCTGCGTGGGTTTCCTCCGGGTGCTCCGGTTTCCTCCCACAGTCCAAAGATGTGCAGGTCAGGTTAATTGGCCATGCTAAATTGCCCGTAGTGTTAGGTAAGGGGTAAATGTAGGGGTATGGGTGGGTTGAGCTTCGGCGGGTCGGTGTGGACTTGTTGGGCCGAAGGGCCTGTTTCCACACTGTAAGTAATCTAATCTACACAATAACATAGTACACAAAATGTAAGTAATCTAATCTAATCTGTAAGTAATCTAATCTAATCTATACCCTCCCATTTATCTCTCCACCCCTGAGACTCCCAGCCTCATTCCTGATGAAGGGCTTTTGCCTGAAACATCGATTTTCCTGATCCTTGGATGTTGCCTGACCTGTTGAACCTTTCCAGCACCACACACTCAACTTTAATCTCCAGCATCTGCAAACCTCACTTTTGCCTACAGTGAACTAGAGCCATGACCCTCTCAAACTTTTTTACTCTTGTGCATATCAGTAAAATTGTCATGAAAGAAATGTGTGGGTGCTGAGCTTTATGTTGGGCTTTAAGATACTATTGTTACCTGTACATGGAGATCCTGATCTGGATTATCTCTGGATATGGGTAGCTGAACATATATTGCTCCAAGGCTGCTTGCTCCTAACCTCAAAGTAAGGGTCTGCAGGTCCTTATGTACTGAAACATTCTGTTTTGAACATAAGAACAGGACTAGGCCATTCAGACTGCCCCATCATTCAATACAATCACGGCTGGTTGAACACATCAGTGCCTTTTATGCATCCATCCCCATTGCCCTGTATGCCATTGGCAATCAGAAATATATTAATATCTTCCTTAAATATACTCAAAATGAGCTTCCATAGCCCTCTGCGGTAGAGATTTCCAAATGTTCATAATTCTTTGAATAAAACAATTTCTCCTGGCATCTAAATGGTATTGCTCTTGCTTTTGAATTGTGCCCCTGGTTCTAGATTCCCTATCCAGGGGAAATATCTTCCCTGTATTTACCTACTTTATGTCTTTATGCTTTTGTAATGTTCAATGAATTTACCTCTTATTCTTTGACACTCAGGAGAATACAGGCCTAGTTTTCACTCTCTCTCATCTTAGAACAGTCCTGCTAGCCCAGCAACATGTTTCATGAGCATTAGTTGCATACCCTCGATAGAAATAATATCATTCTTCAAATAAAGAAACCAGAACTGTACAGAGCACTCCCAGTTCCATTTATCCAAGCTCTTGCACAGCTGAAGCAAGATTTCATTACACCTGTACTCATATCCTTTTGAAATAAAGGCTAACATTCCATTTGCCTTCCTAATAGCTTTCTGTATCTGCATGTAGTCCTTCAATAACTTCGTAAAAATTCTCTTAGGTCCATTTGTCCATCTGCACTTTCGAACTTCTCTACATTTACGAAATACACTTTATGTCTGTTCCACCTACCAAAGTGGATAACCTCACATTTTTCCATGTTATATTCCAACTGCCATGTTCATAGAATACCTACAGTGTGGAAACAAGCCATTCAGCCCATCCAGTCCACACTGATCCTTTGAAGAGCATCCCACCCAGACCCACCACGCTGCCTTAAACTTGTAACGTTACACTTCCCATGGTTAATGCACCTAGACTGCACATCCCTGGAGCAATTTAGCATGGCCAAACCCCCTAACCTGCACATCTTTGGACTGTGTGAGGCACCCAGAGGAAACTCACACAGACATGGAGACGATGTACAAACTCCACACAGAGAGTCCAACAAGATTGGAATCGAACACGGGTTTTTGGCATTGTGTTCTTGGCCATTAACTAAGCCTGTCCAAATCCTCCTGAAGCTGCTTGATATCTTCCTCACAACATACATTCTCACTTAGCTGTATCATCCACAAATTTGCAAGCTTACATTTGGTCTCCAAGTTCAAATCATTGTTACATGTTATAAACAGCTAAATCCAAATACTAATACTTGCAGAACCCATGAGTAACTTCCTGCTAACATGAGAATGACCCATTTAATCTGACTTGCTTTTCTGTCTTTTAGCCAATCATTAATCCATGCCAGCACACTATCTCCAAATGCTTGAATTTTTATTTTAAACCTGTGAGAAATTTTATCAAAGCCTTTTGAAAATCTAGATATACAACATCCATTAATCTCCTTTATCAATTTTGTTCAAGACATCTTCAAAACTCCAAGTTCACCAAACATGATTCCCCTTTCACAAATCCATGCTGACTATGCCCACTCAGTTCATTATCACCCAAGAGTCTATTTATCACATACTTTTATGCATTTTCCTCTTACTGATCTACTGCTCGGTCCCTGATTCTTGTTTACTCTCCTTCTCCATTCTTAAATAATGAATGACATTTCTAAAATACCAATCCACAAGAAACATTCTAGCATTTATATAATTTTGTAAGATAATCACCAATCAACTATCGACATAACCATCTCCTTCAAAACCCTGGGATGAAGACTATAAGATCCTGGGAATTTATCAACTTTCAGGCCCATTAATTTATTCAGTACAGCCTACTTATTAATGGGAATTTCTTTGAACTGTGCATACTCCTTAGATACTTGGATGTCTAGTTTTGGAAGATTGCTGATATCTTGCTCAGTAAAGACAGATACAAAATAACCACTTAGCTTCTCTGTCATGTTCCTGAATCTGCGTGTAGTGGACCCACATTTTTTATCCAAATAATTTCTTTTTACATACTTGTAGAAGTTTTCACCATCCATTTTTATGTTTCTTGCTGGAATACATTCATATTCTGCTCTCCCTTTCCTCATCAGCTTTTTGATCCTATTTTGCAATCCTCAGAATTACTAATATTTCTGGCAAATTCATAGGCCTTTTCTTTTAATCTTATGGAACCTAGTTTCATTTCACAGTCATGGTTGACTGATTTTTTTTTTGATATTTCAAACCAAGATTTCAAACATTGTTGCGTTAGGTCATGTAATAGTTTATTTAAAGAATATCTCTTGCCTCTGCACAGTCATGTTTTTAAATGTTATATTCCAAATCCACCTCAAACAATTTGTACACTCTTCAAACTTTTGAGTTGCATAGTCTTTCTGAGTTATCAGTAAATTGCTGGGTATGGGTTATCAAATATGATTCTACTACTTCTGTAAGAAGAAAGTATTTTTTCTTGACTTGATCTACTGTTGTCCTCAAGAGTGTTTCTGACATTATTGGCACCTTAACTGCATGACAGACTATTTCATCATTTTAACAAACAGCTGGGTTGTTAAGCATATTCAAGGGATACAGGAAAGCAGGAAAGTAGAGTTCAGAATTATCAAATCAGCCATGATCCCTGTCAATAGCAGAATTGGCTCAACGGGATGAATGGCAAACATCTGCTCCGATACATAGAAATAACTCAGCAGTCTAAACCTAAATCTTTTTATATGCAGATATAAAATGGTACTTTTGCTGGACTAATAATCCAAGACCCAAGTAATGCTCTGGGAACCTTGGTTTAACCCCACCACAGCAAATGTTGGAATTTAAAGTAAATACAAAATTTTGAATTACAAATTTACAAAACCATTTAAAAATCAATCACTAATATCCTTTAAGAATGGAAACTGTTGTTCTTACCTGGTCTGGCCAACATGTGACTCTTGAAAAATGTGGTTGATTCTTAACTGTCTTTAGAAATGATCTCATAAGTCACTCAGTTCAAATATAATTAGGGACAGGCAACAAATACTGGCATTCCTGAAGAAGGGCTCATGCCCAAAACGTCGATCCTCCTGCTCCTTGGATGCTGCCTGACCTGCTGCGCTTTTCCAGCAACACATTTTCAGCCCAGAAAGCAGTGCCCAAAACTCATGAAGAAATAAAACCTGGGACTTCTTTTGATACAAAAAATGATACCTCAGCTTTGTGACGAATCACAATCTGGAATTCAGTCCCATGAGTTAATGTGCAATGCTTTCATATCTCATGGATGATGCATCTGTGGCTACAATATAGTGATTGGATATGGATTATAGCATATCAGAGTATCAAGAGAAAGTAGACTCTCTTTAATAATTTCAAAAACTGTCTTCCAGGTTGAGTAAGGCTGGCTAAGGAGATAATTGCTCCCACTTGATCAGTTGTGCTGTACATCATTTCTGTTCTTTAGTGCCTGAAATTCGCTGGTGGTTCTCATTTTCTCTGGATCCATTGACATGGTTGTTTTTGGAAAATGTGCCAAATTATCACTAGCAGACAAACCAGGACAGAGTTCCCTCCTTAGCCCTTTATTTAACCAAGTGAGATCCACGCACAATCATTGCTTCTAAGACATGAACACCTGAGCACCACTGTCTCCATTCGATCATTGCCAACCTGACCTTGATTTCAATCACGCAAAATGAGATCTACCATTCCCAGTAAAAAGATGAGGAATTTTCCTCGGAGTGTGCAAACAGATGAGTTACCATCTTCTTAGAGAGAAATGTAATGCTTCTGCATCAGTTTTCCTAAACCTTTGAATAACTTTGGAAATCTTGATCTGAACTCTCTCCCATTTTATCCTCAAGTTCTGTATCCATTTGAAGAAACTCAGATGAATGCAAGCCATTCTGCTAAAGTATGGGGTATACTGATACCTCAGTATATACAAAAGGTTTCACGGAAAATGTGACCTCAGATTAAGCTTCATACTCCTCAGTATCTGGGCCTCATGGTCTTTGGCGTTTTATGTTTGCTGGTCTTAGTCTTAAAGACTTCAACCCATGCAAGTTGTCAGTGCTGAAAAAGATACTCCTGTGTCAAGTTGAAATCCTGTTTCAAACCCCATCATCTTGAAGATGATGATCAACAACCTATTTTCATTCTCTTTGCTCTCGCTTAGGAATGTTGTCTTCACCTTTTATTCTGTGTCTTTAAGTTTTACCTTTCTGCATAATTTTCAATTCTCTCTGGAAATTTTCCTAATGGGGGACTTATTCTTTGTTTTTGAGGTGATTGAAGACCTTTAGCTTATAATATTTTACAGTGTTCCAGCTGCTCACCTCTAAAGCACTCAGCACCCCCTGCTGGAGAATCATTGCTTATGATTCAGTTTCGATCCACAATTTGTTCAACCTAATATGGGCAATGATATGTTCAGCAGACTTGCCAGTGTCCCACAATACTAATTGATATTAGACCCCAATTTTTGTTTGTGGGAGGAATTGGTTTGCTTGTTCCAGTGGCTTCATACCCATAAATCCAATCACATGGATTAAACAAGGTCATCCATCAGGCTGACAACTATGTGGTATCGAATTAAGTCATCCTTCAAAGCTGCATAATTGTAACGTTCGGCAGGTTGAAACAATTCTATTAAAAAAGACTTCTACTGATTCTCCTCAAACGTTGAGACTGTTGATTAGATCTTGCCCAATCTGACTTGCAAAGTTCTTTTGGAGTGAAAGTTGAATGCTTTTCTCAATGCATCATACTCCATTTGACTTTCTGCCACACTTTGTTTTACTAGAACAGTATCAGTTGTAGGGCCTATGGCACCTAAGAATGTACTGATGTGATGACGTTATTCCTCTGCATTCTCAGCCTGAGTCTTTCTAAAGTCCTGAGCTCCCACTTCTGGTCTTGTGGGCAGTATGTGTTGTCAAATGAACATAGAATGTAGAACACAGAACATTAGAGCACATGACGCGGCCTTGATGTTGCGCTGACCTTTGGAACCAATCTGAAGCCCATCTATCCTACACTATTCCATTTTCATCCGTATCTTTATCCAATGACCATTTTAAATGCCCTTAAAGTTGCCGAGTCTACTACTGTTGCAGGCAGTGCATTCCATGCCCCTACCACTCTGTGTAAAGAAACTACCTCTGACATCTGTCCGATATCTATTACCCCTCAGTTTAAAGCTATGTCCCCTCATGCTAGTCATCACTAACCGAAGAAAAAGGCTTTCATTGTCCACCCTATATATCCCTCTGATTATCTTATATGTCTCAAGTACGGCACATCTCAACTTTTTTATCTCTAACAAAAACAGCCTGAAGTCCCTCAGCCTTTCCTCACAAGACCTTCCCTCCATACCAGGCAACATCCTAGTAAATTTTCTACGCACTCTTTCCAAAGCTTCCACATCCTTCCTATAATGCGGTGACCAGAACTGTATGCAATACTCCAAGTGCAGCTGCACCAGAGTTTTGTATATCTACAGCATGACCTTGTGGTTCCAAAACTTATGCTCAACCAAAGAAAGCTAACACACCGTATGCCTTTTTAACAACCTTATCAATCTGGGTGCCAACTTTCAGGGATCTATGTACATGAACACTGAGATCTCTCTGCTCATTGCTAATTTTACCATTAGCCCAGTACTCTTTATTCCTGCCGCTCCTTCCAAAATGAATCACCTCACACCTTTCTGCATTAAACTCAATTTGCCAACTCCCAGCCCAGCTCTGCAGCTTACCTATGACCCTATGTAACCTGCAACATCCTTCAGTACTATCCACAACTCTACCCACATTAGTGTCATCTGAAATTTACTAACCCATCCTTCTACGCCCTCACCTAGGTCATTTATAAAAACCACAACAGCAGTGGACCCAAAACAGATCCTTGCAGTACACCACTAGTAATTGAACTCCAGGGTGAACATTTTCCATCAACCACCACCCTCTGTCTTCTTTCAGATCGCCAATTTTCTGAGCCGAACCGTTAAATCACCCACAATCCCATGCCACCATATCTTGTGCAATATCCTACCAAGGCGAACCTTATCAAACACTTTACTGAAATCCATATACACCACATCAACCACTTTTACCCTCATCCACCAGTTTGTCACCATCTCAAAGAACTCAATCAGGTTTGTGAGGCACAACCTAAACTTCAAAAAATCATGTTGACTATCCCTAATCAACTTATTCCTCTCTAGATGCTTATAAATCCTATCTCTTAAAACCTTTTCCAACACTTTACCCATAACTGAAGTAAGGCTCACTGATCTATAATTACTAGGGTTGTCTCTACTCCCCTTCTGGTACAAGGGGACAACATTTGCAAATCCTCCAGTCTTCTAGTTCTATTCCTGTTGACAATGCTGACATAAAGATCAAAGCCAAATACTCTGCAATCTCCTCCTTGGCTTCTCAGAGAATCATAGGATAAATTCCATCTGGCCCAGAGGATTTATCTATTTTCACACTTTCCAGAATTGCAAATACCTCCTCCTTGTGAACCTCAATCCCATCTAGGAGAAAGTGAGGATTGCAGATCCTGGAGATCAAAGCTGAAAAATGTGCAGCTGGAAAAGCGCAGCAGGTCAGACAGCATCCAAGGAGCAGCAGGAATTCCTGAAGAAGGGCTTATGCCCGAAATGTCAATTCTCCTGCTCCTTGGATACTGCTTGACCTGCTGCGCTTTTCCAGCAATACATTTTTCAGCTCAATCCCAGCTAGTCTAGTAGCCTATATCTCAGTATTTTCCTTGACAACATGGCATTTTTCAAGTGTGAATATTAACAAAAAATATTCATTTAGAGCTTCCTCCATCTCCGCGGAATCCAAGCACAACTTTCCACTAGTATTCTTGATTGGCCTTAATCTTTCTCTAGTCATTCTTTAATTCCTGATATATCTATAGAAAGTTTTAGTGTTTTCCTTGATTCTCCCTGCCACTGACTTCTTATGTCCCCTCCTGGCTCTCTTCTTAATTCTTTCTTTAAGTCTTTCCTGGTTAACTTGTAACTCTCAAGTGCCCTAACTGACCCTTCACATCTCATCCTAACAGACACCTTCTTCCTCCTCTTGACAAGAGATTCAACTTCTTTAGTAAACCACAGCTCCCTCGCTCAACCACTTCCTCCATGTCTGACAGGTACATACTTATCAAGGACACACAGTAGCTGTTCCTTGAATAAATTCCACATTTCAATTGTGCCCATGCCCTGTAGTTTCCTTCCTCATCCTGTGCATTCTAAGTCTTGTCTAATCTCATCAGAATTGCCTTTTCCCCAGCAATAACTCTTGTCCTTTCCATTGTTAAAATAAGCATAACCGAATTGTAGTCACTATCACCAAAGTGCTCACCTACCTCCAAATCTCACACCTGACTAGGTTCATTACGTAGTACCAAATCCAATGTGGCCTTGCTCCAGTTGGTTTGTCCACCTACTATGTCAGGAAACCATTCTGCACACGTTGGACAAAAACTGACCCATCTAAAGTACTTGAACGATAGATTCCCAATCAATATTTGGAAAGTTAGTCCCCTGTTCCTACCCTGTTACTCTCGCTCCTATCCAGAATTATCTTTGCTATCCTTTCCTCTACATCTCTGGAACTATTTGGAGACCTATAGAAAACTCCCAACAGGGTGACCTGTTCTTTCCAGTTTCTAACCTCAATTCATACCACCTCAGTAGATGAGGCCTCAAACACCCTTCTGCTACCATAATACTGTCCTTGACTAACAATATCACAACTCCCGCTCTTTTACCATCTTCTGTACTTACTAAATCTCAGAACATGCAACAACCCATTCCTGTCCCTGCCCTATCCATGCCTCGAAAATAGCTACAGCATCGAAGTCACAGGTACCAACCCATGTTGCATGTTCACCCACCTTATCCTCCTGGTATTGAAGTAGACACACCTCAAATCATCTTCCTGCTTTCCGGTGAACTCTTGCGATCTTGAAACCATATTTCTTATCTCATTACTCTCAACCTCCTGGACACTACTGGTTGTGACCATGGCAAGAACCCAACTAGAGTTGCCATCCCTCTGTGGCCATTGTACCTGCCTGATTTAATCCTTTTTCATGAGTTAGATGAAGCCCACTATACTCTAGCCTGTGTCATTAAATACATCCAAGGTTGATTTTCCTTTTTTCTGACAGGATGGTACAATCCTTTCTTTTTGCTTTAGGATCTTTTGTTTTATGGCTGGGTTTCCAAATCTTCCAAGGTTCCTTTGCTTGACCTTTGCAGGTTTTCTGCTCTGTAGCTGCAGAATCCAAGGCTTCCAAAGTTGTTCTCCCAGTCTTCAGAGTCTTCACCTTTTCTACCTTTATTTTAAAAAATTCTACTGAAATTTCAGCTTATCTTGAGCACCCACCCAATTTCTTATTCAGCTCCATGCTGAAAGCCTTCTGAGCTCTTCGAACTCTGGAGTTTTCTCTTTTCAGGTGAGCCCTTCTAACACTGTTCTAACCATAGAGGTCTTTTTCTGACACCCAATATCTTTGATCTTGTGGCTCCTTGCACATTGAAATACCTGTCTGGAATATCTTGGGTTGTGGGTATCTGCACATATATTACTTGTGTGACTGCTTCCTCGTTATGGATAAGCAGGGCTCTTCAACTCATGATTTAATGTAACAGTGCAATGTCTCTACCTGTACATAGTAGGTTATCAATTACACCTCTCTACTGTAGTGCCTGAGACCTCTCTCCTCACATGCTCCCTCTAGACTGGCAACTTCTCTCATACTGAAGTCAGAGTCATCTGATTAGGTATATCCTTAATGAGTTAGATGAATGTACTATACTATAGCTGAGGTCATCAAATGCATTCAAGGTTGATTTGGACAAATATTTGACCTGAAAAGGAGTCAAGTATTCTGAGCAGAGCAAGACAGTGGGGTTAAGGACATGTTCCCATCAATTATTATATTATTGAGTGCGAGAGTCAGGAGGCTTAAGTGGTCTAGTCGTGTTTGTACTTCTCACATTACACACTGGTTTAATGAAGCACCTTACTTTCCCTCCACATATTTAGTACAAATACTGCCCAGCTGCTTAATGTATAACAAAGCAGTTCAGGATGATTGTTCTTTTCCTGCTTTTGTTCTGCTTTTTGTATGGAAGTACCAGATTTCAATTTAAAATCTTTCCTTCATAACACATATGTGGTATGTTCAATCCAGTTTACTTAGTTTGAGGATAAAAAGCTGTAAGTTATCATTGCTTGATGAGGAACAATTAGGCTACACCACCCACCATGTAAGTTAATAACAACTTTGACAAAATAAACTGAGAAAGAATGTGATCTGTATTTAGCACAGCATCTTTTGTGTATCTTTTCAATGGTACCCTATTTCACTTAAAAGAACAAAGAAATATACAGCAAAGGAACTGGCCCTTTTTCCCACCAAAACCACCCAATGTATGATGTTTTCTTCAACTGAAAACCTTTTCCTCTTTGCAGTCTGTAGCCCTCTGTTCCTACCTAATTCTCATGTCTGTCAAGGTGCCTCTTAAACATTGCTATTGTATCCACCTCCATGACCTCTGCTGGCACTGCATTTTAGACAGTGACGTTCTGTGTAAAAAATCTGCCTCTCTCATCTCCTTTAAACTTAATCCCTTTTACCTTAAACCTTTGATGTTCAAGTGACAACAAACCAAGTTTTTCCAATCTCTTCTCATAGCTAATACCCTCCAAATGAGGCAATATTCCAGTTAATTGTTTCTGTACTCTCTCCAAAGCTTCCATATCTTCTAGTAGCATGACAACCAGAATGCCATAGAATATTCCAAATGCGGCCTAACTAAAGTTCTATACAATTACAACATGACTTGTTAACTTTTACATCCTATGCCCCGACTGATTGTGGGCATGCCATATGCCTTCTTGACTGCCTCAATCATTTGTGTTACCAATTTCAGGGAATTGTGGGCCGCTGTATATTGATACGAGTAAGGGTTCTGCAACTTACTGTATACTTGCCTCCTACATTAGAACTCCCAAAATGCATCACCTGGCATTTGTCCAGATAAAACTCTATCTACTATTTCTCTACTCAAGTCTCTAGACTATTTGTATTCAGTTGTACCTTCTGGTGATCCTCCTCACTATCTGCAGCTCCCCTAATTTTTGTACCATCTGCAAACTTACTAATTAGGTCATCTACATTTTCCTCCAATTCAATTTTATATATTACAAGCAATAGTGATTCCATCACTTATCCCTGCAGAACACCACTGCTCACAGGTCTCTAGTGGGGAGAACACTGCTCCTGTGTCTTCTATGACCATACTTGTTCTGTATCCATCTTACCAGCTCACTATGGATCCCATGTGAGTTCGCCATTTTTAACCACCTGCCATGAAGAACCTTGTCAAAGGCTTTCTTAACATCCATATAGACAACAGCCTTGCCCTCATCAATCATCTTTGTCACTTCCTCAAAATACTGAATTACATTTGTGAGACACTACCTTCCCTGCCCAAAGCCATGGTGCCTATCAGTAATAGGTCTATATTCTTTCCAAACATGAATAAATCTATCCCTAAGAATCTTCTCTGATAATTTTCCTACCTCTGACATAAGGCTCACTAGCCTGTAATTTCCCAGATTATCCCTATTGCCCTTAAACAAAAGAACAACATCCGCTATTGTTCAGCCACTGAGGAATACAAAAGGATACAAAGATTTTGTACAAGGTCCCAACAATTTCCTTGCCTGCTTCCCTCAGCAATCTGAAATTGATCCCATCAGATCTTGGGAACTTTTCTGTATTAAGGCCTTTCAAAGCACCCAAAACCATTTTTCATGCTGACATGACCTAGAATATCAACATCCCCCTCGTGAGACTGATCATTCATCATGCGCTTCTCTGTTGCGAACATCTGTGCCAAATATTCATTCAGGACATCACCCATTTCCTCCAGTTCCAAGCATAAATTCTTTGAGTGGACCTACCCTTTTCCTAGCTACCCTTTTGCTCCTTTTATATGTGTAAAATACCTTGGAATTTACGTTAATCCTGTTTGCCAAAAACATTTCATGGCCCCTTTTAACACTTCTAATTCCTTGTTTGAGTTCTTTCCTGCTATCCTTATATTCTTCAAGTGCTCTGCCTTCAGTTTCCAAAACCTTATGCATTCCTCCTTTTTCTTTTTAACTAATCACTCAATTACTCTTTTCATCCAAGGTTCCCAAAGTTTGCCACTTTATTTTTATTTTTCACAGGAACATGCTGGACCAGGACTCTAATCAACTGGCCTTTAAAAGATTCCCACATGCCAAAGGCAGATTTACCCATGAATAGTCACCCCTCCTTTCTACAGCTTCTATCTCATATTGTGGCAGTTACCCTTCCCCAGATTAATAATTTCACTTCGGGATTACTATTATCTTATCTATAAGTTATTTCAAACTTACAGAATTATGGTCACTGTTACCAAAATATTCCTTCATTGAAACTTCGATCACCTGATTAGGCTCATTCCCCAATATCAGATCCAGTACTTGGATTATTTACTATTATTTAAAAAAAATCCTGGACACACCTAACAGATTACAGCCCCACTCCTGGCACGCATGCACACTAACACACACACACACAAATAAACAAACACACCCTCCACCTACCACCACCTCCAGCAGTATCCGAGTTACCGGAACAACAGTCATGTTGTTTTTACATTTTGCCATAGTCTGTCCATATTTTTGTTCCTTTCTCACCTGCTGGCCTTAGGGAGGCCTCTGGTACAATCCCATCAAAATGACTGCATTCTTCCTTTTCGTGAGGTCTACCCATATGGCCTCACTAGATGAGCCCTCCAAGGTGTCCTCCCTCGAAATAGGTTTGATATTCTCCCTAATCAGTAATACAACTTCACCATCTCTTTTACATTCCTCTCCTTCAACCCTGAAACATTAAATCCAAGACTGTTAAGCTGCTCGTCTTATTTCTTTCATAACCAATTATCTGTAATAGTTACATCATTTTTAAAATATTAATCCAAGTTTTAAGTTCATCTTGTCTTACTTGTCATACTCCTCACATGAAAACCAACACATCTCAGACTGCCAGTCCTGCCTTGTTCCAGTAATCTCTCTCTGTTGTCTTACTCTCAGCCTTACTGGCCTTAGTCTCTGACTTCTCCTCAGTCATTTGCTTGCTGACATCCTGTTCTGGTTCCTGTCCTCCTGCTACACAATCTTAAACTCTGCGAAATGGTGCTAGCAAACCTCCTTGTCAGGATATCGGTGCCTCTCCAGTTTAGGTGCCACCCCTTTTTCTTCTCCACATCCTACCTGCCCAAAAGACATCTCAATAATCCACAAACACGAAGCCCTTCCTCCTACACCAGTTCTTTTGGCACATATTTAACTGTACTATCTACCTCTCCCTAGAATCACTGGCATTTGACACAGGAAGTCATTTTGAGATTACAACTTAGAGGTCCTGCTTTATAATTTCCTATCTAACTCCCTGAACTCCTTTTGCAGGACCTCATCTGTCTTTCTGCCTATGGTATTAGCACCAAAGTGAATCACAACCTCTGGACTCTCACCCTCCCCTTTCAGAATATCAAATGCCAACTCAGACATATCCTTGACTCTGGCATTAGAGAGGCAACATACCATCTCGGAGTCTTGTTTGTGGCCACAAAATGTCTGTGTCCCTGACTACAGAATCCCTGAACACTACCACTCACCCACACTTTGATCCTCCCTGCTGTCCCCCAGAGGGCATCCCCTGCAATAGTATCCAAAATGGTTTACCTGTTTGAAAGGGGAATGGCCACAGGGGATTCCTGCAATGCCTGCTTATGCTTAATTGTCTTCCTGGTGGTCAGCCAATTCTTTTCTGTCTGTGTAACTCTCACTAGTGGTGTGACCATCTTGCTAAAAGTGCCGTCTACAACATTCTCAACCCCATGGTACTCCACAGTGAGCATATCAACAACTCTGTGTGCTCCATGTGGCAAATCAGGAGCTGGAGCTGAACACACTTCCTACGTATGTTGTCAGCATGGTTACTAGGAATGTCCCTGATTTCCCTTATATTGCACAAGGAGTGTTCCATGGGGCCAAGTTCTACTGCCATTTCAAACCCTAATCAGCTCTAGACAATATTAGACTGACTTGCATGAATGCAGGTTACTAAATTATTCTGTGGGCAACAGCTACATATTCTCAATCCTTGATGATGATATTTCACACCATTGACTACAGAAATATCACATCATGCAATTATTACTAAATTGACATTGCAGTGTGGTGTTCTTCAATGATTTTAAAACCACAGACCAAGAGTAGTCAGAAAATACACTGATTTCTACATTTGTCAATAGTACATCAAGGGTAATCTTTCTGAACTGCTGCCAAGAACAATGAACTTACCTGCTGAGCATCAAGATCGAAAAAGACAGTAGTGCCAAAGACAGCCAAAAGATTCACAGCCCTGATCTTTTTTTAGCTGCAAATCACATTCCAAACTAGCATAGAAGAAGAAATTTAATCTGCAGTCCATAGTGATATGTTGTTTAGGGCAACATAATTTCACATCTATTTTCTGAAAACCCAGCATGGAAAAAAGTGGGAACTGCCAATGCTTTTAGAATCACAGTATTCTCCATATCATTCATGTCAAAGTGACCTGATGTATTGGTCAAACTTGGCTTCCCATGCAGCAGCTGTGACACATTCATTGGAAATAAAAACAGCCGATCTATTGAAGAGGAAAACAGGCAGAGTGTTTGCCTTCCAGGAGACTAATGCACATTATGCATTTCTGACTCACAGACAATCTCCATGGACAGCAAGGGACTGAAGGGCCCAAGCAGCCACCACAATCTTTGTAGTATTCATTTCAACCATCTTAATACAGGGAGAAGCAATGTTACGACGTCTTTCAGCAGCCATGTCAAGATGTAAGTTGTAGCTTTATGCCAAATTGACTAAAGCTCATTAAATTTTATGGAGTCAGGAGGGGTAAAAATGGCAGCCAGAATTTGAGACTCCATTCCTCAGATTTCCTGTTTTCATCACGGCTTTTTAAGGGTGTACCTTGATTGAGGTAATGAGCATGCACCAAAACCTCCCAAACTGGTTGGTGCCATCTTGTTTACTATATTCACTACTCACAATGTGGCCTTCTCTACATTGGGGAGATGAAACAAATTTTTTTATCTCAGTATACTCAGTGCTCCAGTGAGACTCAGCACAAGCTCAAAGATCAACATCTCATTTTACACTAGGGGACCCTGCAGCTTCCAGGACTCAAGTTCAGTAACTTCAGAGCCTGCTTCCGTTCTTCTATGTTTTGTCCTCAACTCCACATCCTAGTCCTGTCATGTCATACTTTGAAATGTATAGCCTTTCCTTCAATCTTGTAGAGTCAAATTCTGAATTTTCCTCCATTACAGCATTTTGGGTCTACCAACAACAAATATACTGCAGCAGATAAAATAGGCAGCTCACCATCACTTTCTCAAGGATAAATAGGGATGGCCAATAATTGCTGTCCCATTCAGTGATGCCATCATCCCGTTAATGAATAAAGAAAATCCCAGATCACCGAGGCCATCCTTTCAATCAGACCTGTTTCATTATCTAGCAGTCACTGTGGCTTTGTCTGAACTCTTTTTTGGGTCAGCCCATTTGCAGCTCACATCTACTCCCTAGGACATGGCAATGAAAGTGATGGCCAAGCAGAGGTTTTTCCAAATGCCTGCTACCTGCTTTGATAATGAAAATCCAACCCGAAGTACTGAGTCCTCTAACCAGCCCTGCAAAAATACAAGTGCCAACATACCTTTTCTAACTCTGGTCAAAGTGAATCTGTCCAGGATGTCAATTCCTGTCATTTTCTATTTGTTAATAGTCCACAAACTCATATGATGAATTTCTGACAAAGCCAAAATAAAGTGAAATCAAACTGAACTATCTCAAAGAGATGCACATTGATGGCTGATGGCTTCTTGCCCCAGGCCCCTCGTTGATGGGGCATGTTTTCAGAGATGCAGTAACATGAAAAATAGGAGCTATTCACCTCTTTGAGCCTGCTCCACCATAGAATATGACCATGGCTAATCATCTAACTCAGTGCCCTATTCCTGCTTTCTTTCCATAACCTTTAATTTCTTCAGCTGTAAGAACTATATCAAACAGCTTCTTGAAAATATTCCATATATTGGCTTCAAACACTTTCTCATACAGACAATTCCACAGGCTCACTACTTTCTGGGTGAAGAATCTCTTCTCCTCAGTGCTAAGTAACTCACTCCAGATCCTTAGACTATGATACATGGTTCTGGGTTCTTCAGGCATCCTCCCTGCATTAACCCATCTTGCCCTGTTAGAATTTTATAGGGATCTTTGAGATACCCCTCATTCTTATACATTTCAGTGAAAATAATTCAAAGGATTACAATCTCCTTTCATACAACAGTCCTGCCATCCCAGCAACTGCCTGGTAAATCTTCAGTGCACTCCTTCCATCGCCAGAACATCCTTTCTTAGGCCAGAAGACCAGAACTGCACACAATCCTCCAGGTTCATTTATATTTATTTCCAGCAACTTTTGTACAAGGACATGCAGATTTTATTGTATCTCCCCTTTCCTAATCTCTCACAATTCAGTTAAAATTCTGCCATTTTGTTTTTGCCACAAAACATTTTACTTATCAATTTTGAGGTAATTCTTGTCCTTCTCCAATAATTGGAGAATATATCTAACTACTTAATGTCATTTGACAGATTGCTTTCATCTTTTTGTGCTGGACTATGCCAATTGCACTGGTATGGTCCACTTTGTGGTCATTCCAACATGATAGGTATTGAAGAGCTAGATTATAAGCCTTCCTTAGCAGAAGCACATTTTTCGGCACCCACTCTTATGATCCTAGCTGATGGTTGTACTTGACAAGCCAGATACAAGAGTGAAATCTGACTTCAGAGATCATAAGCTTCATTTTTGCAATCTGGTGACTGCAATGGTCAGTCATTGAACATTTTCATATGAGGCTACCAATAAAATGTTAACAAAATAACAAACTTATTACACAAATGAAAGGAAATGAAAATTGTATCACAATTTGGAAAGATCATTTCAGAAATTACAAAAATAACAATTCAACTTTTCTTCTCAGCAATGTCCTATGCAGACACTAAACCCCAGTGAAATATCACTCTTAACTTCACTTCAAAATGCCTTACATTACTGACAAGTAAACAAATGTTCCTTTTGGTGAATTGCTGCACATGTATCAAATGTGATTCATGCCATCTCTCCCAAAGGCACATATACATCGGCTAACTCATTGACTTTTCTTACTCAAAGACACACATGCATAGGCTAACTCATTGACTTTTTGTACTCAACTATCAAGAAAACTGAGGACTTTCTCCAACCTATCCTTGTGGCTTGTAACAACTGTTTGAAATTTTAGTCTAGCTCTGATGGCCTGGCCACTGCCAAAATTAGAACGAGTCTGCTGGTATGGATCATTTCAACTTTGAACTAAACCTGCTTGTAGCCTCTGGCCTGTCTTTGGTTGTTGAAGTTCTACTTTTGAAACACTCCAATATTTACCTTATCTGATATGTGATCAAATTGCTTAGCTGAAGTGACAGGCTTCCTTGCAAATCTTTTTTATGAACACGCTTATAAAAGTGACTTTCTAATTTAAAACAAACCTTTGCTGAACTGAACAAAAAAAGCTAGATTAGAAGCTAAGTTGCCAGATAATAATGCTGTAAAATTTTATCACAGTCTCAAGCAATAGATATTCCTGGATCATGCCTACATATCTAGGAAAGATATAGATCTGGAAGCTCCATACATCAATCAGAAGACTCCATCCCTCCACCAATTCTGAGCCCAGCATGCCAAGTATGTCCCCATTGGATACTACCTGCCGGTTGGCTCAACAATATTCCAAAGGTGCCCCACCAGAATGAGTGGCAGGGTGTTTATGTTGCCATATCTTGTTCAGGACATGTTAAACTTCTCCAACCACCTTCCTTTCTCATTGTTCATATTGCAGTCCATGAATGCAGTTCCACAGGATCCAATGTGATGTTGCCTCATGGAGGTACAATCAGAACATGTGGCTGGTTCCAGTCATAATTTGCTTATTAAAACAAAAACTCACTGGTTCATAAAAGGATCATAAAGAAGTTGGAGTAAGATAGAGAGTGAGAGACAGAAAGATGAGACAGACTTAGAATGTGAGAAAAAGAGATGGAGAAATAGATTGGTCTTGTTATTCATAGCCTCCAAATCTTCCACAATCAAAGTTATCAGGATTACTCACAAAATGACTCAGAAAGTTCCAAGGAGGAGACCTCCTCTTGGTCTTGGAAGAGGTTGCATAATTTATGAAGGGAACTTGCATCTGCAGCCTATTCCTCTAAGTAGTGAAATGGTGTTGAAAGTTTGAAATTCCAAGAGTATTCAATGGATGAGGCCCAGATATTCACCTTTTCCTACTGCCTGCCATGCACCACATAGATAATTGGTGTTGTGGGATGATCTTTAAAATGGTCAAGTGGAAAAGCTCCAGGTGGCACTTCTTCTCAGTCACATGATGCATTGAGAGGTGTCCTGAGTGTTTGTTTTATAGTCTGTGTACTAGTTTAACAGAGCAAGAGGTGGATTTCAAGAGGTGTGGTTGGCCTGCCAATCTTCCTGATTATGGTTAAATATGGATTAGTGTTAATTTGGCAGGTTTGGCTATTAACCTTTTCTTTTCTCATCTTCTAAGTGGAACTTTTAAACACTTTTTTTGGAGTTGAATAATATTACTCAAAGGCCTTATAGCCAAATACTTTCAATCATGTTGGACTGATAGGACTCCTGCACAGTGTTCCCATACAGGACAAAGGGGTCAACTATCCTTTACTAAATTTAATTGACAAGCACAGGTTGTTTCTCAAAAAAACAATCACCGCAGGTTGTGTGAAGGAAGAATTAAATATTCTCCTTAAGACAGCAGTTGAGTAGTACCCCAAACTCCATGTCATTCTACACACAACTACCATTCTAATCCAGGACAAGTGTTTCCTTCTGATTAAAGAAAAATGCTTTAGATTTACAGAAAATCTAAACTTCTTCCCTTGATGCAAAAACCATAGAGTGCATGAGTGCACAAATTCAATTTGTTTATTTATTTTCACAAAGCATCTTTGAAAAAAGACAGTTTCATTAGGTGAGTAATGACACTGTAAATCTTCTGTCAGACATCATCAAAAGCTTCTTTTTATATTTGAAGGGTTTTTTTTGTAAAAGAAAATCAAAGGTAAATTCAGTGAGGCAAGACTCCAGTGAAGAGGCTAGCTCAATGGGAAATCAGACAGGGCTATGAGATTAAAGCCGAACCTCTGTGAGTTTACCCTTCAGTATCAAAGAGAAATGGTAGGCAACAGCCCCTATAAAATATTCACCCCTCTCTTCCATTTGCACTTACATTTCAAATTTTTGTTTAACAAGTTCTGAACATTGTAGAGCATACACACTTTGTGCTATTTCCCAATTCCTTTCAAGAAAGTTAGAAGGCACTATAGATAAAGAAACACAATATTTCTTGTGCTATGTCTTACCTCCACTTACATTTTTACAAAATAGTACCCAAACAACAAAGAGCCTTTACCAGTAGCTGTTAATAATGCCAAACACATTGTCTGAACATTTTGATTACAAATTATTTAGATTTAAAAAAAACCTATGAGCAGGAATTCTACTGGCTGACTAAGTTTTTACTGACAGAAAATAAATTGTGTTTGCATTATAACTTTTGCCAACCAGGCTTAAATAATTATCTCCTCTGTTTCCACTTTCATTTTAATGTACAAATAGACTTGCTGATAAAATTTTCCACCCCAATTTCTTTTTTGTTTAACCATGTTCTTGCAGGTCACACCATCAGCTATATTGTATCCTCGGGTTATTTTCATGCAGCACATGTTGGGAGATTGTATGACAACCAAAGACATTAAAGGCATTTGTATTAGAAGTTAATGTCATGTAAAGTATGTCTGACTCACTAATTTAACTATAATGTCTCATTTCAACCTGGATATTGCACCTAATCAATGATCTGGCTCTGAAGAACCTTTTCAGCAACAATGGAATCAATCCTGCAATCAGAAACATTAATATTCTGTAAACTGTGTTTATTTCTCCTTTGTTTCTATGTCATCTTAACCTCTTGACACTATTACAAGTTTCAATTAAGCTTCACTTTCAAATTGACAAACATTAGAATTCAAAGCATTATCCCATGACTGATTCTGTGACTGGTCATTTACCTATCAAAACAAACAAGTTTTAGATTTGTGCATAAGATAATTATTGAGAAGGAGAGGGAGAAAAATGGAGAGAGAGAAAAAAAGAGGCAGGCTGAAAAATGAAAAATAAAAATGGTGTTGTATTTCAGTTGGTGATATCAAACATAGCTGTTTACAAATTGAGAATTGGCTTGATAGACCATGAGTTGTATTTTATTCTGCTTCTTTACCATGGCAGCCAAGTACTCAACATATTCACAAGGCTGTCAATGTACTTTTATTGAAATCAAATAAAAGTTAATCACAGATGCACAAAAGAAGGACTGTGCCACATGATATAAGAATTATTTAAAATACTATATTCCAAACATCAGAAAGATAGATTCAACAATTTTAAACACACAACACTCTTATGGACACAAAATTTCAGTGCCAGAGCATTCTGTCTCAATTCTATCAGCCTTGTTCAGCTGGCACGGCTGTAATTAGTTTCCTTTTCAGCCAAGTTCTTTGCATTTAATCAATGCCATTCCCTTTTGATAATGGCTCATTCTGAGACCCTTAAACAAGTTGCTGACTCAGCTCACTTACTGCTTAAAATGTGTTCTTGAAATGTCTGCATCAAATTGTCTTGAAGAATATAATCCTCTGTGACACCTCTAAGGCCTTCTGATTTCACAACTTTTCTCTTACTAACCTCTAAGCCATTAGAAACTTATTTTCAATCTGGGCTGCTTCGAGATTTTTAATAACAATGCTTCTGCTCTCTAAGCTGTTTTGTTTCAGAATTAAATTGCATACTGCCAGAAATAATCAGCATTTTTTTCCCATTTTTATGTTACTGGATTTCTGTTGTGAGGAAACAGCAGTTTTAATTTTCTGTCTTCTATCCTTTTTTTCACAATGTACTGATCTGTTCACCTCAAATACATAAATATCCAATTTAAACAACGAAAATCCAGAAACCTGCGCATCATTCAGAAAACAAATACAAAGTGTAACTGACAAAATTATCTTCTTTTTCTTAACAATGTAAGTTCAATGTCAAGCTTTACATTCTTCTTTTGCTTTAGAACACATACTCTCAAGCAATTTTTAAAACTATGAACCTTCATTCCACTAACATTTTGGCACAAATCTGTAGCCAATTGTATATAGATTTATTCCATGCTGGTCAAGTTGTTAACATGTGAATAATATTAAATTGTCGGATGCTATTCTTTCGCCATAACATTGTATTGGGTAGGAGCATACGCAGTAGTGGGCATTGGTCAATTAATGACACCCTTTGCACTCAACCAACATAAATCTTTCCCAAATTTTTTGTATTGCAACTATTTTTAGGTCATTGTCTCCTGATCAAAGAAAATGTTGCTTTCTATGAATGTAAATGATTCATGAACAAAATTTATTAACAGACAGATGTGTTCATCAATAACTATGCCACTGAAAAAAAAATGCACATAGTGATCAAGCAAAAAGGTGCTTACCCTATGCAACTTACTGCTTTTATATCCACTGCTAAAATGCAAATGAATGATTTTCTGTGTTTTACTGCCTCTTCACCGAAACTAGCTTTTCTAACATAATTTTCCTATTCAAGATGACAGCTAATTGCTATGTTAGAGAATTGATCAGCGAGTTGCTTTGAATGACATTGAAACCCTGACTGCTGCCTATAATTTTTATTCTCAGAAGCCAATCTTCACTTGTGTTTCATTTAAAGACTTTTAATGTCTTAGTGTCTGTTGTTAAGCTTTTCTTCCCTGCATTAATTTTAGCAATCAAATTATTCCAAAGTCTTGAAAGCAAACATTGTTCCTGCACTGTAATGCTGCACGCATTCAAAACTAATTTGCAGTTAACTTGCGGTTTTTTTTGGCTCGTCAGTTGAATTCCCTGAAGCTGAACAAAATTATCCATGTTTGCATAGATGAAGTGCTGCCTAATCAGTCATGTTATCAGATGCAGCATCATTACACCCGTTTGCAATTTCTGCTCTTTTAATCAAGTGAAAATGAACAGAAATCACAGTTGGATCAGAATGAGAATTTAGAAGAACAGCAGCAACTGGACAGCATCCAGGTAACTGAAATGCCTACTAATCTCCGAC
Organism: Chiloscyllium plagiosum; assembly: GCF_004010195.1. Taxonomy (NCBI): domain Eukaryota; kingdom Metazoa; phylum Chordata; class Chondrichthyes; order Orectolobiformes; family Hemiscylliidae; genus Chiloscyllium; species Chiloscyllium plagiosum. Next base: position 98,923,078 of record NC_057711.1, on the reverse strand, counting down.
CTATTCATGTATGTTCATTTGCTATTTTATTGTTTCCCTGTAATAAGACCAATTTAATCAACATGACTTCACTGTCTTTGTGTTGTGGAGCATTTAGATAGGTAGTAGAAACCTAGGGGATGTTTTCTTGTTGAACTACATAGGACAATACAGAGCAGTAAAATGCACTTGAAAAGGTGATTCTCAATACAAATCAGACTGTTATCATTCTCCTGAAAAGATGGAGAAATTATCTGTTTGTATTTGACAGGAACTCTCTCAGTGTCTTTTGTCTTTGCAGTACACAAGGATATTTAATCTTCAAATGGCGAACTTTGTAAACTCACACTACATGATTCCCCAATACTTGTATATTGACAGTCACCATATAAAACGGTAGTACTGACAAACACAATCATAAATCTGTCCAGATCAATGAATTTGTCAATGGAAAAACAGCATATTGTACCAGCCAAGAGAAATTAAATCAACTGAGTTGTCATTAATATATATCAAGCAAGACTGAAAAAAAAAGGTAAAGACAGACTAATGGAAAGCAGGTGGGCCTTGCAATGAAGGATTATGTAATGGAGCCATCTCAACTCAAAAGTTAAATAAACCAAAGAAGGGACATCGATGAGACATGAACGTTAAATTGTAATTTGTGAAAATTGTGCAATTCTGTTCAAAAATGGTAACAATTCAAAAGGGCTGGCAGAACATGAGGCAATATTAATGTAAGTAAGAGCTACAAAAGCCACTGGGTGGAGTGAATTGGCGATTTTGCAACATCAACCCCTCAAATATCTTCTTCCTAAATGGAGAGCCTTTGCTATTGACTCCAGTAAAAGGTAAAATCATGCAGATGCAAAAACTGCAATGTGGCAAAGCAGATTAATTTTTGAAATATAGAATGCTGGAGAACCCAGCAGTCTTTCAAAATCTGTGGAATTTAGAGAAATAAGAGACAATCTCAAAAAAGCATGCAAGGTTCTGAGAAGAGACAATACCCTGAAGATATTGTAGACTTTCAGACATTATTTCCCCCTGGCTGGGAGATTCTAAATCGTGGACAGGCGTTCAAAATAGTGACTAATCATTTAGAAATGATTTGAAAAGATTTTTGTTTGCTCAAAGGGTTATGAATTGTTGGAATTATATACCCCAAAGGCTTGACAGCACTGATAAACAGATTTTTTTTTTGTCCCTCAAGGAAAAACCCCTGTGGGAATAGGCAGGAAAGTGAAGAAGAAACAGAAACAGCTATTATATTGAATGGCAGAGCAGGCTCAACAGGCTTAAGTTTATGCTCTCATAATTGTTCTAGCACAGAAGGTGACCACTCAACCCAGCTTTCTGTGAGAACAACTCAGTAGATCCACTCCTCCAATCCCCCAACAACCCCACAACCCTGGAAATTATTTCTGTTGCTTTTCCAGTTCCATCTGAAAACAATTAAATTAACCTTCAGTGCAATGTGGACCCTAAAAATTCGCTGAATAAAGTAAGTTCTTCGGGGGATCTAAGATGGTGGCGATCTGAGAAGATCACACTGCAGAGATTCGCATCGCAGCAGGAGCAGGACAGTCCTTTAACCCACCCAACCCAGGTCATCAGGATTTCTTGGGGTATTGGAAAGATTGTGGAGCCCCAAGAAACATTTAAAAATTGACTTACCTGTATTTTCAGCTGTCCAGAAATGCCTAAAAAGGGAGGAGGAGCATGCCAGGCCTACAGCTCAGCCTGCAACAGCCTCAGAGCAGATTACTTTCCAGGACCTGTAAACCAGCTCTCGAAATCTTGCAAGATGTTGGGGAAACAGATTGAAGATAAGCTGGCTCCAGTCTCTCTCATGCTGCAGAAGCATGAACAGCAGCTGGGAGACCTGGAGAAGAGGACGGATGAGGTGGAGCACAGGGTCACAGTAGTGGAAGCTGATGCCAGTTCATTCAAGAAGAGATCCAAGCCCAGAAGACGCAGGTTCGTAATTTGCGTGACCAAGTGGGTGATCTTGAAAACAGGGGCAGGAGAAAAAGCATTTGGATCATCGGTCTGCCTGAGGATAAGGAAGGTGAGCGGCCTGAAGAATTTATTGAAGATTGGCTTCCGAAATTCCTTGACTTGGAGACTGGCATGAGAGGATTGAAGATAGAGAGGGCTCACCGGGTCACAGCACGGAGGTCGGGTCTGGGTCAACGCCCTCGTCCTTTCCTGGTGTGATTCCATCATTACCGGGATAAGGAGAGAGTCATGGAGGCTTCCAGACTCCAGGGGAAGGATCCAAAGGCCCTAATTTACGAGGGGTCTAAGATCATGTTTTTTCAGGACTTTTCAGCGGCGGTGATCCAGAAACGAAAATCGTATGATGGTGTGAAGAGAAAATTGAAGGAGCTTGCGATTCAGTACTCCCTGAGATATCCGGCAGTGCTTCGGATCACCTTAGATGGATCCATACATCTCTTTGACACATCGGAGAAGGCAAACTAACCTAAGTTAAACAATTGTAGTATGTATAAATATTGTTGCTTAGGTATGCGTTTATCATTCTGTAAAAGAAATGGAGGAAATCCGGTTGGAGCTTTGTTTTTCCCCCTTTTTTTAACCTCTACTGATAATAAGTTGGTTCAAACTATGTCTGGCGGTGGTTAAGATGTACATTTTAAATTTCTAAGTTAGGACATACCAAAGGATGGGTGGGGTATTTATTCCCCTTTTTTTTATGAAAGAATGTTTTTTTTATTCATATTGATATTCTAGTCTTTTTAGCTTGTGCTTGCGATGCGGCTCTAGCTGGGAGAAGTGAAGGTGGTTGAGATGGTTAGATGCTTATTTCTGGGCAGTTCGGGATTGTTAGTTGTCCCTTCCGGGCAGGAGGTGAGTTCCCCTACTCAGTGCTATTGGCGCTTTATATATTGGTTTGTTTTCATTTTTTTGTTGTTTTTTATTTTTAATAATTTTGTATGTTTATTAAATGTAGTTTTAGTTTATGTAGTTTTTATAGTTGGTGGATCATGCGATACTAAGGCTCAGCAATTTGTGGTTCGGGTCTCTCCTCTCTAAAATTTAAATGTAATTGCAGAAGATTATGGCTAATGATTTGATTAAATGGTGTACCTGAAATATCAAGGGAAGTCACTCACCAATTAAGAGGAAGAAGGTACTCTTGTATCTTAGAAAGGAGAAGGTGGATATTGCTTTGTTACAGGAGATACATTTGGATGACATGGAGCATCTGAAATTACAGCAGAATGGCTTTGATCGAGTTTATTTTTCATCATTTAATACCAGAAGTAGGGGAGTGACTATATTAGTTAGGAAAAATCTCTCATTTAAATTGTTGAAATGTGTTAAAGCCACATATGGGAGGTTTGTAATTCTTAAAGCCTTGATAAATGGGGAAGAATATGGCATTTTAAATGTTTGTTGTCCCCCAGCTCATCCTCTTAAATTCTTGGTAGATGCTTTTTCTAAATTGATAAGTCTCAAGTTTCGGCACATCATTATAGGGGGAGATTTTAACTGCCTCATGGACCCCACAGTAGGCAAGTTGCCTAAAGGTCCCTCAATACCCTCGGCACAAACTAAACAGTTATTGGGTTTGTGTGGGGAATTAGGATTGGTGGACGTCTGGAGGTGTCTCCACCCTACAGGTAGGGATTTCACGTTTTCCTCCAATCCGCACAGATGTCACATGTGGATTGATTTTTTTCTGACCCCTGCGGTAACCCTGGATCTGGTGGCATCCTGTACGATTGATAATATTGCCATTTCTGATCATGCTCCAGTGTACCTCATGGTTAAAATTAAGGATGTTACAGTGGATTCAAGGTACTGGCGAATGGACCCCTTTATTCTCATGGACAGCAAGGTTGTGGAGTATTTCTCTCGGGATTTCGGGCATTCCTAGACATCAACATAGGCTCGGTTGATAGCTCATCTGCTCTCTGGGAAACTGCCAAAGCTTATGCCAGAGGGTTAGTCATTTCATATTCCACAAGTAGGAAGTGGCAGAAGGGTGAGCAGCAACGTCTCCTTGAAGCACGGTTGAAGGCAGCCGAGGCCTATTTTGACAGACCCTCATTGGTCAAACTACAGAGGATTACAGCACTGCAGTCTACACTAAATTCCATGCTCACGCAGATGGCAAAGAAGGAGCTGGCTTTTGCAAAGCAAAGGTTATACGAGCATGGTGACAAGCCAGGCACAGGTGTGACTCCCGAACAACAGTCCTTTCTCAATGCCCCATTATCAGAGCAAGAAGTGCAGGAAGCTGTGAGGCAGCTTCAGAGTGAAAAGGCGCCCAGTCCTGATGGACTTCCCAGTGAATTCTATAAGGAATTTATAAGTATACTGTCAGGCCCGATGCTGAATATGTTTAATGATTTATACAGTCATGTTTGTCTCCCACCATCTCTGAGGGAGGCCAACATTTCACTAATCCTTAAAAAAGGGAATGATCCGGAAGACTGTGCTTCATACAGGCCCATCTTGCTCTTAAATGTGGACTTTAAGATCCTTTCTAAGGCTCTTGTGTTAAGATTGGAGACTGTGTTACCTTCTATTATTAAAGAGGATCAGACGGGCTTCATAAAGGCTCGCAGATCCTCCAATAACGTTAGGAAGCTGCTTAACGTAATTCAAGCATGCCAACAGCAGTCAATACAGGGATTGGTGATTTCTTTAGATGCAGAGAAGGCATTTGACAGAGTTGAGTGGCCGTACCTTTTCTATACTCTCGACCGGTTTGGTCTGGGCGAAGTTTTCATAAGATGGGTAAAGGTTCTCTACAGTGTACCTCTCGCTGCGGTCATTACCAACGGGATTAGATCAAGCAATTTTAATATTTCTAGGGGGGCTGGCAGGGCCGGTCCCTTTCACCACTACTTTTTACGTTGGTGTTTGAACCGTTAGCAGAAGCCATTCGTGGGGATCTCAATATATCAGCTCCAGAAGTGGGATCAAAATTACATAAGATCTCGCTGTATGCAGATGATGTTCTAATTTTCTTGACAAATCCAACAGTTTCAGTGCCTTGCCTGATACAATGCATTCACGTGTTTGGCGCTTTTTCAGGGCATAAGATTAATTTTGCTAAATCAGAGGCTATGCCTATGGGTGGTCTAATGAAAGAGTTGGCTCTTGAGAGTGACTATAGATTCCTATTTAGGTGTTCACAGGGGGGTTTTGTGTATTTGGGCATATTCATTACTCCAGTTCTGGATTGGCTGTTCAAAGCCAATTTTACTCAATTATTTGAAAAAATTTAACAAGATCTCCAAAGATGGGATGCACTTCCAGTCTCATGGTTGGGTCAGATAGCACTTATTAAGATGAATATTCTCCCTCATTTGCTATGCCTTATACAGATGCTCCCCCTTATTTTCAATAAACAAACACTCAGGAAACTGAACAGTTGGTTCAGCTCCTTTATCTGGCACCATAAACGGCCCCTCATTAAATTAGCTAACCTGCAGTTGTCTCACAGATTAGGGGGAGTAGACCTTCCGGACATTAAAAATTACCAATTAAGCTCGCTTTTGACCTACGTAAGTGATTGGGTTTGTGGGGACCCTCTTTCAATATGGCTAGATATCGAAGTCTCCCAGGCAAGGTGCCCCCTTACCAGTTTGCCGTTTTTGGACAAGGTGAGGACAGTTAGGGAATATTGCCATAACCCAATAGTCATCAATACTGTTAAAGCATGGAGGGCAATTCGGCCGAGCGAAGGTAATATTGGCAAAACATCTTTGTTTCCACCTTTAGTGGCTATGCCGGGTTTTCAACCAGGTATGATAGATTCAGGATTTAAACATTGGGCAGCTAGGGGTATATCTTGCATGGGTGATTTATTTGAGGGAGATGTAATGATGTCCTTCGATCAGTTAGTATGGAAGTACAAGTTACCTAATAGAGACCTCTTTCGTTTTTTTCAAGTTAGGGATTCTATTCAAAAAAGGACTACACTTTTGACTGATCCCTACAAGTCTGACATAGAAAGAGGGGTACTAAGGGCTAAGAGCACACTCTCTGTCAATACTCTATATCACCAATTAGGGGATGACACCTCAGATGAGTCTGATCGACTCTGCAAGATATGGGAAAGAGAGCTGGGTGTTGAAGTTTTATCAGAGGCATGGGAGGATATTTGGGAGAATGCAAGGAAGATATCAATTTGCAATAGGACCCATGCTTTACAGTTGAAGATTCTCCACAGGGTCCACTTAGCCCCAGACTGTTTGTCAAAATTTAAACCCGGGGTATCTTCAGCATGCCCCAAGTGCAAGGTCTGTACGGGCACTCTTACCCATTGTCTTTGGTCTTATGACAGGCTTCAAACATATTGGAGCGCTGTGGTGGGTGCAATGGAGAGGATTTTAGGTGTAGGGGTGGAGAAGGACGCTATTTCGCTCCTTTTGGGCCTACCCATTGTATTTCCTGCAGACTCGCATAAGGCAAAACTTTTCAATATTCTTACATTCTGTGCAAGGAAGAATATCTTGCTAGGTTGGATATCAGAAAGTCCCCCCCAGGCCTGTCGGATTGGCAGAAGATTGTTATGGAGCATATTCTCCTGGATTTTCTCACAAATATGGTACACCACAAAACTGAGAATTTTTACAAGACATGGCAACCCTTTTTGAAATACCTGGACACAGATTTATCTGCCACACTAACAAAGGCGTTTATATAGCAGTAACGATTGTGTTTCATGAGTCCAGTATCCAGGGAGGAGAAACTGTGAATGTATGAGTGTTTTGTTTGGCTGGGCTGAGTTATTACTATTTATTTGTTTGTTGTTAGGTATTTATTTAGTTAGTTAAATAGCTAGTTTAGTTTTTTTTTTATTTTATACTTCTCTGTATATGTTTATACATTCGTATAGGAGGGTGGGTTGGGGAATTTATTTTTATTATTTGGGTTTAGTTTTGTACTGTTTTGAATTGCATTGTTTTGTATTTGTTGTAATATTTAAAAATCTATTTTTTCTTAATAAAAATATATGATAAAAAAAAGTAAGTTCTTCATGTTGCTTATTTTTTGTCTAACACATTAAGTCATTGACTTCTTGAACCCTCAGCCAATGGGAATAATTTCTCTCTATTTCCTCTGTTGTATCCCCTCATATTTTTCAAGTCCTCATTCAAATCTCCTCTCAATTTCTTTTTCCCTCTGAGAGCAATCCCAGCTTCTCCAACTTATCGACATACTTGAAGCCACTCACTCGTAAACCTGCTTTCAGAATTTTATTCTGCATCCTTTGAAACAACTTCATAGGTTTCACAAAATATAATGCCCATAATAGGGCAGGAAGTTCAACTGAAGCTGAACCAATGGTTTCATCGAATCCTTACAGTCTGGAAGCAGGCCATTTGGCCCAATAAGTCCACACTGAAACTTTGAAGAGTTTCCCATCCAGACCCAACACCCCATCTCTGTAATCCTGCATTTCCCATTTTCCATTCAGTGGATCATGAATCTTTAGAACCGTTTGCCCCAGAGGGTATTGAAAGCTCAATCATTAAGTATATTTATAGTAGAGATTAACAGATCTTTAATACTAATGATGCAAATGGAAAAGGGGATATTGCAGGTAAAAGGTATTGAAGTAGATGATCATCCATGAATGTATTGAAAGCTAGAGTAGGCTCAATGGTCAACTACAGCACCTATACTCTAGTTAAGGGACAGAAAACAACCAGAACAACTTGTGAAATGTCTATCTTTCTATTCAGAAGCTGAGAATACCAAGGGTAGAAATCATTCTTCAGCTTAAAATACTGTACCACATCCAGAGCACTGTGCACAGTTCTGGGCATCACTCCTCAGGAGGGATATATCAGCCTTGAAAATAGAAGGTCTAAAGGTTAAATTATATCCAGGTATTAAACACAATTGTCTTTATATTCCCTATGAGTTCAGATGGTCAAGGGTAATGCAAGCAAAACGTTCAAGAAATCAAGAGGAATACGTAGGATAGACAGAAGGAACATATTTATTCAGATTGAGAAGTCGAAGAGAATAGGGCATTATCTAAAACTTAGAACCTATCCTTTCAGGATTGAAAATCAGGAAACAGAAAGGGTAGTTGAAGTTTGGAACTCTCTCCTGCAATTGATAACTGATACAGTATCAATAACTGATTATAAATTTGAAATTCATGTATTTTTGTTATCTGATGTTGTGAAGGGATGTGGAGCATATACAAATATCTGAAGTTAGGTCAGAAATCAAGCACAATTTCAATGAATGTTATAATTGGGATGAAGTACTTGATCCTATTCCAATGTTCTTACGACCAGCTGTATGATATCATAATAAGTGTTGAGAGACTTGGTAGATTAAGAACAGAGTACATAGAACTTGACAGCAGAAGGCAGGCCCTTCAGCCCTCGATGTTGCACCAACCTGTGGAACCAATCTGAAGCCTATCTATCCTTCACTATTCCATTTTCATCCATATCTTTATCCAATGACCATTTAAATGCTCTTAAGGTTGTCGAGTCTACTACTGTTGTGCAGGGCATTCCAGACCCCGACAACTCTTTGAGTAAAGAAACCACCTCTGACATCTGTCTTATATCTATCACCCCTCAATTTAAAGCTATGTCCCCTTGTGCAAGCCATCACCATCTGAGGAAAAAGGCTCTCACTGTCCATCCTATCTAATCCTCTAATTATCTTATATGTCTCAATTATGTCACCTCTCAACATTCTTCGTTGGCATTTCCGCCACTTTCAAACGGACCCCACCACCAGGGATATATTTCCCTCCCCGCCCCTATCAGCATTCCGAAAAGACCACTCCCTCCGCGACTCCCTTGTCAGGTCCACACCCCCCACCAAACCAACCTCCACTTCCGGCACCTTCCCCTGCAACCCGCAGAAATGCAAAACTTGCGCCCCCACCTCCCCCATTACTTCCC
>NC_057711.1:98896939-98913894 GCF_004010195.1 Chiloscyllium plagiosum | reverse complement strand
CTGCTCCTTGGATGCTGCCTGACCTGCTGCGCTTTTCCAGCAACACATTTTCAGCTTCTCTCTAATGAAAACAACTTCAAATCCCTCAGCTTTCCTCATAAGACCTTCCCCCCGTACCAGGCAACATCCTGGTAAATGTCCTCTGAAAGCTTTCCAACCTTCCGCATCCTTCCTATAATGCGGTGACCAGAACTGTGCACAATACTCCAAGTGCGGCCACACCAGTGTTTTGTACAGCTGCAATATGACCTCATGGCTTCGAAATTCAATCCCTCTACCAATAAAAGCTAACACACCATATGCCTTCTTAACAACCCTACCAACCGAGGTGGCAACTTTCAGGGATCTATATACATGGACAATGAGATCTCTTTGCTCATCTACACTGCCAAGAATCTTACCATTACTCCAGTACTCTTTATTCCTGTTGCTCCTTGCAACGTGAATCATCTCACACTTTTCCACATTAAACTCCATTTGTCACCTCTCAGCCCAGCTCTGCAGCTTATCTATGTCCCTCTGTAACCTGCAACATCCTTCGGCACTGTCCACAACTCTACTTACCTCAGTGTCATCTGCAAATTTACTAACCTATCCTTCTATGTCTTCATCCAGGTCGATTATAAAAATGACAAGGAACAATGGACACAAAACAGATCCTTGCAGTACACTACTAGTAACTGAACTCCAGGATGAACATTTCCCATCAACTACCATCCTCTGTCTTATTTCAGCTAGCCATTTTCTGATCCAAACTGCTAAATCACCCTCAATCCCATGCCTCCGTATTTTGTGCAATAGCCTACTGTGGGAACATTATCAAATGCATTGCTGAACCCCATATACACCACATCAACTGCTTTATCCTCATCCACCTGTTTGGTCACTAAGGTTTGTGAGGCATGACCTACCCTTCACAAAACCGTGTTGACTATCCCTAATCAACTTATTCCTTTCTAGATGATTATAAGTCCTATCTTTAATAACCTTTTCCAACATTTTACTCACAACCAAAGTAAGGCTCACTGATCTATAATTACTTGGATTGTCCCTACTCCCCTTCTTGAACAAGGAGACAACATTTGCTATCCTCCAGTCTTCTGCACTATTCCTGTAGACAAAGACAGCATAAAGATCAAAGCTAAAGGCTCTGAAGCCTCCTCCCTGACTTCCCAGAGAATCCTAGGATAAATCCAATCTGGCCCAGGGAACTTATCTATTTTTACACTTTCCAGAATTGCTAACACCTCTTCCTTGTGAACGTCAATCCCGTCTAGTCTAGCAGCCTATATCCCAGTATTCTCAACAACATTGTTTTATTTTTGCAAGGTTTGTGAAGGTTTGTAGCTCAGGCTGAGGTTTAGGGTGTAGGTTTGATATCCAGACGTTTCATTACCTGGCTAGGTAACATTATCAGTGGCGACTTCCAAGTGAAACGAAGCTGTTGTCTCCTGCATTCTATTTATATCTTTCTCCTGGAAGGGGTTCCTAGGGGTTGTGGTGATGTAATTTCCTGTTCATTTCCTAGTAGCACACAAACCCACCAACACTCTCAAACAAAAGCTAACACACTTAAAAGACCCAGTACAACCCATGGACAAAACCAACGTCATCTACAAAATTCCATGTAAGGACTCCATAAACACTACGTAGGACAAACAGGAAGAAAGTTAGCCACCAGGATACATGAACACAAGCTAGCCACAAAAAGACACGACCCTCTCTCCCTCGTAGCTCTACACACGGATGAAAAAAACCACCAATCCGACTGGGACAACACATCTATCCTGGGACAGGCTAAGCAAAGACATGCCAGAGAATTCCTCGAGGCTTGGCACTCCAACCACAATGCCACAAACAAAAGCATAGATCTAGATGCCATATTTAACCCCTCAGAAAACGAACAGGAAATGACATCACCACAAACCCCAGGAACTCCATCTAGGAGAAAGACATAAATAGAATGCAGGAGACAACAGCTTCGCTTCACTTGGAGGTTGCCACTGATGTTGTTACCTAGCCAGGTAATGAAACGTCTGGATATCAAACCTACAGCTCAGCGAGCAAACCTACACCTATTGTTTTATTTCCAGTATGAATATGATAAAAAGTATTCATTTAGCATCTCTCTTATCTCCTTGGACTCCACACACAACTTTCCATTTCTGCCCTTAATTGGCCCTAATCTTACTCTAATCATTCTTTTATTCCTGATATACCTATAGAAAGCTTTCAGATTTCCTTGTTCCTACCTGCCAACAACTTCTCACGTGCCCTCCTGGCTCTTATTAGTTCTCTCTTTAAGTCTTTCCTGGCTAGCTTTTCACTCTCACGCATCTTAACTGAGCCTTCACGCTACATCCTAACATAAGCATTCTCCCTCCTCTTGACAAGAGATTCAACCTCCTTATAAACCATGGCTCCCTCACTCGACCGCTTCCTCCCTGCCTGACAAATGCATACATATCAAGGACACGCAGTAGCTGTTCCTTGAATAAGCTCCACATTTCAATTGTGCCCATCCCTTGCAGTTTCCTTCCCCATTCTATGCATCCTAATTGCATCAGAATTGCCTTTCCCTGAATTATAACTCTTGCCCTGTGGTATATTCCTATCCCTTTCCATTGGCACAGCTGTAAATTTACTGCTGTGCCAATCTGTAATTCCTGAAATAAAAACAGTTCCAACAGCTACCTATAGCTGAAGAGAAGCTCAGCACAAGTAAAGCACCGATTCCTCATTTGTTCTCCAGCAAATTCATTCAGAATGGAATTAGAACTGACAAATACCTGTAATCTGAATTACAAGACCATTGGAAAGGAACCGACAGAAATTTGGAAGAATTTAGCCATAATTCAAACTAATACAATGGAAATTCTTTCCCAGATAGATATGTCAATTCTTGCACATTGGCCCTCATTAACACGAACAAGGCAGCCTTCCTTTACTACCAATAGTTTCCTTCTTGTCTTTCTTTATTCAGGTGAATTGGCCATGCTAAATTGCCCGTCGTGTTAGGTTAAAAGGGGTAAATGTAGGGGTATGGGTGGGTTACGCTTCGGCAGGTCGGTGTGGACTTGTTGGGCCGAAGGGCCTGTTTCCACACTGTAAGTAATCTAATTTATTCTTTCATGGAGTGTGTGTACCATTGGCTAGGTCAGCTTTTATATCCTATCTGCAATCAGTCTTGGACTGAATGGTTTTCTCTGTGATGTTGGAGGGCTGTTCATTGTCAACTACATTGTAGTAATGAGGATCTAAAATTTGAATTTAGGCTGTTGTCAGAAGCAACAAGTATCTGTAGATTTTTATTAACTACAAAATGACTTTTCAATTTAAAATAACACAACAAAATAGCTGCAAGTAATGATTTAACTATGTGAACTTGAACAGATGATTTGCTAAGTTGGTTGCATATAGAGATAAGAGAGAACAATGCATTTTTCAGAATTTGAATCATAAGACAGTGATTTGGTATTCGAACTAACCTTGAACTGCTTGCATGGGATGGTGCTCTACGTAAATTAAAAATCCTTTCCCGGGGAATATCATTGGATTAACCTTAATTGGAAGCACACTAACTTTTGTATGTGATTGGTCTTTTCTCATAATTAAGGCTGTACTATCTCTTAAAAAACATAAATAATGTGTAATTTTTTAAATGTAATTGTGCCATTTCTCCACGGAACACAGAAGCTTTTAACCTCTATGTTGCTGGACAAATCTGCGCCAGGCTGCCTGATTTTATTAAACTGGTAACCTTGCTTTAAACAGACGTACTCCTATTGATTCTTTTGACCGATCTGGAATCAAGAGGCCCCTTTGGAGGGGTCTAGATCTTCATTTTGGTGCCGTGACTCGAATGGACGTTATGGCATCGCTGGGGCCGGTTGGTGATCGTGCCGCCCAGAGTGTCCGATCCCGGGTCGGTGACCGGGTTGCTGTCGGCTACAATGCGATGTTGCGGTTTCTCATGAGCGGTGTTTGTAGGCCACTGTCCCCGAGCCGGGTGTTAACTTTTAGTAGCCTACTCCGTTATTAGCAAACATTTTGCCAGGCAAAATCTTTGTTGAACTTCTCTGTTGCCTTTTGTGGTTTCTGCCAACTCCCAAATCTTTCTGTGCTGGAGCTTTCTGCAGCCCTTTCTTCTTTCAAATAATATTCAGCTATTCTAGTCTTCCTGCCAAAGTACATAACCACATTATGTAACAAGATTTTGCCTATTCACTTAACCGAACTATATCCTCACTCCTTGCATTCCCATGGACACAGGTATGCACAGACGCGCACACAGACACCCACACACACCCTTATAGACACACACACTCCCACACATGCACCCCCTCACAGACTTAAGACACTCTGCACTCACTACACACACACACACACACACATACTTTCTCACACACCGAATTATGTAAATTAAGAACCCTTTCCCGGGGAATATCATTGGATTAACCTGCTGTAAATCATGTCACCTTATTGTATGTGATTGGTCTTTTCTCATAATTAAGGCTGTACTATCTCTTAAAAAACATTAATAATGTGTAATTTTTTAAATGTAATTGTGCCATTTCTCCACGGAACACAGAAGCTTTTAACCTCCATGTTGCTGGACAAATCTGCGCCAGGCTGCCTGATTTTATTAAACTGGTAACCTTGCTTTAAACAGACGTACTCCTATTGATTCTTTTGACCGATCTGGAATCAAGAGGCCCCTTTGGAGGGGTCTAGATCTTCATTTTGGTGCCGTGACTCGAATGGACGTTATGGCATCGCTGGGGCCGGTTGGTGATCGTGCCGCCCAGAGTGTCCGATCCCGGGTCGGTGACCGGGTTGCTGTCGGCTACAATGCGATGTTGCGGTTTCTCATGAGCGGTGTTTGTAGGCCACTGTCCCCGAGCCGGGTGTTAACTTTTAGTAGCCTACTCCGTTATTAGCAAACATTTTGCCAGGCAAAATCTTTGTTATCACTGTGTACATCAAGTACCCAGAAAAAGTTTGCTATTTTTAGTGGGCGTTTTAAGACTTGTGCTGTACAATATCTTCAAGCAACGAAGCTTCATCTTAAAGAATATGAAAGGTGTGTTATGTCACAAGTACACATGCAACACAGGCAAATGTCTGTAAATGTCCAGGAACACAGGATGGAGCCAAAGCCCAAATATCCAGATAGTGAACACTTCACAATGATACATAGGTTTCATGGAATAAGATTCCTGAGAGCTGTTTCGCAACTAAAAGTACTTCAGACTAGCATAACTGTCACACTTGTACCCACATTTTATTATTTTTACCTGCAGGAACAAGTGCAATATGTTCTCCTTGCTTATATCACTGGATTATCAGATTTTGCTGTACTCATGCTTTATTTCATGATTTGGAGATGCCGGTGTTGGATTGGGGTTAAAATCACACATAACCTGGACTATAACCTGGTGTTGTGTGATTTTTAACTTTATTTCATGAGGTATTATTTAAGACGATTCTTAGGAATGCTGTATCTAAATGCCTCTAGAACCACTCTAAAGGTTTCACATTTGACCTTTTGGAGAAGAAGAGTTGATTTTTATGTTGCTGTTCAAGATGCCATGTGTCTTGGAAATACAGGGGACACAGCAAATGAAATTATTTTACAGTTTACACAATATAATAAAACTGAGATTTTTATTTCACAAGTAAGTTTGGGCAGGTAGTTGATAAGCAAAAATTCCTTCAAGTATTTGGTAATAATCAATTAAATGATTTCACTCATTAGCATCCTGATGAAATTTGTAACGTTATGTTGGACAAATTTAAAATATGCTTAAATGTTGAAATTAATCAAGACATTCTGAAAGCAGGCACTTAGCCTTCTTAAGTATTTAGATCCACACCTTCTTGAAGAATGAATGTATGCCCCATTGTCATTATGACTCATGTATTTCCAAATCCAGTTATTGGAGCTAACCTTTTAGAGGTGCAAACTGTTGTGGTACAAGCTTTCTCGCTCTACCTGGGTGAAATGGCCTGCTTCCACACTGGAGCAATTCTGTGAAAGTGTCATGTCTATCTCTTGCAGCAGCAAAGGGGCTGTAAGCATAAGTATTTGCAGTCCCAGCTTGCTTTGCCATTATTCCAAGGCTGTAGCAGTTGGCAATTTTAGATCCTCAGTGATTCTCATGAGGTCAGCCAGGTGGACCACATAGAATATGGGTTCCTGATTGGAGCTGATAATCTGGTCCAGTCAGGTAACGGATAAGGACAAGAAAGTCTCCCAGCCCAACTGCTTGTTCTGTGGTGCTGTGGAGTCCGTGGACCATGTGTGTATTGGGTGTGGGCGTTTGCACGCCCTTTTTGATTTTCTTAAAAACCTCCTCCTCTGCTTTTGGTTGCACTTCAGTCCCACACTCCTGATCTTCGGGCACCCGGTACGGAGGAGGGAGGGCAGGTCTGAAGACCTCCTCATGGATCTGCTCCTGGGCCTGACCAAACTGGCCATAAACAAGTCCGGGCAGCGGGCCGTGAAAGGAGTCATTCGGGCAGATTGCCTGCCCCTCTTTCGCAGTTATGTCAGAGCCCGGGTGACTCTGGAGAAGGAGCAATTGGTGTCCACCAGCATCTTTGAGCTGTTCAGGGAGAAGTGGGCACCGCAGGGAGTAGAGTGCATTATTTACCCTTCCAACTCTATTTTGATTTAATCCCAGCTTTCTCCTTCACTGTTTGTTCACACAGAACAAAGAAAGGACAGGAATGTCTCCCAGCCCAACTGTTTGTTTTGCGGTGCTATGGAGTCCATGGACCATGTATATATTGCGTATGAGTGCTTGCACTCACTTTTTGATTTTCTTAAAAAACCTTCTCCTCTGTTTTTGGTTGTACTTTAGTCCCACACCCCTGATCTTCTGGCACCCAGTGCAGAAGTAGGGAGGTTGGTCAGAGGATCTCCTCGTGGGTCTGCTCCTGGGCCTGGCCAAACTGCCTATAAACAGGTCAAGGCAACATGCCATGGAGGGCGTCATTAAGGCTGATTGCCTGCACCTCTCCCATGGTTACGTCCAAGCCCAGGTGTCCCTGGAGAAGGAGCATGCGGTGTCTACAAACACCCTTGACCAGTTCAGGGAGAGGTGGGCACCACAGGGAGTGGAGTGTATTATTTGCCCCTCCAACTCTATTTTGACTTAGTCCCCACCCTCCCCTTCACTGTTTGATCACTTTGAAGAGGACACTGCTTGTCACTGGCCACTTGAGTGTTTCCTTTTTTCCTGGTGGTGGAATATCAATAATGATTTATATACCTGTTGTTCTCCGTTATGTCTGACACCTGCACACACATGATTATGGGTGCTGCGGAAACATAAACACTTCCGCTGTCAGGTGGTAGTGTGGGTTAGAAAAAGAAGAGGTAAAAAAAGAAAAAAAAGAACAAGAATGTCTCCCAGCGGAGCTGCTTGTTCTGTGGTGCTGTGGTGTCCATAAACCGTGTGGGTGTGGGCATTTGCACTCCCTTTTTGATTTTCTTAATAACCTTCTTCTCTGTATTTGTTTGCACTTCAGTCCCACGCTCCTGATCTTCGGGCACCCGGTGCAGAGGGGGAAGGGTCGGTCAGAGGACTTCCTGTGGGTCTGTTTCTGGGACTGCCCTAACTGGTCCAGGCAGCAGGCTGTGGTGGGGCGTGGGGTTGGGGGGGGGCGGGGAATTGCCTGGATTGCCTGCCCCTCTTCCACAGTTATGTCAGAGACTGGGTGTTCCTGGAAAAGGAACATGAGGTGGCACAGTGGCTCAGTGGTTAGCACTGCTGCCTCACAGCTCCAGGTTCCCAGGTTTGATTCCAACCTCGGGCGACAGTCTGTGTAGAGTTTGCACATTCTCTCTGTGGCTCCGTGGGTTTGCTCCGGTTTCCTCCCACAGTCCAAAGATGTGCAGGTCAGGTGAATTGGTCATGCTAAATTGTCCATAGTGTTTGGTGCATTCGTCAGAAGGAAATGGGTCTGGGTAGGTTGCTCTTTGGAGGGTTGGTGTGGACTGGTTGGGCCAAAGGACCTGTTTCCACAATGTAGGGAATCTAATCTAATCTGTCCATCAACACACTCAAGATTTTTAGGGAACAGTGGGCACAGCAGGGAGTGGAGTATATTATTTCACCCTCCAACTTTATTCCTGCCCTCCCCTTCACTTTTTGATCATGCAACATTGCCCTTTGAGAAGGACACTGCTTGTCACTGGCCACTCGGGGTGTTTCTTTTCTTCCTAGTAGTGGAATATAAATGAAGATTTACACACTTGTTGTTAATCATTCTATTCTACACCTGCACACACGCAACATGGGTGCCAGGGAAAAATAAACACTACCTCTGTTAGGCAGTAGTGTAGGTGAAAATTTTAAAAATGAATAAAAAAGAACAGGAGTGTCAGACATCCTGTTCACTCTGAGAGCTGCCTCTGAAGGAGCTGGATCAGTGTCTGAAGGACTCTCCACTTTGTGTCAAGGAGAGGGGAAGACCTCTGGACTGCCTGAACTACACAGTCAGTGTGTCTTATTACTGTTGTTGATGTTTCCTGCTGAGGAGGAGAGTTTTCTTTTTTGTCTTTCACCCTTGTTTCAGGTAAACTTTGCTTTTTTTTTGTTTTTCTTTATTGTGTGTTGTAATTGCTTTTTTTCTGGGTTTTCTTCCTGTTTATTTCCTTTAATTCGAAGCTGTGCTCAGCTGCACAGGCAGCTACTACCGCCGCCGCTGCTGCTGCAGCCTGGGCCTGCTGCTGCTACTAAAAAAACACCATGAATGTCAAAGTGGCTTTGTGTAGTCCGGTCAGTATGTTGGGGACTGAGAGCTATGTGGTCAACCACCAGCCTGGAGGAAAGCAGGCCTGGGGAGGGTTGGTCAGTATGCAGGGCGGCCAGAGACGGGAAGGCCGACGACTGTCCTGCAGGATGGCCAACCAAGGGCAGTCTGATCAGTTTGTGGTGTGGACAGGTGTCAGGTGTCTTTTTTAATAGCTATATTGGGTCTGTGTTCCATGTACTGTTTCTGATTTGATCGCATTACCTTGTCTGTGTTTGTTACTGTTCTCTTTGTGATGAACGGAAGTGGGATTCGAGGTTTGTCCTCATCTCCCTGAAAATTGGTTGAACGGTGAAGTTTGGGATTTGGTTTTGCTGCCCTTTCACCTGCATAAAGTGTTTTTTTGTGAACTGCTGATTTCTGTTTATTGTTAACTGTATTTTCCCCTGTAAATTGCTGTTTCTCTGCATACGGCTGTTAATGTTAATTTCTTATTTGTAAACTGTGCTGGTTAATAAAATTAAAAAAAAACAGGAAAACAAAGAACAGCAATGTCAGACACCCTGCTTGCTCCGAGGGAGGTAGATCAGTATCAAAGACCCTTCATGTGTGAATAAAGGGTGACGGGATACCAGCCTCTGTGTAGTTATTTCAGTGGCAATGAAAGAAAAGCATGCGCCTGAAGAAATTCACTTGCAATAGTCATCTTTGACTTTGGGTAAGCTTTTCTGACATCATGCCATTAAGTCAGAAGTTTGACTTGTTCAAGCCTATCTTTGAAGACTGGGCCCAGTATATGGAAAGAATATGTGTTTTTTCAAGGTAAATGACATTGGGGCAGATGAAAAGTAACAATAATTTTCCTGACGCCTGTGAATCTGCAGTTTTTTTTGGTTATTAGGAGCCTTATTTTCCCTGAGGCACCACATACTAAAATCTTTAAAAAGTTGATGCATTTAGTTAAGGAACATTACAACCCCAAGCCACCTCCAGTTCTGAAATACAATTGGTTTTACTTCTGATTCAAGTACCCGGGCATCTATATTGTAATTTTTGACTGGGTTAAGACTGGCAGAGGCATGTGATGTTGGATTAATCCTTAATGAAATGCTGAGAGACTTTGTTTCGAATGTGGGATTAATGATGTAACCATGCAAAAGCTTCTATTAGCTGCCAACTGGACTTCAAACAGACGGTATAACAGACTTTATCATTGGAAAATGCAGCAAATGCAGCATATGAATTGCAGGGTATTCCAATAGAAGTGGAAAATCTTGCCACTCTGACTGAGTTTGGGAAATACCATTTAAATGAAGGCAATTAACCTCAAAACAAAGCCAGACCTCAGCCAAGTGGTCAAGATTTTATTCAGGATCTGGAATGGTGTGCCATTTTATTTCTGCTGTTATGCTGACTTCATATAGCAAAACGTCTTACTGGACCTAAATTGAGTAAGGGAACTCATAGGCCAGTATCCAGGGGAGTGCACCCATGGAAATTCCACCTCCATCTGGTTTAGAACAGTTAATATCTCAATCAAAACCAATCCAAGTAATGATCTGGCTAAATGGTCACCTGGTTCTAATGGCAGTTGATAGCTGTGTGACTGTTTCAGTGATAACAGAACTCGTCTTTAACAAAATTTATTCTGGACTCCAACACTCAAGTTTGTGCACGACCTGAGCTAGACTGAGCTTATACTAGGGCATCCTTCCAGATAAAAAGTACAACTTCAGTTCTGGTCTCTTATGAGAAGCAGTTGGTTCAGTTACTGTTGATTGCAATAAAAGACTCTGGCACAAGCTTGATGGTGTGACATTGGTTAAGAAAGATTCACTTTGGTTCAACATTTCTTGGTTAGAAATGCCTGAGTGAATCCCATTCAAATATGTGGAAGTTTTTCAGTAAGGTCAAGAGACGATTATAGGAGCCAAGGCCACTTTCCATGTTGACCAGGAACCAATTCCACAATTTTGCAGGGCTCATCCAGTGCCTACTGCCTTATGGGCAAAAGTAGAGGCAGAAATCAGAGGGCTAGAAAGCGAAGGTATCATCAAACTACTCCAGTTTGCAGAATGGGCAGCACCAGCCAGATAGATAAAATTCCCTGTGCCTTTGTGGGGATGTTAAACAAAGAGGAAACTGCTTTTCACAGCTAGATAAATACTTAATCCCTCGCAATCAGGATTTATATGCAAATCTGGAAGGGAGGCTTTCCTTCACAAAGTTGAACATGAGCCATGCATACTTGCAGCTGTAATTAGACCAGGATTCCCACAAACATATTACAAATAATACATGTAAGGATTTCTACCAATATTCGAGACTGCCATTTATAGTATCATCAGTCTGTGCAATTTTTTAATGGATGATGGCAAACATTGTATAAGGTAAAACAATTGTATAAGGCCTACTCCAGGTTGCCATTTATCCAGATAGGTGGAGAAGGGAAAATATGCTCCAGGCACATCCAATGACCTACTTTCTGACAGAGTTAACAAGACCAGTTTACATCCTCTAGACGATAGTTGCCTCTACTCCCATATTTTATATTGGAGTTTAAGTCTTTCCTTGAGCTGAATTATTATGGAAACTTCATATATAACCTAGCCTCCATTATGTCATCTTTACATTAAGTCAAGAAAAGTCAGCCTTAGACAAATTTGTTTAGCCAAGCCATCGCTTTCAGGGAAGTGAAGGAACAACTGTCTAAGGTGTTGACAGAATATGATTCAAAGCGAGATTTGGGAATGACATGCAATATCTCAATATCATGCATCAGGGTATTATTAGCTCACAGGCCCAGTGGACAAATGCTCAATATAGTGTGCATCCAAGACTTTGGTAATGCAGTGTGTAAATGCACCCGGATAGAAAGTTTTGGTAGTCATTTTGAGTCAGGAAAATGTTTTTTAAGGATGTAAATTTGTAACAATAACAAAGCACAAACTCCTGCTAGGGTCTGCTTAAAGACGAGGCAGTGCTGCTAGTAACTTCAAGCCAAATTCAGAGATGGGCTCAATTACTAGGTGTTTGTAATTACAATTCAGAACACTGTCCAGGAGGCCAAGTAGCAAATGCAAATGCAGTGAGCCACCTGCTTGCAACAACACCACTGGAAGAGTCTGTAATGGCTTTAAATTTTCTGGACACTTCCAGTCATAGCTTACAATATCAGACTTTGGATGCAGAAAGATCCAGTCCTGGTAAAACTGAAACAGCTGATGATGATGGGGGAAGCCAAAGGGTCATCACAACCCAGAGAGACCAGTTACAGCAGAGGATGGCATATCATTATGGGGAGCAAGAGTGATTGTCTTGAGCATAGGTGAGCACCAATACTGGCTGAACTCATCAGGGTCATCCAGGGATTTTCAAAATGAAGGTGTTGGCAAGACATTGTCTGGTGACCAGGATTGGATACAGACATATCCATATTGTTGGGGCAGTCACCAGAGTGCCAAAAGGACAAACAATTACAGCATCAGCTCCCCCAAATTTGTGGGAATAGTTAGGCGATTGCATATCCTTTTATGGGCTCAATGTTCTTAGTCATTGCAGATGCCCACTCAACATTAATGTGTAGCTTTATGTGTAGAGACAATGTAAAAATGTTAACTGGATATTAGTATATAATCAGAGTGAACACCTCATGACAGAACTAATGCTATATCTTTAGGATGAAGCTTTCTTGAAGCCATTTGCAGTCAGGAAATTACCTCTATATACATACTAAGGTGTCTATGTAAAACAAAATGGTAAGAGAAATGAACTGCATAGCAGCACAGAATTTAAACATTGCTAAGAGAAGGCAAAAATGTGAAGCACTCATCAAGACTTGGAGAGAAGAAAAACCAATTTAGAGAACACAAGTAGAGGATACTGATTGGGCTATCATTGGTCTAGAGGTGCAGCAAGCCCTGTTAACTATTAAAAGGGAGAGATTTGAATCAGGAAAATTCCTTCACAAAGGCTCATCCTCGGTCACCAAGCTGTTGCAGAGCTCAGCGTGGACCACATGTGGAGAAGGGAGTCTGCTCATCTTTGCAGAGAAACTGTTTCCAGTCAAGAGACAAGTGAAAAAACCGTAGCAGATATTTGCACCATGAATGATATCAATTGATTACAACATGACTACTAATGACCATCAGAAAAATAACTATAAATAGATCATTGTCCTGGATGATGGGCTAAATTCTACAGTGCAAGCAGCTGTCTTAGTGCTCATGCTGAAAAAGGGGACTGGGGAAGGAGTTAAGCCTGGTTCAGTCATCAGTCATCATGTGGGTAGCAACGAATTAAGTGGATGCTGCTGGGCTTACCATCTCCACCCGATCCCTCAGGCCAAGTCAGTGGGCTGGAACATTAGCCTCAGCAGTGCCAATGCTAGCAGTGGCCATTACTGGTTTTGCACAAGCAGATTGAGGGTGTAGCAATGCCAACAACTTTGAAAATTAGCTAAGTGAGGTCATAAGGGAATCAGACAGGTCTTCTCCAATGTAAAGGCAGTTGGGGGATTGTGGGGGTGAGGGGGCACATTTGTTGAGGGCAAGCAGCATTGTTGGTATTGGGCTGGCCTTTACCAGCAAGGGAGCTTTCCATATGCCAAAGTGTGTCCAAACCATAATTCGCCCAAATTGGAAGATCCCTCCCTGGAGCTCACAGAGTTTACCTGATGATCTTCCATGTGACAGGGAGCCTCAAATACTGGGAGGAGGCTCTTGATTGGCTATTAAAGTAGTTCAATTTGATGCTGGCTTGATAGTTGGCTGTTACTTTTCCTGTCACTGACAAGATGACATACTAGCAGGCAGATAGTGGGCATGTCTTGCACCATCTTCTCCTCCCTCTTGCATCATCCTAATAGCACTCCTAAAAGTGCTATGAAAATATTGCCCCATGAATTTCATTTTGCTGATCCCCTTTGTGCTCTTTCATATACTCGCCCAAATCATTTGTTTTTGTCCAATGTGATCTGAAACTTTATATTATTACAAATAACATAGTTTTGTTTCCTTATGCATTTAATTTCAGTCACAACACTGTTCATCTGAACCAAATTGGACAATGCTCACAGTCTCAGCAAACTCTAGGTACAGGTAGTTTTCCTATAACGTGCATTTTGTAAACGCGATTTGGCTGTAATGTGATTTGTGGATTGTGATTTGTTTTTAATAAAGGGGACTCCTATTGTGTGATTCAATCCCCTGTATTACCAGCTGGCTGTGATTTATTCCGCTGGCGCATATATTGCAACCGGTTTTTGTCTGTTTTTTTTTCTTCTATCTGCAACTAAGGTTGTTTTGTTCTCTTCCATCAGTGAGAAAAACAGTGAAAGCCTCGAACCTCCTCCCAGAGCTAACATTTAATCATTTTGAGGGTAATACCACACCACTCTGGAATGCTTACTGAAATCATGCACGGAGTTTGGGGGGGTGGTGAGGGGAAGGGGGTCAAGGAGCAGGAAGAGAGGGAGAGATAGGAAGCCAAAGAGGGTACAAAGGCAGCGATTTACAGTGAGCGTTGGAGAGTGAACAGGGCTTTTTGCTTAGCAGAGGCTCAGTTGCTGGCTGTCTGAAGCTTTAACACATGCTCACTTTACAAGAGAGGGTGTATGTGTGTGGAAGGGAGGGATGTGTGAAAATAAGAACGGACCATTGGCGACTCTCACCTCTCCCTACCCATCCCCACTTCAGCCAAGTTCACCCAGTCTCTATTTGAAAGAGGTGGAGGTGGGGAGGATCTGAGAGTCTCAGCCCCTCATTCTCTCTGAAACCGGAGACCCATGAAAACCTCCAGCTGTTCAGAGCGTCCCAGCCTTTAAGCAACCCCCTCTAAAAAAGGATTTTACTCGCGCCAAAATAAAAGTTTCTGCTCTTTTTTCTTCCTCTTTGGAAAATTTTTTTTGGGATTAAGTTTGTTGGGGAGATTCCATTGTTTTAATGTCTTCATCTGCATTATTAAGTGACTTCTTAGCTGAAAGAAGCTGCGATAACACTTAATAGCATTGAATTGAGCAGCCGGGACAGCACCAGCAAATTTCAGACGGGAGGTTATGTAACTCAGAAACCTCTTAACGTATTAAATTTACCGTACTATTTCATTGAAATGTATGATTTAAAAATTTGCTTAGACTGTGCTATTGTTTGTGTTAGGATAGCTACTATTCTTTTAATTTTGATTTTTACTGATATTTTTGGTGATTCACCCCTAACCCTGTTTTTCCCATCAGTCCCATTACTGCATGGTTTTCTTTAACACGATATTATACAGGAACGCAACTACTGCGTGATAGGAGAACTACCTGTATATGGAGTATCAGGACTGCAATAACTTCATTATTTAGCATATTTTATGTAGTAAAACATCAAAAGGTGTCTCACAGAAGATTCTGACAAGATTCAAGACCAAGCAAACTATTCCTGATAAAGGGCTTTTGCCCGAAACGTTGATTATCCTGCTCCTCCAATGTTGCCTGAGCTGCTGTGGTTTTCCAGCACCACTCTAATCTTGACACTAATCTCCAGCATCTGCAGTGACCACCTTCACCAAGCAAACTGTGGAGATCCTGGGGCAGGTGACTAAAAGCTACTTTTAAAAGCAGTGTTCTGAAAGGAGCATTCTTAAAACAGAAAAGAGAGATGAGGAGAGCCAATTCTCATATTTCAACAACTTTTGCTTTAAAATTGGATAATTCTACAAAGAAATCAAATGCTACTTTCACACTTTTTATATTTGTAAGAAACTGCATCATTCTTGCAGATGTTAAAACTAATCAGTAAGAGTAAAAAAGAAACAGTTAACTATTTGGAATAAAATAACTGCATTGAGGCCTTATCAATGACTTGGAAGCAGGCATTATCCTACTATTTTCTTGTATTCATTCATGTGGGTGTAACTGGCTAGGTCAACAGTTTATTTTCCATCCCTAATTGTCCAGAGAGCAGTTAAGAATTAATCACCTTGCTGTGGGTTTGGAGTCCCATGCAGGCCAGATCAGGTAAGGGCAACAATTTTCTTCCAGAAAGTACTTTAGTGAACCAAATAATTTTTTCTGACAATTGGCTATAGTTTCATGGTCATTACTAGATTCTTAATTCTAGACTTTGTTTTATTGAATTCAAATTCTATCACCTGCCATAGTGTTACCTAAAGCAGGATCTTCAGAACACGACCTGGATCTCAGGGCAAACAGTCTCGTGATAATAGCACTTGACCATTGCCTCCCCGGCTGATAATAAAACGAGACTATAACACAGAACTTGAGGGTCTCTTAAGATGCAAGCATTGCGTCGACGTGAACATAATAAATGCTCATCGCCAGCCATATAGAGCTTGGGATTATGGTAGAGTAGGCCATGTGTAAACATAAATGTCCTGTTCTACAATTGATTTATTTAAATTACCAGCATAATTTGAGTCGATTGCTGAATGTTGAAAGCAGTAAGTGGTCAAGTGAAAAGAATTGAGCAGATCAATGACCGAACTGCATTTTTGTTTTAAAAGGAGGGGAAATAAAAATGACCTACATCCTGGAAGGGCAGAGCAGAAATATACTTGATTGAAAAAAAGATAGAAATAGGCACTGTTCCTTCAATGCCAATTTATTGAAATCTCACAATTGATTCCATTGTAACGAAGGCTACAACTACGAATGAAACAAACAAAGTGGAAGACAGATGCAACTATAATTTAATATTAATGACATAATCATGAGCAAGAATGATGAAAGGCAGGGCTACAACCAAAATATATTAAAGGTACAACCTATGGAAACAGGAGAGAATCTTTTACTCAATTGATGATAACAGAGTACAGGAGAAAGGAGGAAGCTACTCCACATTCTGCTTTTCATCAGGAGCAACTGAACAAATGCAGTGCACTCCAGAGGCCAAGCTGACTACTTATTTAAAGTTTCTATCCACATACTGCACAGGAAACAAGAATGCAGCTGAAGATCTCTAAAATCTGCCATATTATACCTATTAAGTTTACTCTTCTGGTTTTTCTTTTGATTAGATTCCCTACAGTGTGGAAACTGGCCCTTTGGCCCAACAAGTCCAAACCAACCCTCCGAAGAGTAACCCACCCAGACTCATTTCCCTCTGACTAATGTACCTAACACTACGGGCAATTTAGAATGGCCAATTCACCTGACCTGCACATCTTTGGACTGTGGGAGGAAACCAGAG
>NC_057711.1:98892677-98896494 GCF_004010195.1 Chiloscyllium plagiosum | reverse complement strand
CGACAAAATGATGTGTGTGTCAGCACTTACAGAGAGGAAGGTTGCCAACCTGAGGAAGGGGGCAATGGGCGTGGAGCATAGATGGGCAGAGGCAAAATACGAAGAGAGATTGGGTAATGCAGGAGTTGGGAGAGGTGACCTCATGCAGCTCAAAAGTATAACTGTGTAGTAGTTTGAATAATCATCACTTCAATTGCTCTCTGCAATTGGGGTCATTTCTTGCAAGATCGCAGAATAAATTGTCTTGTTTCCAGCTTTGGTGGTCTCAACTAAATTTTATTAAATTTTGTTTCAAACAGATTTCTACCCAAACTTTGTGTTCATTGTCAATGCATCTGAAACTGTTAATTGTCCTTTTGCAGGGAAGAAGAAAATATCAGGTTTAAGAAGATAGAGATCAAAATACATGGAGATTTATTTAAACAAAGTCAGATGCCACAAACTGACTTATCTGCTCAATTTCTCAGCTTTCTGATCTCTAAGACTGAACTAATTGTGCAGACTCTTATTCAATGAGTCCAACCATTTGAGGTAACGGTCAAGAATCATTTGGCGGAAATATGATTGCAGAGGTTTCTGGTATTGAGGATAAAGAATTTATACTTAAGAAATGCAAGTAGTGGAAAAGAGACTTCCTGCAGTTCAAATCACTGGCAGCAAAACCATCCAAAATAGAAAGACTTTGCACTGCTGCTTTCAAAAATTAAAAAGAACAAAACCCTAGATTTTTACTTTGAAACATTTGAAGTGAAGATACAATTAATACGCAGATTTTCCAACATGGTTACAGTTACAGTGCTGCATACATACACAAACAGATGGTCAGAGGCAGTTTAGTCTCAAATTGGTTCATTCCTCATGTACATGATAAACACCAAGATTTTTTTCTCAATTTCTAAAATATATTCTGAACACACATAGCATATTGTCACACCGTTGCTTTGGAACAATAAGCCTTCAATAGGTTACTGCTTATGCATGAAGTGGCAGAAACAGGCAGTGATGTTCAGAACAAGGTTGGATAAAGTGACAGGAATAAAATTTATGAAAGTTTCACTGTGATTGTAAATGGCAAATGCTGTGATCTGGTTTGACCTGATCTGTTACTTTGCACAGAAAGTGTGCCTTGAACCCAGCCCAGTATATTTATCTTCCTACAAAATTAAAAACAAAACATCACTTCATAAATTTCACGACAGTTAGTACAAACAGGAAAGAAAATGGAGAAGATGAATGGCTAGTTATGAGCCAAGCACACAGCGGGTTCACCAATACATCACCAAAACATGTGTTATGGATAAAACTAATAAAATCCAAGCCAAAGATAGATCAATCTTACTAAGTGCTATTCGAAGTGTACAACAACAGGATGTGCTCAGCCTACAATTTTAAAAGGGCTTCCCACCGAAATTCTATAAAACTAGTTTTAACAAACACATCATGTAAAAGAAAAAAAAATTAACATAAAGCTTATACAGCTATATGTTGAAATAATATATGCCACTTGATTTCCTATTGCTTGCAAGCAAGCCATGGATGAGTCCATTATCCAGATTTCTCTCAAATGCATTGAACTCAACAGTTTAATGATTGATGTACATTAGCAAAGATGGATTCTTTTCACATTATATTCCATTGAATCCAATGTTTTATAAATTATACTAACAGTCATGACATGAAGACTGGATCACCCTATCACTGCATTTGCAACACAGTAAGTTTAAACCTTAAAGTCCTTCAAAGTTGACCCCAATAGTTCTTACCAGACTCTTTAAATAACCAATTCCAGTCTCTGTGAGTAATAAATTCTAGGCATCAGTTTGTAACTTTAACATAGACTTAACAATTTATTAATAATATAGTAACCTCAGTAGAGCAAAATTAAACAAAGTAATCAAACTGATCATCTATGTTTATAACCAAAAATATTTGTTTAGCCCGATTCATACAAAAGACAGATAAATAAGCACAGATAATGGACAAATAACAGAAAATAATAAAATTTGCCAGATTATTTAAGTAGTTTTCACGATACATTGTTTCACAGGCAAAGATGATTGTTTCTTTGTTGATTTTCTGAAGATGCTGATCAGGGTCACCTTTTCAGTTCACTCACAGTAAGTCAGTGATACTTATAACTTATGTACTACTCTATGAAATTCCAATGTCTGATCTTGGGAGATTTGGTAGGGAGCTTTTAAATCATCAACAGCTAAACTCCTCACAGAAAACACAATCCAAACCTAGTTCAAACTCTGGCCTCTCCCTGTGAGACTGACCATATCCCTTTGAGGGCATCCAACACCTGCTATCTTCTGTTTGAGCATAAGGTTTATCCCAGACTTGATGAAATCAGTTCCCAGATCCTGACCTCATTTATGGCCAGTGACCTACATTCTGTTCAAACGTACTGTTCTTCGCTAAGGTTGAAGAGTTTGTAGATCTTTTGATGAAGAAGTAACTTGCAATTAGCTTCCATGACCAGCTTCACAAATGAACAACAGCTTGTTTTGTCTCCATTTTTAAACACACGCTGCTAACCATAGTCTAATGGTCATTTTCAACTCAAAGCTCTCAGTTTACATCTCTGAAACAAAATTTACTAAAAGCTAAAATAAAAATAATGAAAAATTAGCAATGCCTCTTAAATTAACCAAATATTAAGCAGAAAATTATGCAAGTCAAGATACGTTATAATATCATAGGACCACATTTTGGTGTGATTTGGGCACCGTAGTGTTAAAAGTCATTTGGAACAAGGAAATTATTGACAGATGATTATAGAACTTAAAATGATACATGATAAATAACAACAGCAAATTGGAATTATAATTGATAAAAGAGTATTATGGCACAATATGTCCCCTCAAGCAAAAGAATGAAGGCAAAGATAAAATCTATTCTATTATTTCAAAACCTGTTAAATAAAGACCACAAAGATGGAAATGTTAAAGCAGACAAAGACTATTTTTATTTCCAGATTTTTTGAATAATGTGCTCCATTCCACTAGCTTTTGAAATTATCATCTAAATGCACAGATGGACAGGATTTACATAATATAATCTGTATTGCTTGGATGACATCTGGGATTGTTGCTAAATTCCTTTGACAATCTTGGAAAAAATTCATAAGATTGATCTTCAAGGAGATGACTTATGTTGAAGACATAGAACATAAATCTTGCATTGTATATTGGAAAAAATTGATGGGTGAATTCAAACTCTTGTATTTTTTAATACTTCCTATTCTTGTTACCCCCTGCTGAAGCAGTTGATTTTTGTTGATATGCAATCAGGATAAAATTCACAAATCTAAGATGAGTCAGGCAGATTTCATTTATTTAGAAAAGACAGGTTGCTTTTGACAAATCTAGTTGAATTATTACAGTAAGAAAAAATTTAATGAAGGAATTTTATTATATGTGTTAATGGGATGTGGACCAGCAGAAATTTCCTATCCCTACTTTCCCAGAGGGCAATTATAATTCAACTACATTGCTGGAGGTCGAGAATCAAATGTCAGTCAGATGAACTAAGGACATCAGTTTCCTTTCGTAAATGGCATTCGTGAACCAACTGAGTGCTTATGACAACCAACAGTTACATCATAACTTGCAGGGTTACATTGTACTTTGCTCAAAAACTGCATACATTCATGTAGAACTCTGAGCTCAAAAACTGCATGAATTCATGTAAAACTCCGTTATCTCACTTTTTAGATTAGAATCAATCTAAACATCATGGCATAGACAGAGAACACAGGGGGCTAACACCTTCAACATATTGTCTAGCTATCACCATTGTTAACAGCTAACCC
>NC_057711.1:98875834-98892171 GCF_004010195.1 Chiloscyllium plagiosum | reverse complement strand
ATGATTTGGAGATGCTGGTGTTGGACTGGGGTGTACAAAGTTAAAAATCACACAACACCAGGTTATAGTCCAACAGGTTTAATTGGAAGCATACTAGCTTTCGGAGCGACGCTCCTTCATCAGGTGATGTGGAGGACTCGATTGGAACACAGAGTTTATAGCAAAAATTTGCAGTGTGATGTAACTGTAATTATACATTGAAGAATTGATTGTCTGTTAAGCCTTTCATCTGTTAGAATACAGTGATAGTTTCACTTCTTTCATGTGTAAATCACAAAACCCTTTTTTTTAAAGTTGCATTCTCGGGTTAGCTGTTAACAATGGTGATAGCTAGACAATATGTTGAAGGTGTTAGCCCCCTGTGTTCTCTGTCTATGCCATGATGTTTAGATTGATTCTAATCTAAAAAGTGAGATAACGGAGTTTTACATGAATTCATGCAGTTTTTGAGCTCAGAGTTCTACATGAATGTATGCAGTTTTTGAGCAAAGTACAATGTAACCCTGCAAGTTATGATGTAACTGTTGGTTGTCATAAGCACTCAGTTGGTTCACGAATGCCATTTACGAAAGGAAACTGATGTCCTTAGTTCATCTGACTGACATTTGATTCTCGACCTCCAGCAATGTAGTTGAATTATAATTGCCCTCTGGGAAAGTAGGGATAGGAAATTTCTGCTGGTCCACATCCCATTAACACATATAATAAAATTCCTTCATTAAATTTTTTCTTACTGTAATAATTCAACTAGATTTGTCAAACGCAACCTGTCTTTTCTAAAACCAGACTAGCTTTCTACAATTAAATCAAATCTCTCCAACTGCTGACGGATTTGTTCCTAAACGCTTGTTGATAAAACTTTAACCTACCATTGTTGTTAAGTTAAAAACAGAAACACTGGAGAAACTCAACAGGTCTGACTGAGTCTGGGGAGAGAAAACAAAGTTCACATTTGATCCCATTTTATGTCTCTTGCACTCAAAACATTAACTCTGTATTTTTTACTTTGATTAAGGAAATGTATCAATATCACTTTTTGTTCCGAATTCGAATTTTGACGTCTGGATGACAAATTTCTTGATTATCTCTAGTCTTGCCCTCTCAAAACTGAAAATATTCTCTCTGTTTTCTCTTATGGGGAATAAGTAAAAGAGCTTTAGTTATCAACATTAAAATTGTCATTGTCAATGATACAAACTTGCTACAAGATGTTTTTGTATCTGACACAAATGAATAGAACTGTAGAAATTTAAAAAGGCTACTTAGACAGCATCTTCCAAATCCACAACCACTATCATGATGGACAAGGACAGCAGACACATGAAAACATCAGCACCTGAAAGTTCCTCTCCAAGCCATTGATGTTCCTGCAATGTCGCTGGGTCAAAGTCCTGGAACTACTTCCATAATGGAATTATGGGTGTACCTACAGCACATGGACAACTACCAACTTCTCAAGGGCAACTATAGATAGACAATTAATGTTGGCCCAGCAGTGATAGCCACATCCTGTGAATAAGAAGAAACTGTAGACAACATGTTGTTTATTGGAAAGCAGCTGGTAAAATGTGAACATAAGTGCTGATATAATTAACCCTTCAAGCATATCCTCTGTTTTAAAACTTTGTGCTAAATAAGGAGACTTACTGTGATCATAAACATGATGCATCTTTTAGGACATTCTGTTCTAATTGTCATGTAGCCCAGTGAATAAGATTAGCTCAAAATGTAGCCTGTTTATACGTGGTCTTGATGATGTGCAAAATAATTTATTTACTTCAAATTAATTTTGTACTCTTCTTACAAGATCTCAAAGCAAAACTTCCACTCTCCTCACAATATAATGGTCAGACCACAGCTTTTCTCAATACATATCCGTTGATGGTCAGAAAAAAAAATCTGACTCACAAATGTCATTTTGGGAAGGAAATTGTCAAGCTTACCTGGTCTGACCTACATGTGATTCCAGAACCACAGCAATGTGATTGACTCTTAACTGCACTGGCCTGTCCAGGAAGGTCCTCATCCCGTGAGTGAAAAGAAAAATCAAAGATATAGACTTTGGTGTCTGTGACACAATTTCACAATTTTCCAATCGCAAAAATCGTGTCGGTACTCTAAACCATTAGGAGGATAGTGTTAAACTTCAAAGGGGTGCTGACAGTTGGTCAGCACCCCTTTGAATGCAGAAATTGAATGCAGAAAAATGTGCAGTTTTGGTTGGAAGCAATGGGCAGAGGCATTATAAACGAAAGGGTATAATTCTGAAGAGGGCAATGGAGCAGAACAACCTGGGCATATTTGCACAGAAACCATTAAGTATTGCAAGGCATGTTGAGAATCAGGTAGACATGGTATACAGGACACTGTGGGGATATTGAGTGAAAAAGCAATAAAGTTATGACAAACCTTGTTTACATCATGGCCAGGGGTCTAGATTTTTAATTTCATATTTTATCATGTTAAACCATTTGTTCAGCTTGAACTGGAGTTTGCATTCATGTGTGGGCACTATATCATAGGAATAATGCGAACAGAGATGGCACAGCAAAGATGCATGACAAAAATTCAAGCATGAGTTCTCCTGAAGGCAGAAAAGGTGGAGAAATGATCTGATAGAAGTGTGCAAAATGATCTACATCAATATTGTAGATCGGGATAAACTTACGATTAGTGTAAGTTTCAGAAAATAGAGTACATCAAATTAAGGTGATCAGCAAAAGAAGCAAGGCCTGACATGAGGATTTTTTTTAATGCACCATATGGTTAAACTTTGAAACACAGTGGCTGAAGTGGGAGGGATGAGGATGGCGATTCAAATATTGTTTTCAAAAGAGAATTTGGTCACTATCCAAACAGTAAAAAAATTACAGGGTTAAAGAGAACAGGTAGGGAATTAATACCAGGTGAATAGCTATTACAGAGAACTGATGAAGGTATGAGGAGCAGGATGATATCCTTCTGTGGAAAAATGATTCAATTTATTGTCTTCATCTTAAATTGTGGAAGTGTTGCAGTCATAAAAAATGTCTTTTCTGTTCAGGATAAGGATTCTTTATAAAACTTTTTTCACTGCTGTAACTTTCACTACAAACTTCCATGAAGTCCCCAATGGATTTTATGTCTCTCCTATTTACTTGTCTGTCAATCAAAGATTATACATTTGAAATAATTGTGTAAAATTCTTTCTCCAAAAAATCATTAACTTAATTTGCAAAATCTCATTAAATTAGCATTTAATGCAATACACATACACATGTCTTACAAGGAAGATTGCAATTATAAGCCACAGTTCATTGATCTAACTTAATTTTAACTATGTAACTGTAATTGAAGATAATGCAAAATTGAAAATTTATTAGAGTGATTACAAGCATTATGAACAAGGTCGAAATAATCAAATAATTCCACAAAATATTGCATTATTCAGCAGCCTTCAGAAAATGAAATGTCTCATGATGATTAATAGTAACCTGTAATTTCTATACTATTTCTAATGTCCTGCAGAAAGACACTGGATTGAATAGCATTGAATTAGAAGGGAAAAAATGAAGAAGTGATTTTATCCTAACCAATAGAGTGGGTTGGTAATCTCCCTTTGATCACAAGTAACTGCTGATACAATTTAATATCTAGCGCCCTTTGTTACATAAAAAATGATTACACATGATCATACGATTGTATAATGTTGTATACTCAGCTTCAGTATTTGAAAGCTGTTCTTCAGATTTGTAAATGCTTATCTGTTTTGAGCACATTTGAAATTATTCTTCCAACTTAATATAAAACAATGAATTTCTAACTGGGTTTTACCCATCATAAACTTTGTACATAAACAACATTTCTTCAATTTCTTCCTTCAATTGCCATAACATTGCTCACGAGTTATGTAGAGTCTAGACCTAATTGCTTAGTTATTGCTCTGGTCTGTTCCTGCAATGATATTTGTTTCTTACTCTGAGAGTATTACAGATGGGTCCCAAGACATTCAAAGTTTAATCGCTGTTGGCAAGGAAGGTTTGCAGGTTGTCAGGCATTGCAAATGTTTTGTTCTGCTTCCTTCTTCATAAATATTTTCATTGCAATAAATAAGTCTAAAGATATTTGCATAAATGCCACTAAATAAATAAACAATTGTGAAATCATAAAATTGCAATGAAATTTTATTTGATTAAATTGTTCAGTTGAAGCTTGGCTGCAAAATTTCAGTAAAGAAGTTCATCAAACTCAATGTTGTCAATGAAAACAGATCTTTAAGAGAGCAAAATGAAATCCCTTCCAGGCATTGACAAGGCCCTTAAATGTTTAACATATCCCAAAACATAATCCTTATCCAGTGAAGAATTGACATTTATTTTCAATTTTAAGAATATTCATTGTGAATACAATAGGTACACTTAGCAAGAAACTATTCCCATTGTATTATTGAGGCAGTGAAGGCTGCAATCCAAGGTGTTTTGTTCAGCACTCTTAACTCAGTTTATACTGATGGAGGGAATCAGAGGCATCATTGCACCCCATCACTTTGCAGCAATATAAGATACTAATTGCTACACGCATTCATGCTTCATGTGTTCTTGCAGTGTTGTTTTCATTATTATATATTTAGCTATATTCTCCTCTTCCTCTTTAAAAAGTATCTCCTTAGTCAGCGTGGTCCTGCCACCATCAGTAGCAATTTCAAACCAAAGTCATTCTGAACAAAGCATTTCATAGAAGAGAGCAAAATAGATTTAAAAGAGAGACAGGAACAAAATTAGGAGACAGAGAACCATTCACACTATCAGCCAGGAGAACAAGGAGAGGAATTAGGATGGTCAGTGGACAAAAATGAAGAGGATCAAGGAAACAAAAAATACCTTCAAGGACCCAGTCAAATGAAAATTCAGTACAGTCTAATTCTTAGTGCACTCTTGGATTACCTGAAAATTTGGTTTTGAATTATGGCCCTGCGCACTAACCGAGGCACAGTCCTCCATAGTACACAGAGTCACAGATGGACTGATAAATGCAATATACAGGGTACTGTTTCTTTCTTGTTTAAAGGTTCCCCTTGCTCTACTGTTATACATTCAACACTATTAGATGACAATGGGAAATAGACATGCTTCTCTGGTAAGTGGCAAGTAACATCTAATGGGTGAGAATTTAATAATTATTTCTTGACATTCAGTTTATTACCACGACTAAATATGGCACTAGCAACAAACCATTTACCAGAAAATGACCTGGATTAGATATCGAAATATTGTGCAGAGGCTGGAATCCTGCAGCGAGTAACTCACCTAATTCTCCAAAGCCTGTTCACCATCTACAAGGCACAAGTCAGGACTGTGATGGAATACTTCCATTTGCATCGATAAGTGAACTACAACAATACTCAAGAAGCTTGACATGATCCGGTACAAAGCAGTCCACTTTACGGACACTACACAGACAACCATTCACACCCTCCACCACTGATCCTCAGTGTTAATAGTGTGTACTATCCACAAAATACAATGCACCAAGATTCCTTTGACAGCACCTTCCAAATCCACAGCCCCTATCACCCAGAAGAATAGCAGATGCTGGAGGAATACCGCAACCTTTAAGTTCCCTTCCAAACCAGCAGCCATTCAGACTTGGAAATGTATTGTCATTTGATCACAGTCACCAGACTAAAGGCAAAGAATTCCCTCATTAATGGCACTATACATATACCTACACCACAAGGGCTGCAGTGGTGTAAGATGGTAGCTCATTAACACCTTCTCAAAATCAATTAGGGATGGGCAATAAATGCTGGCCCAGCCACTGTGCCCACCTGCGAAAGAATAAAAAAATGTCGTGGTGACATACCATTTTATGATGCATTCCAAGACCATCCTATCAGTCTTTCACAATGCAATGCCTTAGGTTGGACAGTTGTTCAAACACAAACTTCCATTTGTCTAAATCACAAAAGAATATTAGGAAAGCTATGCAATACCATGAGGGAAACCACATTAATAGAGTTGCAAACACCATTCCTGGTAGAAGTTTTTGATCAAATAAATAAGCAACATGCTGACACAAAGGAAAATTTCTTGAAAAATTGACAAAAGAAGAAAATTATGAAACACAATTCCTCAAATTATTTCGCTTTTAGACTGGAATAAGTAGACAGGTAACTCTAATGGAATGCAGAATTCTAGGTGTATATTCCTCCCTTGTTTGCTGGAACATTACATAAGGAACCAATCATGAATTATCAGTAATCCTTCACATGTAAGTGTATTTTCACTATCAATCATGAATTATCAGTAATCCTTCACATGTAAGTGTATTTTCACTATCTAATTTCCGGATTTGCATTAGCTCATCACTTAGCAATCAGAACTTGAAAAATATTTAAAGTGATTTGCAAGGAAGTCATATGGCAGCAAACTCTTGAAGTCACATTTTTAAGCAATTGGATTAATTTCTCCTGTGAACTGTTGTTGAATTACCACTTTGGCTGCTCCTTTCCACTTTTGGCTCTTTTCACTGTACATGTTAACTTGTTTAAAGTGAGAGAATGTGTAATTCTTCAATTGTACACTCAAGCAGATCAGCCAAATACACAGTCAGGCTTATGTGCTTCCACAAAAAGGAAACTGGCTGATGTATGTAACAAATGTTTCTGCAAAAACATGTCGGAGAGAGATCCGATTTTACAAAGCTCTGAAGAAAATGAAGCAACTTGCATATCAGTACCTGAACTAGCTGGATGAAAATGATGTGCAGCCATGTAATGTAAATTGACAGTAAAATACGTGAAACTAATTCCCAGGGAGATACAGACATACATAAAGTAAGTTTTAGTTTGGGGAATTATGGAGGGAGTGAAGATGTAAAATCACACATGAATATGGCATTAACAAGGGAGGAATATACACCTAGAATTCTGCATTCCATTAGAGTTACCCATCTACTTATTCCAGTCTAAAAGCGAAATAATTTGAGGAATTGTGTTTCATAATTTTCTTCTTTTGTCAATTTTTCAAGAAATTTTCCTTTGTGTCAGCATGTTGCTTATTTATTTGATCAAAAACTTCTACCAGGAATGGTGTTTGCAACTCTATTAATGTGGTTTCCCTCATGAAGGAATAAAATGTGGTGCAATATATCTTCTGTCCCAGGTACACCGTAGTAATGATAGATAACAGAGAATATTTCTTTCTATGCAGGGATGTCCAAGTCTGAAATTATCTTTGATCAATTATAACATTGCATGTTGAAACTGATGCCCCAGTTTCTGGAAAACTGGACATCCTCATTAGCACACAAGTTACCAATGGTTCTGCACGAGACGTACCTCAGTGTTATTCACCTCGAAGTTGAGAACTATTTTAATTGTACAGCTAAGCTAGAAAGCGTTCCTTAGCCTAATTCCAAATTAATATTCAAATGTCAGATCTGTGGATCAGAAAAAAAATCTACTTTCGTCAGTTTTACTCACAAAATGAGGCTAATTGTCCTTGCAATGTAATGTAACAAATCTTGGATTTTAGCAGCAGTACTGCTTATGGAAAAACTGCATTATCAGTTGGAAAGAATTTATTACAAACTTGCAAGAACTGACAGAGCAATTTATCTTTCTTTTGAGAGTTGAACTCCTTTACTGATTTGCTGGAATTTCTGCTGACACTGAGCATAACTTTTTTTAATAGAAGGTTTGTACTTAGAATGTTTTGAATAATGGCATTCAGTATGTATCTGATAGGGCAAGAAATCCTTCTATGTTCCTTTTTTTAAATTACTGGCTTACAAATCTTGCTAGACCATGCACCCATCTGGTTGCAAGAACGACTGCAGGAGCTGCCTTTCATATGTCCACAAGAGGTGCCTGACAGCAACTACAATGATACATTTCACTCCCTTAGGAGATAAATGACTTTTCAAGGAATGCAGGAGGTAGCAGGAACACATCAAGCTTACACCCCTCTACTCCAAGTACATGTCATGTTCCAATGCTGCCTCCTAAAGTATCCAGTTTTGATGCACAGAGAGGCATTTCACATCATGATCCAGGATGCACAGTGAACCAAACTTTGCACAGACTTCCTTCGCAAGACATGCACCTTAACTCCTTTGCATCCTGCCAAATAAGCATGTAGAGATATAGATATAGATCAGCTGCTGTTCATAAAAGAATGAGGGCAACAAAGAGTCAGAAAAAGGGCAAATCCACCAGCGAGGCAGAAGAAAAAGGCCGTGCCATGAACAGAGAGGTTCAGATGGCTAGACTGGAAGTGTCACGGGAGAAAAAAAAGTGCTAAATGAGATTATAACATGAAGTTACAAGCTAAGAGGAATTTAATTTACCTGTAATTGAAATGAGACAATGTAGTTCATTAAAAGAAATAACTTCACCAGGAAGTGTAGTATCCGTCTAGGATAGAAATATTTTTGAATTCAGCAATAGAATTGATTAAGGAACAACAAAAACTACAAGTTTAAAATAGCAGGAGGTATAAAAACAGACGGATGTTTTTCTACCGAAATGCAAAAAGAGATTTATAAAAGCACACAGGCAGAGTCTCAAGAAATTAAGTGAGAATTGAGGAGATGGCAGAAATCTTTAAAAAATATGTTTGTTCAAATTTAATTGTCCGAAGGCAGCTAGGAGATACTTAATCAGGTGGAAAGTTGGGGAGTAAAGACCTCATCACCTGGTTGACTCTATTCAACATGATCAGAAGTTGGTAACTTGCTCTTGGAGGCAGGATTGCTGCCTTGATGATGATGAGGACCTGATTTTAACCAGGTCATTTCCTAATTGGTACTAAATTTAATTGAGAACCGAGGTGCACTAAAAAATGCACTAAAAATTTATTGAACAAAGTGGCAACTAATTTCATGGACCATGATTTATATCCTGGAGCTCTACAAGAAGCCACTATGAAAATAGTGGATGCATTAGTTTTGATATTCCAGAATTTTTCCAGATTCTACAATGATCCCCATACATTTGAAGGAAACAATCATTTCACACATTTTATGGACTGAAGTAAACCAGGTAAGTTTGTCTGAGTCTAAAGTTCCGGGTCACATACTCAGATTAAGGAACTGACCATGAAGCACTGAGATCAGAAAAAAATGTCTTCATTTGAGGATTATGAATTCTTGGAATTCTCTACCTAAGTGTTTTTCAAGACAGTGATTGATAGATTTTTGGGAGTGAAGGAAACCAGGAATGTTGCAATAGTATGGGAATTTAAAGCTGAAGCAGAGAATTAGCCTTGTTTGTACAAAAGGCAGATTAGATTTGAAGGACTGAATAACCAATTGCTGCTCCTATTTCGTATGTTTCTCCTGAGACCAATTGCTAGCTTGTGACCTTATGCATAGCACCAAATCATGTACACATTGACCAATCATTTTTAACTTCCTGAAATGTTTAACCAGGATAGTGAGGCAGGAAATCTTTTTTTCGATATTGCGAGAACCAAATTAACCAATTTATCAGCATGGCTTTACTTTGTATATCTAGTGATTAATGGGAACATAAATAAACAGACATCAGTAAATTATTCACCATTTTAGCCAATTGTTTTCAATTTCATCAAATGCAGCACAGACAGCTATTTTAGAGTTTGAGAAGCAACGTTGATCACAGAGTTGACCATGATGATGCAAATCATCATCATAGGAGATGGAAGACCATGGATCAGTACAATTATTGGCCATTTAGCCCTTTGACCATGTACTGCCATTCAATTGGATCATGACCAAACTCATCTTTTCCAACACCTTGTAATGAACTTGTAACTTTATAGTTCAGGCTAATTCTCCATTTTACTGTCGACTGTACATGCACCCTTCTTCATAGCTTAGACCCCAGTGAACAAAGTGAAAGTACATCAGCAAATGGTTTGCAGAACATTGCTCCTTTTCTGAAGCACCATCAGATGTATGCTTTTAGAATCATCAGTAAAATTTGCTTTGAAATCTCTTGTAGTAGCCATAACTACCATATGTCATGTAAAAGTCGATCTTGTAAAAGTCGACCTCTTATTTTTGGCCAAAAAATCTTGTATTTTCCATATATCTTGTGTAAAAGTCAACCCTATTGTATCACAATATAAACCTCTTACAAAAGTAATGCATGTTCCCATTACCCAATTTAAAAAAATCATGTTCATTCATTCATACCGGTAACTCTACTCATCACTCTTTGTTTACGATATTGCGTCTCTGTTCATTCATTCATTCCTAACACTTGGTTTACTACAGCATGTTTTGGGTCATTCATTCATTTAGACCAGGACTAAATTTATCAGTATTTATCACACTTTGTTCACTATACATGCAAAAGTTAATATCCTTAAAAAGTTAATAATTTTAATTGTGCCATTATATCTGAACAAAACTGAGATATATTAGCTACATATATCTTTAATTCTTTGATAAATTTGTTAATATTGCTGAGGTTCATTACATACAAAAGTAAATGGGAGAGAAATGGAAGAATTTGGCGGGAGAGTTCAAGACGCTTACACATTCAGAATTTAATAAAGGTTTCGTTTTAAGTGTGCCATTACACCAGGCCATGATGATGTTGAACAGTGTGATTTTGCAGGATTTCAACGAATCTTTGACATGTTAAATTTTTGTATCGCTATGTACAAATAAAATTTACTACCAGTAATTCATTCTTGTTTCAATTGCTTTTATCCGGTAATTACCTTTACTGTAATTCATTGTGTCTTTCTTCTTTATCCGCGATTAGTTGAGCGATCAAATTGACTTCTGCTAATATAAGGTTTTTCAAACTGCAGCATGAATTTCAGTCCCTCAAAACTAGTACCCATGTATTAGTCGACCCTATAAACTGAACCTTTAAAAATAGTCTAAAAACTTCAACTTTAACACGAGTATATATGGTATATATATGATACTCAAGCACATACAATTATATTATTAATTTTATGTTATGAAATTGGTAAACAAGTATTACCTGTATAAGGAAAGACTAAATCACAATTTAAAACTCTGACATATCTTGGTAAGCTATCTGAAATTGTCAAAGAATTCTGCAGAATACAGATTGAGTCTGTCATGGCCTTTTGACATGTTAGGACTCCAGAACATACCTTATTATTCTGGCCAAACATTTATACACTCCGCTTGCTTGATGTCAACTGTAGCTGTCTTAAATACCGATTACTTCCTCCTGAGGACTTTTTTCAAGTTTGTAAATTGTTTCTTTTCATGCTTAACATTGTGCTGGAGAAGGGTCATCAGCAAATTTGGCAGGCTTTACCATTCTCCCATCTTTTAACTTGAAGAAAATGCATAGCTTACTTTTACAGGTCTTTCTTTCTAAAATCTAGTCCAAATATTATGTTTTTAACAGCTTTGGTTCAGTTGATCAGAATAAATATAATAATGTTAGGGCCCTGGTAGTCTAGCATGTTGGGATTTGATGCTGCATCAGAACAACGAGATCCAGCACACAGTTACTCATGGAATCTTTACTAATATTGTGCATAGTATCAATTATTTTTTTAAAATCCTGAAATATTTCAGCTGTTCTGTCTTCAATGCTGGATGGACTTGTATTGAACCTTAGCTGGTGAGGAGGTTGCATAGTGGCAATGTCCCTCAACTAATAATCCAGAGATCCTGGCCAATGCTGTAGGACATGGGTTTGAGCCCCACCATGGCAGATGGTGAAAGTTGAATTCAATAATTAAATAAGTGTTGGAACTAAAAGGTAGACTAATGGCAACCATGTCCCCATTGCAGATTGTTATAAAAATCCAATTGGTCACAAATGTCCTTTAGGGAAGGAATTTGTCATCCTGATCTGGTTTGGCCTAAATGAGGCATGCCACAATAGTGTGGTTGATTCTTAACTGTCCTCGGAAATGGTCCAGTAGGTTACTGAGCTCATGGGGCAACTGAAGATGGGTAATGGATTATGACCCGGACAGTAAGCTCTACATTTTATGACTTAAAAAGAAATGTTTACAAAATCAATTGGTCCCCTCCTTGCATAGAGTCAGCTGATACTCTGATAGGTTTAAAACATTATTTGTAGAAAACAAAATTGAGTTTACCTTCAACTGCATTTGTCACATGCATCGTATTTGTGTAAGAATAAAGATAACAGCATCCAAATCATGCTGCAGATTGTCTCACATTCCCCAAAATAGCACAGACTGCCAATCTCTATTCCTGTATTACAATGCTGGCATCTACCTGATAAAGTGGGAATATTGCCCAGACATGTTACATTCACATATAGCAGAATAAATCTAATCAGGCCAATTTATCACTCCATCAAAATACCCTTTGTCATAAACTCGGTCATGTAGGGCATTATAGACAGTGTTGTAAGCAGCATTTGCTCATTAATAATCTGCTCACTGATGCTTAATTTGGTTTCTGTCAGAACCACTCAGCTTTGGATGTCATTACACCAAACATCAGCTTAAACCTGAATTCCACAACTGAGGTGAAACTGTTTGTAATGTACTGGCAAGTGTGACCAAGTGTAACACCAAGAAGTGCAAATTAATAACCAAACCCATTGAGCATGAACACAACTCTCCTCTGGTGTAGGTTACACCCAACAGAGAAGAGAGAATGGCAGTGATTGCTGAAGGGTATTCATTTTAGTCAGACTCCTTTCTGCTGCACATCCTCAGGGCAATGCCCAACATATAGCCATTTCAGTTGCTTCATCAATGACCTGCACATCATTGTAAGGGGGAAAGTGAGGACTGCAGATGCTCCATTGTAAGGTCAGGTATTGGGATGATTATTATCAATTGCAAAGTGTTCAGTTTCATTTTTCAAATTAAGCTGTTCAGGTCCACAAGACCTAGACAATATTCAGGCTGATGCTAATAACTGACAAGTAACCAGCAATAACCAGAGAATGTCCAATGAACGTCCAATGATCTCACCATGCCCCAATGTCATCATCACCAGCCTTAGGCAGTTCCTTCAACCAGAAATTTAATTGGTCGAGAGCATCATCCCAAGTGCAGATTAAAAATCACAGGAAAGATTAAAGTCCACAGTGGAATTAAATAAATTAGGGAAAATAAATCTAAAGTAGACAATTTGGGTGGCATAGTGATTCAGTGGTTAGCACTGTTGCCTTGCAGCACAATGGACCTGAGTTCAATTCCAGCTTGGGCAACTATCTTTGTGGAGTTTGCACATTCTCCCAGTGTCTGTGCTGGTTTCCTCCGAGTGTTCTGGTTTCCTCCCAAAGGTGTGCAGTTTAGATTAATTGGCCATGATAAATTGCCCATAGTGTTCATGGATGAGTAGGTTAGGTGTATTAATTAGGGGTAAATGTAGAGTAATAGTGTAGGGGAATGGGTCTGGGTGGCTTACTGTTCAGAGGGTCAGTATGGACTTAAAGTCATAGAGATGTACAACATGGAAACAGACCCTTCGGTCCAACTCGTCCATATCAACCGGATATCCTAACCTAATTTTGTCCCATTCGCCAGCAGTTGGCTTATATTCCTCTAAATCCTTCCTATTCATATACCCATCCAGATGCCTTTTAAATGCTTTAATTGTACCAGCCTCCACCACTTCCTCTGGCAGTTCATATGTGCACCACCCTCTGTGTGAAAAGGTTTCCCTTTTATATCTTTTCCCTCCTACCCTAAACCTATGTCCTCCAGTTCTTGACTCCCAAACCACAGAGAAAAGACTTTGTCTATTTATTCTATCCATGCCCCTCATGATTTTATAAACCTCTATAAGGTCACCCCTCAGCCTCTGATGCTCTAAGGAAAACAGCCCTAGCCTATTCAGCCTCTCCCTATACGTCAAAGCCTCCAACCCTAGCAACATCCTTGTAAATCTTTTCTGAGCCCTTTCATGTTTTACAATATCCTTCCGATAGGAAGGAATGGCACACAATATTCCTAAAGTGGCCTAACCAATGTCCTGTACAGCTGCAACATGACCTCCTGACTCTTAAACTCAGTGCTCTCAACAATAAAGGGCAGCATATAAAATGCCTTTTTCACTATCCTATCTCACTGCGACTCTATGACAAATGGCCTGTTTCCACACTGTAGGGATTCTATGATTCTCTGAAATTATATCTTTAGATTTTTACTTGCAGTTATAGAGTCATAGAGTCATAGTGATGTACAGCACAGAAACAGACCCTTTGGTCCAACTCATGCATGTCTACCAGATATTCTAAATAAATCTAGTCCTATTTGCCAGCATTTGGCCCATATCCCTTTAAACCCTTCCTATTCATATGCCCATCCACATACCATTTAAATGTTGTAATTGTACTAGCCCCCATGACTTCCTCTGGCAGTTCTTTCCATACATGCGCCATGCTCTGCATGAAAATGTTGCCCCTTAGGTCCCTTTCAAATCACTCACCTGTGGCTATCGATGACACGAATAACTCAGCAAGGGGCCCAGCAATCACTTCCCTAGCTCCCTATGTAGTTTTAGGGTACACCTGATCAGGTCCTGGGGATTTTATTTAG
The DNA here is from genome assembly GCF_004010195.1 of Chiloscyllium plagiosum. Taxonomy (NCBI): domain Eukaryota; kingdom Metazoa; phylum Chordata; class Chondrichthyes; order Orectolobiformes; family Hemiscylliidae; genus Chiloscyllium; species Chiloscyllium plagiosum. Next base: position 98,877,679 of record NC_057711.1, on the reverse strand, counting down.
TCAAGTTTTCTTAAAGCATGTGTGGGACATTATGTGCAAAATGAATTACACCTTTGTCTCAGTCAGTAAAGAGTTTTTATTTGTAAAAATAGCTCTTATTACAAATAAAGGAGTATTGACTTAAATGGCTAGCTTGAATTTTAAATACTTATGACCTCTTCACTGGAGACTAATTTTCTTATAATAAACTAGAAGTTCACATCACACCATGTGTAACATTCTTGACAGGAAGCTGAATATACAGTTACTTCATTTTTGAACCCCAATTTGCTGTGTTGTTTAAAGCTTCAATAATTTCAATATGTATTAAACATCAACATACTGAATGCAGTAAGAAAACACATTAAAAATGAGCTTCAAACTTGTATCTTACAGTTAAATTGGCCATTGGACTATATCACACTGTTTCATAATCTCTGCCAAAGATACATGATTTGACCATATTATCCTACTCCTCAACGTTAGGAAATAAAAAATAGCCCGGAATAAAAATGTATGATATTATAAAGATCTGTAAAAAGTACCTTTAATTAAAATCTTTAACTGTCTCACCCTTGTTCCATTACAATTAAGTTTTCTCATCAGTCACTTTATACATGCCCTGAAGGCAGAAGTGTCAATACGATGATTTCTTCAGATTCCGTCTTTGCTGAGCAAAGATGTTGAACTCTTTAAGAAGGCCAGAATTCTGTCAATAAGTACACTTATTCAAATACTGGTGGCAAGAGAATGGTACTGAAACCATTACACCTGAATTATTCAAAAGGGAAGTGAACAGTGCAATAAATTGAATTTTGACCTGTTCTGCCTTTCATTTATCAATCACTGAAGCTATGCGTAAAGCAAGTGATCAAGACACTTACTAGACAGATGCAAGGAAGTGAGTTAGTGTCTTCTCTATTAATCTGCTCTAACTGATGCTGATATCTAGCAGAATAGATTACAAGTTAAAGGCAGTTTGTCTCATCAAATCATTATTGGTTGCAAAGCTTCCCTGTCATCACCTATGGCTGCTGAGAGAGAGCACACATTTTTATGATACAATTTTTCAGTTTACATCTGATGGCTTTTAATTAAATTTGATAGTGGACTCCAGCATGAGCTCAGTTGTTTGTATTACACGGCACTGCTATTATCATGAAAGCTCCCATGATGGCCTCCCTTCATTCTCTGTTCTTCAAATAGGCTGCTCTGAACTGTCATTTCCTAAGTATTTAAGGAAATATAGATTTCTCTCATTGTAATATCTCACCATCCAAGATATCAGTAGCACTTTAGGATAATTTGAATTCTTATTATAGATAATGATATGAATGAGTAAAGGGCAGCTCATAAATTTTTCACTTTTTTTGTTGTAAAAAATGCTTATACATCAATATTAAAAGCCAGCTCAATATTACTCTGTGAAAAAGCATTTTTTAAAAAGCCTTTTGAATTACTTTATTACTAAGTACACACTAATATACATTGTTCAGTCTAAAGTCAACCCATTCCGAGCATCACACAGTCAAGATGAACATCATACATTTAGGTTGCACTGCCACCTTGCTTTCATACAACTGAACATCACCTTACAACTTGGCTGCAATTTAGAAAAACAAACGAAAGGCTGCTGAACACTTTCACATGAACCTATGGCACAACAAGCCAATTTTTGATGTGAGAGAATTTGCAAAAAGAATTTGCTATGATTTCTACTTTTGCCATTGCCTTTCTGGGGAAACTGAATATGTTGAACTTAATTTGTGGGCGGCACGGTGGCACAGTGGTTAGCACTGCTGCCTCGCAGCGCCAGAGACCCGGGTTCAATTCCCGACTCAGGTGACTGACTGTGTGGAGTTTGCA
>NC_057711.1:98867092-98875763 GCF_004010195.1 Chiloscyllium plagiosum | reverse complement strand
TCGGTGTGGACTTGTTGGGCCGAAGGGCCTGTTTCCACACTGTAAGTAATCTAATCTAATTTTATTTCATTAAATGTCAAAAAGAAGAGGTAAGGTGGGGAACATGGTGACAGATTGTTATTTGAAGTTGTAATAATTTTGCGAAAGCTCACAGTCAAAGGAAGGGGGTAAGGGATGGATGGAACAGTTAAATGTCTTCTCAGGATAGGTTGTCAGTCAAGAGGAGCAAGAACATATCAAGTCTACCCCCCCATGACTGATTCACCTACCTTACTTGCTTCCTTTCCTATGATATTCAATTTCATCCACATATGTCTGACTCCTTCACATCAATTTATCACTCCCGTCCCTCCAACCTCTGATGCTCTTTCCTCATAAATCCAGGTTCTCTGGATAACTTATTTTCTCTACTGCTTCTTTCCCCATCCTCCCTGATCCATCAGGTTGTGTGTGCTGGCTTAGACAACTTTCTTACTGCATAGAACCCTAATACGTTTTTGAATCACTGGAAGTAATTTGTTAACATGCGAAACTTGTCCCAACCTGGCTGAAGCATGAGCTTGCTCCAGATTCCCAGTCTGGGAAAACAGATTGGTAACTCACAGCTAATTGACTTTGTTTCCAGTCTGTATGTGCTGTTTTTTTGCACCAAAGTAGTACCCAAGTAATTCCTGATTCAATACTATTTTGTTGATTTCATTAGTCTTGGTATTCACATATGCGACAGAAGAATGCAGAGTCAGCAGATTGTGACAGTCAGCATATAACACTGATCTGATGACTTGGCTGCTACTTCCAACCTTTTCATGTCCCCTTTTAAATACATATGAATAAGCTGCTGCACTCCAATCTCAAACACATCAGTTAAAATAAAATCACTACTTTCAGCTTGGCTACTGATGAGCTTCTTGTACCTCTGTCCATATTTGTAAAAGACCTCAAGTTCTGTACTGTTGTTTCAGTTCAGGAAGTCAAGAGGATGTTGTGCTGCCTGTGGAGCAGGGCTTGTTTTACTTGTTTCTACATTCAAGGGTTCTGGTCAGACCACTTGCTCCTGGCTCATATGGATTCTATATTTGCCAATCACCTTGAGTTAAAGCATTAAAGGGATTTGGCGCAGAGGCATCACAAAATGGAACAAGCTATTTGAAGACGGAGAAACATTAGAAGGGCTCTCAATAGAGTGACTTACACATCTCATGTCCTCAGAATTTATTTAGTTTGTCAGTTCTTATACCAGGAAAAGTAGGTCCTCATTCCAGTTTACTGAAGGATATGTTTTATGTATAAGGTAATGGCTCTGAAAGAGTTTACACGGAAACAACATTAATCTCCAATAAATCTCATGATATCACAAGAGTCCAAACATTTGGGTCGATAATACCAAAGTACCATTGGGGCCTCATGCTAAGCTCAATCTTACCGACCCAAAGGTCAGCAGTCTTATCTGACTTCTGATACTCTTTATAGTTATGCTTACTTAATTATTATACTTTATATTAAATATTGTCTCAACAACAAATTATCTATTGCACGATAAATGCTTCTTCTGGTTACAAAAACAGATATTGCTGGAAAAGATCAGCATGTCTGGCAGCATCTGTGGAGAGAAATCAGAGATAACATTTTGTATCCAGGGACCCTTCTCAAAAGTCAGCATTCTGCTGGATCACAATCAGTCAGCAATGCTTACAGAAACCTACCACCACTTGTTGGCACATGAGCATAGAACAGAGCAAGAACAGCACTCACAGTGGTTCTCAAGGTGATCGTAAAGCCCTCAAATTATTTGCCTTGCAATCCCTTACTTCTTGTAGAGCTAATGGTCTGCTTGACCATTTCAGATGACAGTTAGAAGTCAAAACATTGCTTTATATCTGTGTAGAATCACAAGTAGGCCAGTTCGGTAAAGAAAACAGATTTCCTTTTTTAAAGGACATCAGTGTACTAGATTGTTTTTCGCACTAGTATTCACAATTGTCTTGGTCTCTATTAATGAGGCCAGTTTTATATCCCGGATTTATTAATTGAGATTACATTTCAAGTTAAATTGGATATGAGTTACCTGTCCACAAAGCTCTGAGCTTGCAATTCTGGATTAACTTTCTAGTAGCATTAGCACTGTGCTTCAAATGTTCCAAGCAATGTTGACTCATTAGTTGGAACATAACAGGCAAAATGCTGTTAAATTTTGATGGAAAAGACTAACTCTGAATGGATGTTCTTGAACATCTCTGACCCAAGGAGACCCAGATTTGAACTTGCTTCTCAAGTATGGGAAGTGGCAGTTTAGACTGGTTGGTTAACTGGCAGCAGCAAATGCATTGTTAGAGTGACAGTGATAAGTGAACAAGTTCTGTTATCTTGAGAGAAGCAAGGTCTATGATGCCTGAGACCAGTACAAACCCAGGTAGCAAACTCAGGTAGCCTGAGACCCAGGTAGCAAACTGTGTGATTTATGAGAACACAGATTGCTGGATTCAGCATGTTTCCTTTGTGTGCCGCTGCCTGTGGTCATGAGGGTACCAGACTGAGATTGAACAGCAACAAACTTCATTGATCAGAGCTTTGAGTATTGGAGTTGGGACGCGATGTTGTGGCTCTACAAGAATTAGTGAGGCCACTTTTAGAATACTGCATACAATTCCGGTTGCCCTGTGTTTGGAAGCATGTTGTTAAACTAGAACGTATATGGAAAAAAATTACAAGGATATTGTCATACAGGAGGGTTTGAGTTAGAAGGAGAGGCTGGGTACGCTGACACTTATTTCCCTGGTGCATTGGAAGGTGAGGGGTGACCGTATAGAGTTTTATAAAATCTTGAGGGACATAGTTAAGGCGAATAGCCAAGGTCTTTCTCTGGGGTACGGGAGTCTAAAACTAGAGGGCATAGTTTTAAGATAAGAAGGGAAAGATTTAAAAGGAATCTGAGGGAGAATTGTTTCACACTGAGGGTGGTCGGAATGGGACCATTCAGCGCAGCCACTTTGGCGCGACCCATTTTGGCGCAGGCCCATTTCGGCGCAGAACTGTTTTGTAGTTATTCAGTAGTAGTTATTAAACTACTATTATTAAAATTATTAAATTATTAAAATTATTAAAATATGTTAAAATAAAATATATTTCGGCGCAGACCCATTTGTCACAGAACCGGTTTGTAGTTATTCAATAGTGGTTATTAACCTACTATTATTAAAATTATTAAAATATATTAAAACAAAACATATTAATATACAAATTATTAAAATAAAATAAATCCCATGAAAATGCCATCAACAATTTTGTATTTGCCTTATTTCTTTCATTTTTATTTTCTTTTTAACATTTTTACTGAAGAGGATAAACATTATTTTTCTTTTTATTGCTTTCATTAATGCTTGTAAGTAAGCCTGAAAAGAAATAAATAAGAGCTGCACCGAATTGCTTGTGGCGAAATGGTTCGCGCCAAATTGGCCGTGCCGAATCGCTTGCGCCAAAGTGACTGCACCAAATGGTCCTACACCTGAGGCTGGTGCATGCATGGAATAAGCTGCCAAGGAACTGGTAAAATTACAACATTTAAAAGACATTTGGACAGGTGTATTACTAGGAAAGGTTTAGAGGATATAGGCCAAACACAGGCAGATAGGACTAGTTCAGTTCAGGATACTTAGTTGGCATGGCCAAGTTGGACTGAAGCGTTTGTTTTCATGCTATGTGAATCTATGAATCTAAGCTGACCTTGAAAGGCAAAGGTTTGAACTTCTCACTGGTGAAGCCAAACAGTGATTAGATTTTGTTGCTGGTGCAATAGAAGCTACAAATTATGGACTTTTGATGGCCAGTGGTTAGGTACACATTTATAATCATGGTGTTGCTCACCAACTTAATGCTGGAAGGACAGACACAATAAACAATGTGAAACCCTCGTGCAAAATTGGTGTTAGATTGTTCTGAGATCTTTCCCAGTGATAACATACTTGCAGAGTATTTTTTTTAAATCTGCTCAACTCAGTTATTTATAATATTCATGACCCTAAACATGCTCCCCATTCTGTGCTCAGTCCAGCGGACTAAACTTTGCAGATGACACTTCATATCGCTTCACAAGAGGCTTCCAAGCACTGAGGATGTCACCTAGACAGGGGACGAAACGTCTGCAACACAAATTCCCAGCTCGGCGAACAGAACCACAACAACGAGCACCCGAGCTACAACTCTTCACACAAACTTTGAACCTCATATCTGTAATATTTTTCAAAGTATAATTTTTATTCAATAATTGAACCAATACATCTGTGAAATTCAATGGATCAGAGCAAACCACTGAGTAACTTGCAACTTACTCGGTTAGTGGAAGGCCTGACCTATAGGTATTTTTGCCTTTTTCTCTTTGGGTTCAGATGTTTCATCAATGATCGAATGAGAAGTCGAATCACTTCCTTTAATAACAAACCTAACTATTTCTTTAGGAGAAATAAAAAAAATCACAAAAATGTATGAATACAATTAATTTGAGCTACATATGCTAATGTTTACTTGTTTTGTCTTGTTTTACCAGCATCAAGAAAGTGCGCAAATACAATTGCATGATTCCTATGGTTATGAGTAAAACCCATATGATCACAAGACATAGGAGCAGAAATTAGGCCATTTAGCCTCCATCGAGCCTGCTCTACCATTCAATCTTGGCTGATAAGTTTCTCAAGGAGAAAGTGAGGACTGCAGATGCTGGAGATCAGAGCTGAAAATGTGTTGCTGGAAAAGCGCAGCAGGTCAGGCAGCATCCAAGGAACAGGAGAATCGATGTTTCGGGCATAAGCCCTTCTTCAGGAATCCTGAAGGGCTTATGCCCGAAACGTCGATTCTCCTGTTTCTTGGATGCTGCCTGACCTGCTGCGCTTTTCTAGCAACACATGATAAGTTTCTCAACCCCATTCTTCCACTTCTTCCCTGTGACCCTTGATCCCATTGATACTCAAGAATCTGTCTATCTCAGTATTAAAATAGATTCACCAGTTTTTGACTGAAGAAGTTTCTCCTTACTTCTCTTTTAAAAAATCTTCCCTTTAGACCAAGGCTATGCCCTTGGGTCCTCCTTTCTCCTACAATGGAAACATCTTCCCAACATTTACTATGTCCAGGCCATTCAGTATTCCATACGTTTGAATTAGAACCCCACCCTTCTAAACTCCATTGAGTATAAACCCAGAGTCCTCAAACATTCCTCACGTATCATTCCTGAAATCATTCTTGTGAATCTCCTCTGAGCACACTCCAGGGTCAATGCTTCTTTCTTGAGATATGGGACCCAAAACCATGCACAATACTCCAAATGTGGCCTGACCAGAGCCTTATAGAGCCTCAGAAGTGCATTTCTGTTTCCTATTCAAGTCCTCTCAAAAGAAATGCCATCATTGCTTTTGCCTTCCTGACTACTGGTCCAACCTGCAAGTTACCTTGACAGATCCTGGACTAGAACTCCCAAGTCTTCTTGCACTTCAGACTTCTTAACTTTCTCCCCATTTAAAAAATAAACCATGCCTATTCTTCCTACCAAAGTGCATGACCTCACTTTCGCACATTGTACTCCATCTGCCACTTCTTTGTCTACTCTCCTAAACTGTCCAAATTCTTTTGCAGCCTCCCCACCTCCTCAATGCTATCTGTCTCTCTACCTATCTTTATATCATCTGCAAACTTAGCCAGAATGCCCTCAATTCCTTCACCTAGATTGTTAATGTATAAAGTGAAAAGTTGTGGTTCCAAAACTGAGTCTTGTGGAACACCACATCCTGAAAAGGACCCTTGTATCCCCGCTCTCTGCTTTCTGCCAGACAGCCAAGCTCCTATCCATGCTAGCACCTTACTCAGTAGCCTTCTGTGCTGCGCCTTATCAATGACCTCTTGAAGTCTAGTTAGATAACATCCATTGGCTCTCCTTGGTTTAACCTGCTCATTACTTCCTCAATGAATTCTAGCAGATTTGTCAGGCATGATCTCCCCTTGATGAAACCATGCTGACTTTGCCCTATTTTACCATAACTTCTAAGTATTCGGAAATCTCATCCTTCGCAATGGATTCCAGGATATTACCCACAACAGAGGTTAGGCTAATCAGTCTGTAATTTTTGGTGTTTTGCCTTACTCCTTTTTTTAAACAGGGGTGTCATGTTGACAATTTTCCAGTCCTCTGGGACCCTCCCTGATCCTAATGATTTCTGGAAGATCACCACTAACGCCTCCATTATCTCTTCAGCTATCTCCCCTAGAACTCTGGGGTGTCATCTCTCTGATCCAGGTGAATTATCCACCTTCAGGCTATTCAGGTTTTCTAGTACCTGCTTCTTGGCGATGGCCTCCATACTCAGCTCTGCCTCCTCACTGTCTTGAATTTTTGGGATATTGCTTGTATCTTTCACCATGAAAACTGATGCAAAGTAATTGCTCAGTCCCTTGGCCAATCTCTCCAATGTCATTTTCCAGCTTTTCTTTTGCCGTTTCGAGATCAAAAGAAACTTTTATAGTCTTCCTTTATATTATTGGCTAACTTACCCTATATTTAATCTTCTCCTTCCTTATTTCTTTTTTTATTGCATCTGTTGGTCATTGTAAGCTTCCCAATCTTCTGGTTTCCCACAGCCCTTCGCCACATTATATGCTTTCTCATTTGCTTTTATGCTATCCTGACTTCCTTAGTCAGCCATGGTTGCCTCAACCTCCTTGTACCATGCTTCGTTTCCGTGAGATGAATCTCTGCTGTGTCTCCTGAATTACTCCCAGAAACTCCTGCTATTGCTGTTCCACTGTCTTTCCTGCTAAGCTCCTCTCCCACTCAATTCTATCCAGCTCCTCCCTCATGCCTCTGTATTCAGCTGTAACACTGTTACTTCTGATTCTATCTTCTCCCTTTCAAATTGCAGAGTAAATTCAATCATATTATGATGACTGCCTCCTCAGGTTTCCTTCACCATTAAGCTCCCTTTTTAAGTCTGCTTCATTGTATCACCCTAAATCCAGTATTGCCTGTTCCCTTGTGGGCTCCACCATAAACTGCTCCAAAAAGCCTGATTTTCCCAGTCCACCTCCATATTGAAATCCCCCATGATCACTGTATTTTAGCCTTTCCTATGTATCTTTTCTGTCTCCTTGTGTATCGTGCACCCCAGCTCCTGACTACTATTCGGAGGCATGTACATTACTCCCGCTATTGTTTTTTTTAATTTTGTGATTCCTCCATTCTACCCACACAGATTCTATACCATCTGACCCTACCTTGTTCATTGCTATTGATATAACTTCATTTCTTGCTATAAAGACAACCCCACCCCTTCTGCCTACCTGCCTATCTTTTCCATAGGATGTATATCTTTGAATCTTCAGCTCCCAATCCTGGTCCCCTTGCAGTCACGTCTCCGTGAAGCCCACCATGTTGTACCTGCCAATTTCGATCTGCGCCACAAACTCATTTATCTTATTCCTCATATTGCCTGCATTTAGATATAACACTTCAGTTCTGTATTAATTGTCCCTCTTATCATTGTCATTCATTTGCTAGAGGTTATTAAGGTGGACAAATCCCCAGGACCAGATGGGATCTATCCCAGGTTGCTGAGGGAGGTGAGAGAGGAAATAGATGGGGCCCTGACAGATATCTTTATGGCATTCTTAAATACAGGTAAGGTGCCGGAGGACTGGAAGGTTGCTCATGTTGTCCCCCTGTACAAGAAGGGTAGAAGCCATGGGCACCTATATGGGCCCCAGCTATGCCTGTCTCTTTGTTGGCTATGTATAACAGTCCATCTTCCGTAATTACATCGGCACGACTCCCCACCTCTTCCTCCGCTACATTGATGACTGCATTGGTGCCACCTCGTGCTCCCGCGAAGAGGTTGAGCAATTCATCAACTTCATCAACTCATTTCACCCTGACCTTAAATTTACCTGGACATCTCCCTCCCCTTCCTGGACCTCTCCATCTCCATTAATGACAACCGACTTGACACTGACATTTTTTACAAACCCACCGACTGCCACAGCTACCTGGATTACACCTCTTCCCACCCTACCTCCTGCAAAAATGTCATCTCGTATTCCCAATTCCTCCGCCTCTGCCGTATCTCCTCCCAGGAGGACCAGTTCCATCACAGAACACACCAGATGACCTCCTTCTTTAGAGACTGCAATTTCCCTTTCCACGCGGTTAAAGATGCCCTCATCCACATCCCGCACCTCCGCCCTCAGACCCCACCCCTTCAACCATAACAAGGACAGAACCCCCCTGGTACTCACCTTCCACCCTAGCAACCTTTGCATAAACCAAATCATCCGTCGACATTTCCACCACCTCCAAATGGACCCCACCACCAGGGATATATTTCCCTATCCACCCCTTTCCACCTTCTGCAAAGACTGTTCCCTCCGTGACTACCTAGTCAGGTCCATGCCCCCAACAACCCATCCTCCCACTCTGGCACCTTCCCCTGCCACCGCAGGAATTGCAAAACCTGCGCCCACACCTCCTCCCTCACCTCCATCCAAGGCCCTAAAGGAGCCTTCCACATCCATCAAAGTTTTACCTGCACATCCACCAATATCATTTATTGTATCCGTTGCTCCCAATGCGGTCTCTTCTACATTGGAGAGACTAGACGCCTCCTAGCAGAGCGCTTTAGGGAACATCTCTGGGACA
>NC_057711.1:98714617-98867071 GCF_004010195.1 Chiloscyllium plagiosum | reverse complement strand
CCTTTGTACTCTTTGCTGCCTTCTCCCACCCTCCTCCCTGACCTATCACCTTTATACCCACCCCCACTCATCTATTGTACTCTATGCTACTTTCTCCCCATCCCCACCCTCCTCTCATTTATCTATCCACCCCTCAGGCACTCTGCCTGTATTCCTGATGAAGGGCTTTTGCCCGAAACGTCGATTTTCCTGCTCCTCAGATGCTGCCTGAACTGCTGTGCTTTTCCAGCACCACTAATCCAGAATCTGGTTTCCAGCATCTGCAGTCATTGTTTTTACCAAGAAGGGAAGAATGGATATCCCAGATAATTACAGACCAGTGAGCCTGACGTTGGTGGTGGGGAAGTTGCTGGAGTGGGTACTGAGGGATAGGATCTATTTATATTGAGAAAACAATGAGCTTATCAGTGATAGGCAACATGGTTTTTTGCGGGGGAGATTGTGCCTTACCAACTTAATAGAGTTCTTCGAGGAAGTGACCAAGTTGTTAGGTGAAGGAAGGGCTGTTGATGTCATATACATGGACTTTAGTAAGGTTTTTGATAAAGTTCCCATTGTGGACTAATGGAGAAAGTGAAGTCACATGGTGTGCAAGGTGTTCTAGCTAGGTGGATAAAGAACTGGATTCTGGATTAGTGGTGCTGGAAGAGCACAGCAGTTCAGGCAGCTTCCGAGGAGCAGTAAAATCGACTTTTCGGGCAAAAGAACTGGTTGAGCAAAGGAGACAGAGAGTAGTAGTTGAAGGGAGTTTCTCAAACTGGAGAAAGGTGACCTGTGGTGTTCCACAGGGGTCAGTATTGGGGCCACTTTTGTTTGTAATATACATAAATGATCTAGAAGAGGGCACTGTTGGTATGATCAGCAAGTTTGCAGATGACACAAAGATTGGTGGAGTAGCAGAAAGCATAAGGGACTGTCAGAGAATACAGGAGGATATAGATAGACTGGAGATTTGGGTGGAAAAGTAGCAGATGGATTTCAATCCAGACAAATATGAGGTGATACATTTAGGCAAGTCTAATTCTAGAGCGAATTATACAATGAATGGAAGAGCCTTGGGAAATGTTAATGGGCAGAGAGATCTGGGAGTGCAGGTCCATTGTACCCTGAAAGTTGCTGCACAGGTGGATAGAGTGGTCAATAAGGCATATAGTATGCTTGCCTTCATTGTTTGGGGATTGAGTATAAGAGCTGGCAAGTCATGTTAAAACTGTACAAGACATTGGTTCGGCCGCTTTTCGAATACTGTATACAGTTCTGGTCGCCACATTACCAAAAGGATGTGGACGCTTTGAAGAGGGTGCAGAGAAGATTTATGAGGATGTTGCCTGGTATAGAAGGTGCTAGCTATGAAGACAGGTTGAGTAGGTTAGGTTTATTTTCACTAGAAAAAAGGAGATGGGGGGGGGGGGGGGGGGGGGGGTGGGCCTGATTGAGGTTTACAAAATCATAAAGGGTATAGACAGGGTGGATAGAGACAAGATTTTCCTCAGGGTGAATGATTCAATAACAAGGGGTCATGCATTCAAGGTGAGAGGTGGAAAGTTTAAGGGGGATATTGGCGGCAAGTACTTTACACAGAGGATGGTGGGCATTTGGAACATGTTGCCAACAGAGGTGGTAGAGGCAGGCACCGTAGATTCATTTAAGATGCATCTGGACAGATGCATGAGTAGGTGGGGAGCAGAGGGATACAAATGCTTAGGAATTGACCGACAGGTTTAAACAGTACATTTGGATTGGCTCAGGCTTGGAGTGCCGAAGGGCCTGTTCCTGGGCTGTAAATTTTCTTTGTTCTTTGTTTGTCTTGTGTGCTTGAATTTTCACATTATATCAAGCATCACATCATATTAATTTTTTCCTTTGGTCACCTGCATTTAGAATGTTTCACAATTGAAAGATGGATACATTGCTTTTAATTTGATGATTAATTTTCATCAGCTTTATTAATTATGGTTGGTTAGAAGACTTTTTTTAAAACAAACTTTTGTACAAAATGTCATGGCACACTTGAACAGTTGTCATGGTATAATAGTTAAAAATTGCCACCATGAAGACATCATCTGAACTTGCTAAACAACCTGGATGTGATACATCCTCCAAGGAACTAGGACCTGCATGACCTTTTACTGTCTATGAGAAAGTGAGGACTGCAGATGCTGGAGATCAGAGCTGAAAATGTGTTGCTGGAAAAGTGCAGCAGGTCAGGCAGCATCCAAGGAGCAGGAGAAGTGTTTATGCCCGAAACGTTGATTCTCCTGTTCCCTGGATGCTGCCTGACCTGCTGCACTTTTCCAGCAACACATTAATCTTGACTGCAGGCCATTCATATCTATTGACTCATCTTGTGCAGATCCTGCCTAGATGCTAGAGTTTAAAGAACACAGTGTCAGTATCTAAACTGTTGAATGCAGAATCTTTTAACAAGGTTTCATCATCTTCAATCTCTTGCCTTTATTGTACTTTAAGTACTTGCACTAATGTCTAGCTAAGTGGCAAGTCTTGGGTCTCTGAAACGAGAGAAGCATGGTTATTGTGAGCGAAGTGGGGAAGCAAGAAGTGTATGTTAACAATGGAATGAAGAAGATGATTGATGGTTGATTTATAAGGTTCATATCACCATCTGCTATAATTTCAGCCCAAAAACAACCACATCTCACTCTTGGTTACATCAAGAATTGCCAGTACTATCATTCCATGGACTTGAGCACATGCAGCCATGTTTGTCCCCTTTTAGTTTTGATTATGTTCTGTAGTGTCCTGCAATAATCATGGAAATTAGAGTGCTGAAATGTTTTTGGTTGAAATGTCTGTTGTAGTTAAATAGCTGATAGTATGTACAACCTGAGAGATGGGTTTTTAATACTTGTAGCTAAGCGTATGAGGGCAGGGTAAGACTTTCAATATGAGGTGTGATATGTACTTGACAATGTTGGTAAGTACAGGAAAGGAGACTGGGTTGTGAATTGAGTAGTGTATAATTCTGGTGGTTCATTTATAAGGAAGCAGCATTTGAAAATTGATTCTCTGCCCTTGACCATTTGTGTAAGATCATTAATCTTTCCGCACTGACTTGAGGACCTCAGAACTTGTCACAGAGCATTGCTGCCTGCTCACTCCATCTTCTCAATGTCTGTCTAGACAGCTTCCTAGCTGCCTGTGTTTAGAGGATCTCTCTCTTCCTACCTGTTCTGCTCCAGTGTTGTGACAGAGAGCATGCTGTCTGCCTGGCAATGCAAATTTCACTCTTCTACTTGCTCTCAACGAGCTACAAACTGTTATAGCCCATACGCTGACAAAGAAATTACAATATGATACATAAGTAATGAAGGTTACACTTCTTTGCTTTCATTCAACAGCACTGATGTCAAACAGAGGGTATCTTACATTTGAAAATACTAACACTCGAGATGGAAATTAATCCTTTGCCCAGTAGTGATACTTCTAACAGGATGGCAAAAATGCTGGAAACACACATCCAGCCTCTGGAAAAATAAACGGTCAACAACAAAATTATTCAGCAGAACTCTGAAGATGTTAGATACTTGAAACTGAAGTCTTATTGTAAATCATACTTTTGCATGCTGAATGTTTCTGCATTTTCCTTTTTTCACAATTTGCTGTGACTTATTTTTATAAAGCGATGTTGCATACCTTGTTGAAGGAGAAAGTTCATTAAATCACACAAATAAGTAAAAGCAACCTTTACAGGAATTGGCAGTTCCTATGCTACCTGTGTCAGCTGCTGTTTGAAGTTTGCCCAGTGGCAGACTGATTTCATTTCCCAGATGACATGCAAACTGGATTGAGTCAATTGATCCAATATCAAGTTGCTTAGTGTAAACTACAGGCAAGGTACAATTAGTTGCAATGTTTAGCCTTTAACAGCATGTATGTCACAAAATAAATTTCCGAATAGAATTTAACTCCAACTAAAGCAATCGACAATAGCTGAAGTTCCTTTTTGCTAAGGTGAACTGAAAAGCCTTTTTCTTAGATCAATGATACACAATATTGTGTTCTTTTTTGGTATAGGTCACTTGTGGAAACCAGGGCATGTTTGCAATTTCTATTACCAGATTAAGCCAGATCAAGATAGATAAGTTCCCAAGGCCGGACCAGATTTTTCTAAGGCTACTACGGGAAGTGATGAATGAGACTGCTGCATCTCTGACGATGATATTTACATTCTCACTCTCCACGGGAATAGTACCAGATGATTGGAGGGAGGTGAACGGTCTTCCTCTTTTCATGAAAGGAAATAGGGAAATCCCTGAGAATTACAACCCAGTCAATCTTACATCCGTGGTAAGCAAGGAACTGGAAAGCATTCTGACAGACTGGATTTGTGACTATTTGGAAAAACATAGTTTGATTAAAGATAGTCAGCATGGCTTTGTGAGGGACAGGTCTTGCCTCACAAGCCTTATTGAGTTATTTGAGGATGTGATGAAGGTTGAGCAGTGGATGTAGTGTATATGGATTTCAGTAAGGCATTTGATAAGGTTCCATATGGTATAATCATTAAGAATGTTAGGAGATATGGCTGTCTGGATACAGAATTGGCTGGTCAAAAGAAGACAGCAAGTGTTAGTGGTTGGAAAGTATTCCGTCAGGAGGTCGGTTACTAGTGGTGTCTCGCAGGGATCCATTCTTGGGCCTCTGCTCTTTGTAGTTTATATAAATAACTTGGATGAAGAAGCGGAAGGGTGGATTAGTAAATTTGCCAATGACACTAAGGTCGGCGGTGTTGTAGATAGTCTCGAGGGCTGTTGAAGGCTGCAACAAGACATTCACAGGTTGTAGAGCTGTGGCAGATGGAGTTCAACCTGGATAATTGTGAAGTGATTCATTTTGGAAGGTCAAATTTGAATCCTGAATACAGGGTTAAAGACGGGATTCTCGGCAGCGTGGAGGAACAATGGGATCTTGGGGTCCATGTTCACAGATCTCTCAAAGTTGTCACCCAAGTTAATAGAATTGTTAAGAAGGTTAACAGGGGAATTGAGTTTAAGAGCCACGAGGTTTTGCTGCAGCTCTAGAAAATCCTAGTTAGACCACACTTGGAATGTTGTGACTAGTTCTGGTCACCACATTATAGGAAGGATGTAAATGTTTTAGAGAGTGTGCATAGGAGATTTTCTATGATGCTGCTGGATTGGAAGTCTAGTCTTATGAAGAGAGATTGAATGAGCTGGGGCTTTTCAGACTGGAGAGAAGATGGAAGAGAGGTGACTTGATGGTGATGTACAAGATAATGAGAGGCATAGATAGAATAGATAGCCAGAGACTTTTCCCCAGGACTGAAATGGCAGTCATGAGGGGTCATAATTTTAAGGCAATTGGAGCAAGGTTTAGAGGAGATGTCGGAGGTAGTTTCTTTATGCAGAGAGTGATGGATGCGTGGAATGCACTGCCAGTGGTGGTAGTGAGTCAGAGACATTAGGGACATAAGGAACTGCTGGACAAGCACACGGACAGCATTAAATTGAGCGGTGTGTAGATTAGGTGATCTTAGATTAAGATAAATGCTCGGCACAACATTGTGGGCCGAAGGGCCTGATTGATGTTGTACTGGTCTACATTCTATGTTCTATGCTGTCGGATGTTTGAAAATGAATCAACTTCCCACAAACACTAGATTTCAATGTGGAGATGAAGAGCTCTTGTTAAAAGAGGCAGGAATGATACATATGAGGTGCCAGCAACCACAGATGCTAATTCCTGAGATCCTCACTGGAATGCCCTTCAGCATGAGTTCTCACTCTTGTAAATAGTCAGCTTGCAGAAAATGAGTGCTGAGCAATGGAGGATATCTTACAATGGAAATAACCTTGTATTTCATGCTAATTTCAGCACTGAGAAAGTTTTTTTTTGCCCAAAATCTTTTGGCGACAGAGCTGCCATATGCAACGTTGAAATGAGACATCAAAAACTCAAGTGCTTATTGTTGAATGAGCAAAATGTTGCAAGGAGCAATGACAGCTAAGTGCATCAGAGGGAGCCAGCCCTACAGGTTAAAGGACAACTACTTTATATCACGGGTAAAAACTGTTTTCAAACTTAGAATCAAAAAAGCACAGTTGCTTCTGGAATCCTACCATGCAGTAAACTGCCACCACAGAGGTGGTCCTGGTCACAGTCTTGAACCTTTAGACATCTGGTTCATTCAAAGCCATCAGCAACCTTAGTCAATTGGCAGTTCTTACATGAATTAGATAGCTGACAGATACATCAGCCTGGTCCAGCCAGAAATTTCAGCAATGCTATCTCTGACAGCTGGAGGCAGAGTTAAAGTGCTTTGCAATTATTTTGGATGGCATGATTTCAAAATATCACTGATGGTACTCACATGGTCATTACACACAATTTTACAGCTTTTCAGAATCACAACAGCATCTACTGCAGATTAGCTGCAACTGTACTTGATGCAGGTATTCAAAATCACAAGGGTCTGGCCTAATTCTAGACTTAAAAACAGATCCAATCAACAAAAGGTTCACAATTCAGACAGCACAGAATTAAGATCCTGGCAACAAAAGCATTAGTGACATAAAGGACAGCTTTTTTATCCAGTGAATAATAAAAATCTAAAAATGCATTGCCCCAGAGAATGATGGAGTACATTTTGATCATGGTTTCTCAAAAGAGAATTGAAACACTATCAGAGAATGAAAACAATGCTGGACTAAACGGAAAAAGTACGAGAGTGATTCCAGATCAGCTGGTCTTGCACAGAGCCAGTATGGATGTAACAGGCTGAATGATTATTTTCTGTGCTGTTACACTTCTATGATTCAAGAGGATCATCACACAGACCAAAAAGGCAATTTGGGATTTTGTTAAGTGATAGTACCATGTCACCACGGTGTTCTCCAAAATAACCATTTTGCCCTGGTTTGCTATTATTGAAAAGTCTAAATCTGGTCGGCTGGTCAATCAAATGTAGGATGAAAATATTTCTATTCTTACCACATATCTTTCAATCCTTGACAATCACCTCATTAAAGACTGAGTGTACTTTGGACACTTAAAGAACAATTTCATTCAGGGAATTCATTAATTTCGTTCCTCTGCGAGGTCCAAACCAGCAGCATTGTAAAGCTGACAGGATCCAGCTCTCAAATATACTTATTTCACTTTTTTACAGGAAGCAAAAACACCAAATTGGACCTTGTTTTCTCTGCAGTTGATCATTACCCAGATGTGTATTTCATTGTTCAGCTGATGGTGTGCCTTAGACTCAGAAATGACAGTGTAACCACACCTGAACAATTTAAACTTGTCTTTTTAAGAAAGAAGGGCACTCACTACAATGACTTGGAAATATATCACCATTCCTTCAATGTCACTGAGTCAAAACCTTAGAACTTCTGCATTGTGGGTTTATGTGCAACACATGGACAGCAGCAGTTCAAGGAGGCAGCTCACTAACACCATCTCAGGAATGACGGATGGACAATAAATGCTGGCAAATTCAATTCAATCATGGCTGACCTTTGGCTTCAAATTTGCTTTTCTGCCAACTGATTGCTCGATTCTGAGAGGGACTTCCCTGAGAGACCTGTGTCTCTTATCTGAAAATATATTTAATAATAGGTATGCAGAGTCTTCTGGGATACAAAATTCTGAAGGCTCATAGCTACTTGTATCAGAAATTTCTTCTTTACTCAGTCGTGAATGACAATTCCCTCATGTTCCAGATTTTTGTGTCAGGAGGAACAATCTCTCAGTTTCAATCCTGTCAACTGCTTCAGAATTTCATATTTTCCAATATTTCTGCCATTTTCAATAAAGTCATCAGGATTTTAACTTTGTGTGTGAATTTGTTTATTTCTAGTTCCAAACCATGATTTTTAAGGCACATTCTCTGCTACTTTGTGTTACTATTGCAGAAGTGATGGATGGAACCTGAACCAATTGTTAGACAATTTATCAAGCTTTTATTTACAGAGATACATGTTGTACACATGTACCTTCTAACCAGCAACTACAGCTTAAGTTTGTTCATACTTATCAGAAAACAACTGGATTTCTAGCTATTACCTACCATTTGTAACTAACTAAAACAAAACGAAAATGCAATTGACATCACATACCACCTTTTCTCCATTTCTCTTATTACCTCTCATGATAAAAAAAATCAAACTCAGACTGACTGATGACCCTGCACCAATTTCTTTCCTGTAATTAATTTATTTTTAGTTTCTTTCCTTAAAATGGCATCATGAACTTTGACGAGGATTGGTATCTGACTTTGTGTGAACTTTATCAGATTGAAGGGAATAAAGTCTTCATTATTCATGACTGAAAGATATAGGTTCCTGAGGGAACAATCACTGAGCATCAAAAAGACCAAAAGCATAAATAATGTCCATCACTGAGCTTATAGCTAATGACATATTGTAATCTAGAAAGCCATAAGATAGAGACAGCACTTGTCAGATACTACAGATTGCCATTTAAAAGCCTTTGTGTATGTGTTTTAGAGCTTGTCATTTATCGTACCAGTGAAGTGCTTTTCTCTCATTGACTGACACCTAAAAAGAACAAATGCATTTTAAGGTTTATAGTTCAAAAGATTCCTAAAATGTTGGAAAAAAAAGTTGATGCAACACTTGTTATTCAAAGAAAAGCTGAATTTTTAGAGTTGTGGCAGTTATTTCCCTTCAGATAAATACCTCCCCCTTTATGTCTTGATGGCTGTGCCATCAAAGTCATCTCCATAAGGTCTAAAGCTGAGTATCACATGGGCTTTGGGTTCATCAGTTCCAAGAAAGGGACAGTACCCTGAAACTGGTCAGCAACAGCTACACAAACTGAGCACCAAAAAGAGCAAAAATATAAATAATGTCCAGTACTAGACAAACTGATTTCTTGCCTATAGCGATATAAATTTGCCAGTAAACATACATTGACACTTAATTCATGCATGCTAAACTCCATTGCCTGTCATTTTAACAAAACAATTAACCAACCTAAAATAAACTGCCTAGTATCTCTGTACAAATAAAGGCGACAATATCTAAACTGAAGAGAGCTGATCATTCTAAAATACAAATATTAAAGGTTAAAAAGTTTCATTCAACTACTATTAGAAGAATGTCCCCATTCAGCATTGATTTGGTGGTTTGCAAAATTTAAAACAGCCAGGCTATTTACTAGATTAATTATCTGTGTTGGTCTTTCTTTAAAATTGTTCTTGGAAGCTATGCTGCTTTGAGGTGATTAATGTTATATTTGAGACGTAATTTAAAGGCACAAACATTTATCAATACTGTACTTTGACGGTCACGGTTTACAGTACTTTCATGGTCCAAGGGTCCCCATGCTCTAATATGCTTGATAGACTTGGGCAATTGACACCAGACATCTTAAAGCACTTGAGAAATAGCAGAAGTGGTGCCTTCACAAGTGTTTCCAGTGCTATAGTAAGACAGCATCCTCTCCCAACTCAATATGCCCAACATTGAGGCATCAGTCACTCTAAACCAGCTCTGCTGGGCAGGATTCATCATTTATTTGCCTGACACCAGACTTTCGAAGCAACATCTTTATTCAGAACCTGGCTGTGGCAGCAGAAATGCTTTAGAAATATCCTCAATGTATTGGTTAAAAAAGTAAGACATATCTAACAACTCATAGGAGAGCTTGAAGAAGGTTCATTTGGGGATGTGGAAAACACATTGAGATATTTCATTGATAACATGCCAGTGTGAAATTAAAGCATCAAAGACAGGGGACAAACCTCCAAACAACTCATCTGCCCAAACTTTCACCCCTATCTGGATTTGTGACAGACTCCACAGATCACATATAGATTTCTCACCCATCTCAGAACTCATCTGGATTGGATTGAAGGAAGTCATCCTCAATCCTGCGGGATTGCCAAAGAAGGGGGGAGGAGGACCGAAAAGGGGTTTTGTCAGAATCTGCAGCTTTTAAAGACTACAACTACCGTTTTTAAGTGTTGCAAAAAGAGAAAAATGGTTCGAAAGAGCTTACGATTAGCTCAATTTTCCAATGCATAATTGATGTTCATTTTGACACTGTATTAATCATAATGGACAGGAAATAATGTGGGCCACAAATTGAGCATTGATCTCCATGGCCCACTGCCCAAAAGTGAGCCAAACCAATAAGGCATTGTTACAGCAGCAATAAATCATTAAAAATAAAAACAATATCCAGTAGGTATTTGAAGTATATTGCTGAGCACAAGATTGTTACATTCTAACTGGAACTTTAATATCGGCCTCACAAAATCTTCTTGTCAACATTTACGAACATGTCCATGCAGTTGTTTGATTAAGATTACCACATTGCTTGGGTTTTTGATAAGGTGCCAGCACAAAATGAGTTTACCATATTATTTAACAGTGTGAATGCATATTAATTTATTCACATTCAAGCTGCACTGCAAAGTGGCCAAAAGGCTAATATTTGTCCATGTGCTCATGCAAGTTTCCAGACTTTTGTTTAGAATTACTTCTTGTAAATAAAGCAGTGTAAAGTAGCAGACAGCAGGCTAGAGAAGAGCCCTCTGTTCTATCCTTGTGTGTCCACCTTGTCAGACCTGTGCGACCTGACAACATGGTGTGAGTGAAGCTTAAGGATTTTCTTGACTACAGAATTAGTTCCTCCTTGTCTCAGCTGAGCCAAGTAATTGAGTCAAGTTTCAGCTTTGGCTTGGGATGCATGTAATAACTTGACACTGCAATGACAACTCAGGAAATGCTGCATTGATTGAAGTGCTGTTTGTGAGATGAGAGATTAATCCAATGGTCTCCTGATCTGGTGGAATTTAAAGACTCTATTCCATTTATTGAAGATCAGACCAGCAATTATCCTAAGATCTTGAGGAGTCTTGACACCCAGTCTGACTAACATTGACTCAGAACCAGTCTAAAAAAAAGAATGAAATTGGATGGGTCATCTGGCAGTAACCTAGGAACCAGAAATGACAAGAGCAACTTTAGCCTCGTTAACTCTGCCAACTTCTTCTTATTAACATGTGGGGGATTGTGCCAAAATTGAGAGAGCTGTCTCACAGGCTAATCAAGCTACATTGATATTGTCTATCACTCTTACAGAATCAAGTCTGACAATGTCACAGGTCACCATCGGTATCTCTGGGTATGGTCTATCCCACCAATACAGCAGACCAAGCAGAAGTGACAACACAGTGAGAAGGGAGTTGCACTGGGGGTCTTCAACATTGGCTCCAGATCCCATAAAGTCTTGTGGCACTGAAAGAAACAATTCACAAATATGTACATCTGAACGATGGGAGAACGCAGTACAAATTCAAGGTAGAAGCATTCACAGGACAGGTGGTGGCATAGTGCTAATGTAGTAACCCAGCATTACTCTAGTAACCCAGAATATCAGGTTAATGTTCTGGGGATGTGAGTTTGAATTCCACAAAGCCAGGTAGTGAAATTGGAATTCAATAAAAATCGAGATTAAAAAGCTAGCATAATATTTAACAGATAGCCATTTTCAATTGTCATAAAAACTCAGCAGATTCATTCATGCCCTTGAAGAAAGGAAACCTGCTGTCATCACCTCACCCTCCTTGCCTCCTCCCGAAGTCTCTAGCATCAGAGGTGCAAGTCTTCAACCTCTTCAATTCTTTGTATATATCAAAAGATGACTGAAGATGCTGGATAATGCAAAGACTATGGACCTTTTAGCAATAGTACTGAAGACTTGTGCTCCAGAATGGTCCCTAGTCCAGTAGAATGACAAAACTGGCATCTATCCAACAACGTATAAAATTCATATGTCCTGTACATGAAGGAAGGACAAATCCAAACCGAATAATTATTGCCCTTTCAGTTCACTCTGAATATTCAGATAAATGATGCAATGGGTCATTGGCAGTAGGATTAAGTGCCACCTTGCAAAAGAATGCTACTTTATGCTCAGTTTGGGCCACTTAGCTCCTGACCTCATTGTAGACAAAAGAACTAAACTACAAAGTTGAGGTGAGAGTGACTGCCCTTGACATCAATGCACGTGGCCAAGTATGATTTGGAAATGCCGGTGTTGGACTGGGGTGTACAAAGTTAAAAATCACACAACACCAGTTCATAGTCCAACAGGTTTAATTGGAAGCACTAGCTTTTGGAGTACCACTCCTTCATCAAGTGGATCATCCACGACCACCTGATGAAGGAGCAGTGCTCCGAAAATTAGTGCTTCCAATTAAACCTGTTGGACTATAACCTGGTGTCATGTGATTTTTAACTTTGACCAAGTATGGCATTTTGGAGCCCTAGTAAAATTGGAATGCAATAGGAATCAGAGTTATAACTGCCCATTGGTTCAAATCCTACCAGGCAAAAAGAAGATGATTGTGGCGCCAATGATCAATCATTTCAGCTCTATGACATCAGTGCAGGAATTCCTCAGGGTAGTGTCCCAGGTCTAACCACCACTTTAATAACCACCTCTGTCACTTGTTGAGCATTACACAATATCTGAGTAGAGGACAAGTCCAAAGGAAGTTGGGCGCAAAAAGTATTGAAAATGGTTATTGTAGAGAAAAGCACATGAAGTATGAAATAAACCCAATTGCTAATACATACTCATCATTAATAAAGTGAGTATTTTCAGCCTATTTGGAATCAATAAGCAATATGTCTAACTGTCAACAGAATAAAATTAAATAGGTCAACTGCTCTGTTTAAGTTGCAGAGAGGGGAAATTGGTGCGCATGGGGACCAGGATTTTTAAGTTTTGATTTTCTCTTTCATCCTTTGACAAAGAGGCAAAATTATTATGACTCATGCTGGTAACCCAAGCAGTCTGGAAGACAAAAGTTTCCAGGAAACTAAAATTCCAAATACATCCTCATGAATCTACATGGATAATAATAGATGATGGAGATCAGTAGCATGAAACTTTTAATAGGCAGGTCTGTATGAACTCAGATCTAAATCGGATCTAAAACAAGGCAGAAATATTCTGAAACATTGTGGATAGCAGCTACTATAAATACATTGGCTCATGACATCATCTGGATGTCCTAAGATGAGATGAATGATTCGATAACAAAACAGAAAGAGTGCATAGCTTCTCATGAATACTGCTTGCCTACATCTTTCAATACCAGATTGTACAGAATAAAGTACCACATAAACTTAAACAGAAGGCTATTATAAAACAAAATACATCACCAACAACTATGTTGCACTTCAAATACAACTTTTCAAAATTGAATTCTGAGAATTATTTGAACAGCGGTGATGAGCATATGTACCAATTAATCTTTTCTGTATTCAACCCATTCTTTCTTTGCCTTTTGGTCTTCTTCCACTCCTCTTTCATGTAAAATCTGTTGCATTTCTAAGTTCTCTCAATTCTAAGGAGATACCAATGACCTGAAATGTCATCTTGGTTCTGTCTCTACAGTTGCTCACTGATCTGTTTGTATTTCATTTTCTCTGCATTTCAGAATTCAAGCTATTGTCATGTCTCTGCTTGACCTTTGGCTTCGAGATGTTATGCCATAATCACACTTTTGGCTTGAGAAGATTAGAGCTCTCCATCTTTAATCCAATTTGCCAAGCAAACTCATAGCAGTCTCCTTCAGGCCAGTGATTTGTTATACATAACCTGACTTTCCAGTGCAACTTTAAATGTGGTCATGTAGAAAATTTACATAGTCAATTGGTTCCTGGCCAAAAAAGCTCTTCACTTAAAATGCAAAATGCATAAAAACAATTTCTGCAGTATTTTGCTACCACATCAAAATTCCCTTACAGTCTCTGAGCCTTCTCCCTCCACAAATTGTGTATTTTTCTACTCTAAATCTGATCAACAATCAATGCCTTTTCTCACTTGAATTGTGTTTTTTTTAAGATTAGATTCCCTACAGTCTGGAAACAGGCCCTTCAGCCCAACAAGTCCACATTGACCCTCTAAAGAATAACCCACCCAGACCCATTCCCCACATTTACCCCTGACGAATGCACCGAACACTATGCACAATTTAACATGGCCAATTCACCTGACCTGCACATCTTTGGATTATGGGAGGAACTGGAGCACCCAGAGGAGACCCACGCAAACATGAGGAGAATGTGCAAACTCTACACAGGTAGTCGTCCAAGGCTGGAATCAAACCTGGGTACCTGGCACGGTGAGGCAGCAGTGCTAACCACTGAGCCATTAGACCGCTTAAACTTCATACTAATGGTCATTGGGCAGAATATTGTTCAGATAGCATGTGAGTCATCAGCTGGCGTGTGTTCTGGTAAATAAACCAGTGTTGCCCCTTCAAATGAAGGCCAGCTTAGCCACACATCAATCAGGCAGTGGCAAAGCTATCAGTGGATCTTCCTGAAGACTCCAGGGGTGAAGGCCCAAGCGGTGAGATCTACTGGCCAATCCAATGCCAGAGATTCTTGCAATGCAATGGGGGATGGTGCATCTGTAATGGATTACCATCCAGAATCATGGAAGAACCATGACTAAGGTAAATGACTTATAGTGAAGAGGCAATCCCCTTTTTAGGGTTTGCGGGGAGTGGGAACTAGAAGCAAGGGCAGCAGTTAGATCTCAGATGACACCCTTGCCCCTCACTAGTTTGTCAATCAGGGACCACCTGCCATTGATCAATTGGCCCCCACTTTACTTAAGGTGAGAAGCTGCTTACACAGTCAATCTGGTAAACGTGTCACATAGGGATAATGACTCATTCTGCATGTAGACCTAATTATTGAGGATGATTATTTGATATTACTGATTAGCCACTAAGAAGCCCAATCACTGGCAGGGAGGGAAGATCACGGGCTGTGCTTCTCCACATTTCACAAAATCACAGATTTGTTGCAGATTTGCAGAAGGAGGGCATTCAGCCTATTAGTCCATCATGTCTGCAGCACTCATTAAACGAGCATCATTACCTATGACAATCTCTTGCTTTTTTCCCCATGCACTTGCACATTATCTTTGTCCAAGTAGTCATTCAATGCCTCAATTGTACCTTAATTTTGGCAGAGATGTGACAGCAGTTGTTCGGTACTCTGACTTCCTTCTAAATTAAATGCCCTTCTCACCTCCACCAACTCTGGCTGTGGTTGAATTTTGATTTGAGTTGAGACATTTTTGCAAGGGTTGCATTGCAGAAAAAAGTACAGAAATGGATTAGGTCCACCACTTCCTGAAGCAGAGTTTGGTGGAATAGGGACAGGTTTCTGGGATGAGTTGGTTAAAAGTTGGGGAGACTGGACGCCTCCTAGAAGAGTGCTTTAGGGAACATCTCCAGGACACCCGCACCAATCAACTACACCGCCCAACATTCCAGCTCCCCTTCCCACTCTGCCGAGGACATGGAGCTCCTGGGCCTCCTTCACCGCCGCTCCCTCACCACCAGACGCCTGGAGGAAGAACGCCTCATCTTCTGCCTCGGAACACTTCAACCCCAGGGCATCAATATGGACTTCAACAGTTTCCTCATGTCCCCTTCCCCCACCTCTCCCTAGTTCCAAACTCCAAGCTCAGTATTGTCCCCATGACTTGTCCGGACTTGTCCTACCTGCCTATCTCCTTTTCCACCTACTCTTCCAGCACTACTAATCCAGAATCTGGTTTCCAGCATCTGCAGTCATTGTTTTTACCTACCTGAGTTGGTTAAAAGGTTCACCTCATTGCCCTACAACTTCAAACCCAGTTGTTTTAGGCTTTGTTAGTCCCCACCAGCCCTTAGCTCAAACATGGCTGCCCTCAAATCCTTTGAGCCCTCATGCTGTTCATGGAAAACTCAATGTCACCTCCTTCGCCCCTCCCTACCCTCCCATGGCACCAACTCCCAAGGCCCCTCATGTCATCTGTGCCTCCTCTGTACATATACACGTGTACATGACTTGGAGTGGATTTTAAGGTCTATGATTCTCAAATACAAATTGTGAGGGGGACTGATTTGATGCCTTTCAATATAAAATACCACCGATGCATCTCTACTGTCAGGGATTTAGAAGCCCATTCAGTGCCACAAGAAAGCAACTTACTGTAGTCAATAAATGTAAAAACACACATTCACTATGATTTGCTGCTCATTGTGTACCTTTCATTAATGTAAATATCAATTGATAGAAATTAGAAATGCCTAACTTGTGAATTGTGATATTTTGCTTTCGATATGTTGAGTTCATAAAATAGCTATTGTGAACAATGCCTCTGATCTAGATGAATCTGTTGCATTTTATAATTTGTAGAATGGATGCATTCTGCATTCTCATTTTTGTCACGTTATGATCGTTTAATGATTCAAGTGACAGGACGATTAAAATTTTTAGTGCATTCAAAATTTCTCGAAATCCCCTGGGTACAGGATATTCTTTACATGAATGGATCATTTATTATGCATATGCAAATGCAGCCTAATTGCCTGAGCAGCAAACTGATACACACTGGAAATTCATCATCTCTGGGAAGGCTGCTATCAGCTCCAAACAGATGTTATAACGCAAAATGCACAAACCCTATTTATCAGTGATACTTCCCTTAAAAAAAGAACATTGGTGAACACATTTTACCCAGAGCTGTTTAAAAAACTACTTGCTGAAGTAATTATAGGTTATAAATATTGATGACAGCATTGTAGTGATGCTTACCAATAATTTACAATAGAAACACAGGGGCTGATAATCTTGGCCATCTCAATTTATTTTTGATTTGGTGTATGACTCAACTATTGCCTTAGGAAGCTCTGGGTTTCAAGTAGGTTGGAGCTTCATTGCTTAATCCATAATTAGGGCAATTACACCTCCACTTTCATTTGTTGGCTACAAGTGGGTTTGACAGCTCAAAGTCCAACACCTCGCCTAAAGAACAAGAAGGAAGTTGTAAGTTATTTAAAAGAACACCAGTCTCAAGTATATTTAGGCCATTGTTTTAGCTTTTTTCTTGATATACATTCCTCAGGTTGGCATTTTGGCTAATTACTTTAAAGCTTCAACTGTCTTTACTGGAAGCAATTTCAAATGTTTGAGCTGACAGAGACAGACAAATGACAAAAGCTCTCTCAGTCGTGCACCTTGCTGTCCTACGGATACCGAAGCCATGCACCTGCAGAGAGGGCAAATATTCAACTTGGCTGTTGTGTGATACTGCAAACACCTTTTAGAGTGCAACCAACATTGCCATTATCTGAATGACACTGGTCTGATAACATGAACAACATATTTTATGTTGGATGGTTCCTTAAGATAACAGATTCCCAGCATGCTATGGTTTAATGCCATTGCCAAAAAGAACCAACATCGGTGAAACTAAATCTCATACAAACACTCTCTAAAATATCAGTAACAAATCATCAAATCCTGGCTTATCTACGAGGAATGACTCCAGGCAGTTGCCTTCTTCTGGTCTTTGCCCGTAAACCTTTGGATCATGCAAGGATACCAACAGCAGGGTGTAGGTTCAAGCAAGGACTTTTAGAAGATTGTTTAGTTAGCTAAAACTTGAAGTCAACATAGACACATCTTAGATTCTTAGGATGACAAACACAACTGTCCCACTGTATGACAACTTAAGCAGCAACAGAATTAAAGACAAAAGCAAAAAGTTAAATATTGCAGTCATCGGAGTAAAACAAAATTACTGGAGAAATTCAGCAGGGCTGACAGTATCTGTGGAGAAAAGTTAATTTTGTGTCCAATGACTCTTCTTTTGATCATTTGGGACAAAGATGCCGAATTGTGTGATTTCTGCACATATAATTCAATATCTCTTCATTTTTGCCTCCTATGACATAACCTTTATTCGTTTGAATTTCAACAAAGTTGTTGATGGCTTTAAGACTCATCAAAGGCTTTCTGAGTTGTAGTGCCTCATTTCAACATTCGTCTTGATCTTTTCTCATTTCCATTTATTTGATTAACAACCTATTTTCTTCCAACATTGCTCATATTTTTTTCTACACTAGTTTCATCTCTGTTTTTGTTGGTGAGAATATTAAGCAAATGAGCCCAAACCAGCACATTACCCTTAACTTGTCTGTTGAGATTTGTGCCAAAGATTCAGAATTTCAATCCTGTAAGCTTTACAAAAAGGCAGAACTTGGTGTGGATACCTGCACTATGATTTGCCATTAATAGTTCTAGACAGAACATGAGACCAACAATATTACTTTCAGAAACATGGTCAAATTGATATCACCTTTATTGCAATAATTTGGCAATGTTATAACCATGTTTAGAGGTTTACTCATTCTCGAATCAGTATTATTGCACCTACCATTAAGCAAGTCAATGAAACCTATGTTGTAATCAAGTAAATATTAATGCAGAACAAAGAAAACAGAAATTGCTGGAAAAGCTTAACAAGACCAGTAGCATCTGTGGAGAGAAAATTTGAGGACTTAAAATCCTCAAAATCATGTTTCATTTTCTCAAAACTGGACCTGAAACGTTAACTGTGATTTTTCTCCACAGATGCTGCCCAACCTATTAAATTTTTCCAGCAATTTCCATTTTTGTTTATGATTTACAGCATCAGCAGTTCTTTTGGTTTTTAATTAACTATGAATGCATATTTTTTCCAATTTTTAAAATTAGCCACAGAGCATTGAAGCATCAACTATTTTGCTGTAGGTCTGGAGCCACATGTACGCCAGACCAGGTAAAGATGGCAGTTTTCTTTCCCAAAGAACATTTACAGTCACAGAATCATAGAGATGTACAGCATGGAAAGAGACCCTTCAGTTCAACTCATCTATGCTGACCAGATATCCCAAACTAATTTAGTCCTACTTGCCAGCATCCAGCCCATATCCCTCCAAACCCTTCCTATTCATATACCCATCCAGATGTCTCTTAAATGTTGCAATTGTACCAACCTCCACCACTTCCTCTGGCAGCTCATTCCATACATGTACCACCCTCTGTGTGAAAACGTTGCCCCTTAGGTCTCTTTTATAACTTTCCCCTCTCACCCTAAACCTATGCCCTCTAGTCTAGGTTCCCCCACATCTGGGAGAAGACTTTGTCTATTTATCCTATCCATGCTCCTCATAATTTTATAAACTTCTATAAGGTCACCCCTCAGCCTCCAATACTCCAGGGAAAACAGCCCTAGCCTATTCAACCTCTCCCTATAGCTCAAATCCTCCAACCCTGGTAACATCCTTGTAAATCTTTTCTGAACCCTTTCAAGTTTCACAACATCTTTCCGATAGGAAGGAGACCAGAATTGCTTATGTGAATGGCACATTAGAATCCGCATTTATTCCAAATATCTTAAAAGTTTCCATTATGTACAAACAAGAGTTTCCACAAGCATCACTTGGGTGATAGGAATCAGCTGGAGCCTACCATTTAGTGCCTTGATCCTGTTTCTCTCCCACCCTCATGAAAGTAAAAGTCACTATAATTCCAGAGGACAATAAGTTGCTCTGTCAGTGCAGAGATACGACTGGTAATGATTTTAAGCTGAGTGCCACACCTCAGGCAAGAGGTGCGGTTGAGAAGGCAAAGCTTTCATGTTGACTATAGTAGGTGCAGGAATTGCATCCACTCTGTCGACATCACTCTGGTGTGAAAACTGGCTTACCAGCCCAACTGAGCCACTTTCTCACAACATGCCATATTCTTATATGTGACATAGCAGCCTGGGATGCATCTCATTCGGCCCGATTGTTTTTTGCACTACATGATCTAATTCATCCTCCTTTATAATCTTAACATGCTCTAGAACCTCACCAATGCAACTGAAATCACCAGCTGCAGTGTTTTTCTCCTTAGTGAATTTAGGTGACAAATATTTATTTAAGATCTCACCCGTGTCCTCTGCCTCCACACACAGGTTGACCCTTCAGTTTCTAATAACTCCATTCTTTCCTTAGTAATCCTTTTACCCTTAAAATACTTATAAATTGCCTTGGGATTTTCCTTAACCCTATTTTGAGATGCCTTTTTGCCCTTTCAATTTCTTTTATAAACAACTTATTACATTTTATAATTTTGAATATTTTTAATGCTCTGTGCTTCCTTCTTTTTCTTTATCAAACTCTTGATATCCCTCAACATCCAGTGTTCCCTGGACTTGCTGCCTTTGCCTTTCACTCAGAAAGGAACATGCTGGGTCTGAATTCTCATGATACTACTTTTAAAAGACTTCCACTTTCCAAATGTACACTTAGCTGCAAATCTGCTTCCAGTCTAAAGTTTTATGCTATGCAACACATTTGAGGTTCACTTGTCCATTTCGTAAGATAACAATACATTTATTTTTTCAGTTTTCTGATCTATTTCTTTTTCTGTTCGTGCTCAACCTCAGTGGTGAGTGACAAGACGGAGGTGCTGTTGTTCTTTGCTAAGAAAAGTCCGAAATGGTAAATGCTGGCAATACCCATTGTTGTTATCCTTGCTCCTCCACATTCCAAGGGGATAAGAATTTGATCTAGGCAAATAAAAGTACAGTTGAACAAGGGCCAGGTTCCAAGAAGAGGAATTTCCGGGACAGTCAGGGTATATCCTGTTGAAAGGAAAATGTCATGCAAAGAAAGCCAGAGCTCCTTAGATGGTAAAAGAGATAGAAGTTAAGATAAAAATTGATGAAAGTGTGCTCTTGACAGATGACAGATAGAAAATAGAACAGTAAAGTTGCCTTAGTCCGAGAAGAACAAAGGGCTACTCTCCCACCAAAGAAAAACTACTACTGGTGGTTTCACCTGCGGATCACCTTGATTCTGACAAGGGAAAAGGTTGAGATGGAGAGACCTTTGTGGAAAGCTCAGCCAATACAGAAGATTGAACCCACAAAACTCTGCATCACAAATCAGCCATCCAGCCAGTTGAGCTAACTTTTATTTTGGAATGCTCCCTTTTCACTTGCCTACCTTGGCATTGTACTGCTGCTTCCAATATAGAAGTTGTCCAGCTTCAAAAGCCTGCACAAGCCTGTCAATCGGCCAATAATTTGCCAGTTCAAGAAAGATCACAGAGGTATTAATGATCCCTGTGTGATGCAGGATTCTATCCGCCATTACAAAGATGCCATGGCCCTCATGAGAAATCATGCCCTTAACTGGGATCTCAATAAATTTGTCTTCAATTGCACCTTGGAACAATTTAGCTGTTTTCAAGCATGAGGAATCATCCATCAAATTGAAAAGCATGGACAAAAAAATAATATTTCCGGCACTCCAAAGGATCACTGCAGCCAAGCCATGAATAGCACAGACATAATTACCACATGGGAGTTTTTCTGACACCATTTAGGAGATTTTGTCTGTTTACTCAAAGGCAAAATTGGAAATATTGATGAATTAATCTCCGAACAGATTGCTGGCCTTTGCAGAGAATAATGGTGAGCACAAAACTGTGTCAAAAATAAAGAGAGGCCCTGCCTCTTTATTGAGTTGTGTTTATTCTAGTGAAGCTTGAATAATCAAGTTATGTTCTTGCAGCCCATTTATAGATTTGTTTTGTGTAAGCTACTTCATGATGTGAAACAAGTAAACTGTTCAGCAGGTGTGTTTATTGTCACCAGAAAGGATGTGGGGTTTTAAGTATTCTAGTGCCAAAATAGAAATGAAACTAATAAACTCACAGAGGCAAGGCACACACAATAAATAGATGCTGAAAATTACTGATGGTGTATTTCCAGATAACAAATATTAACAATATCGCTGAACTTAGTATTTATAACTTAGCGCCAAAGAAATAAAAAGGTTTAAAGAACTTGAATGTGTTTCAGATCATTTTAGGGGAAAAAAAACTTTTTGTTGACAATTCTGCTGGGTACAGGCAGGAAACATGAAATTTACTTTTGTCATCGTAAAAATGTTGTCAGAAAGCCGATTGACTTTCTTTGGATATTCCTTTTGCCAGCAAGTCTGATGATGAATTGCCACCAGCAAACTCACCAATTCCAAATCCTACCACTTTGTTCTGAATTGGAGATCCTAAGATAATGAGGTATATCAACACACAGCTAACCTTGGCACACAAAGATGCAGAAATTTGGTAATGTTCTATATCTGCTGCATGAGAAAACTGGGTCATGTGTAGATTTCCACAATCATGTGTAGATTTCCACAATCAGGTTCATTGTTTTCTAGGTTTTTTGATCCGTAAAGTGATTCCTAAGTCTGCCCCGTAACTAGCTTCTCCTGGGGTTGGTCGTTGGACCTTCATCAAAAAGGCTGAAATTGGAGAAGCACCACTCCATATCAAGCATGTCATGAGAAAAAATAGAATGATTGCAGGCTGATAAACAACCCACAATAAGAACAGGCCTTCTTGAATAATTGAGGCCTGGATATTAGACTTAAACCCAGATCAGAAGCAGGGACACGTCCCACCAATGTGCCTCAAAACCTCATATGTAATTGCAGATAGCTATACATTATCTTTATAAGTCATATACCATGTACAATGCTGACAAGATGGAAATTTGCATATTTTAAGAAATATTACTCTCTTTTCAAACCGGACTCATCAATGGAAGGTTTTCACCAAACTTTTCCAAGATGTATTAGAATTCTATCAACTGGACAATGGTGGTGACATTGGTCCTTCCATGGGTTATCTCCTAAATATCTCACACAAATGCAAGAAATAAAACTTATACCTCTTTGCGGATTCAGAACGTGTAATTACGCAGTTAACAAAGAACCCGACTAGCAGTGTACAATGCTCTCCATTCATTTTGTATTATTTAAACTTACAATTGCAAACAGAACCTTGTTGGTGTAGCTTGATATATACAGCATAAACAAAGAGTTGACATGAAATTCAAGCCCAAACATATTGGGATAATGCTTTTGCTTTGAGTATGGGTCAACATTTTAGTACAAATTGCTCCCTATTTTTAAGTGTTTCTCCCTCATGCTTAAGATTTTTGTTCCAATTAATTTGCTTAACAGCTAATGCAAAATATGAACTGCAATTAGGAAATATTTTGAATTTTTTTTGAAAAACAGAAACCCTTGTGTTAGGGAACCTTTGACAGCAGATGGTGATGTTGAAGGAAGGCACTGAGAAGGGCAGCTAGAGCAATCGACAGAAAGAGTGTCATGGGAGGAGAGAAAAGGATTTCCTCAGACAGATGTAAATCACAAGCTTATTCCATGTTCATATTTTTGACTTG
Organism: Chiloscyllium plagiosum; assembly: GCF_004010195.1. Classification (NCBI taxonomy): domain Eukaryota; kingdom Metazoa; phylum Chordata; class Chondrichthyes; order Orectolobiformes; family Hemiscylliidae; genus Chiloscyllium; species Chiloscyllium plagiosum. The sequence goes on along the minus strand of NC_057711.1, from coordinate 98,843,965 downwards.
CAGGTTTAACCTTAATTTCTCAACAGATTTGAATGATCTAATGCCAGTGGAATAAATTATTGCATCATTATGTTTAGGCCATTTATGTTCTCAAATCTCAAATCACATCTGATACAGTGAAGAATGGTTAAGTTTGATAAATATAGCTCAAAATTAGTGTCCAACAAAAAAAAGTGTTTTCTATCACAATGCTGACTTCCCACCTGGAAGTAAAATTACTGGGAATGCCCTTTAACAGTTATGTACAAAATAAATTTCCAATTCCATTAGGATGCAGTAGTCAATTGCTTGGAAAGGTTAAAAACAAGTTCATTTAAAATCTTTTGAACTTTACTTGTTAGTGTCAAAAGATCCAGCTCATCTTGGGAGCATCCTGTAAAGCCAGTGAGTTGGCACTAAGGCCAGTTGTTTAAATGCTTTAAAGTCAAAACTGGAGGAGGGTGGATGTACAATTCTGCAAGGCTGACTTGAATGCCAGCTGCAATTCACAACCTGCTGCATAAACTATCTTCAAAGAGGACAGCACAGGATCGAAAGGCCTTTAGATTGGAATTTTCAGTTGGATGGGTTGATCCTTTATAATTTGGATTTACAAGCAGCATTGCAAGTAAGTCTAGGCAATGAGGTGTACTCAGGACAAGAGTGGAGGGTCTGGACTTCCCTTGGGTTAATGGCTAGGCAGTTGTTGCCTCTTCTAAAAAAGAATGAATATAACCTTCTCTCTTCATGTTCACCTCTTCAGTCAATATGACTGTCAATCTCAGAGTACTGGAGATCTTCCTCTTGGTTCTTCAGAGTTGGATGTCTGTTGCATCTTAGTATCACCATCAAACCAGCAGACAAGGGAGGCGCAGTGGTAGTTTGGCGCACTGCTGAAGCTAGATGCCAACTTGCGGACACTTCCTCCTACTGCCCCCTTGACCATGACCTCACCTCTCACCACCAAACCATCATCACCCAGACGATCCATAACCTCATCACCTCAGGGGATCTCCCAACCACCGCCTCCAACCTCATAGTCCCACAACTCCGCACCGCCCATTTCTACCTCCTGCCCAAAATCCACAAACCTGACTGCCCCGGCCGACCTATTGTCTCAGCCTGCTCCTGCCCCACCGAACTCATCTCTGCATACCTCGACAAGGTCCTGTCCCCCTTAGTCCAAGAACTCCCCACCTACGTTTGGGACACCACCCACGCCCTCCACCTCCTCCATGATTTTCGCTTCCCCCTGCTCCCTACGCCTTATCTTCATGATGGACATCCAGTCCTTATACACTTCCATCCGCCATCACGAAGGCCTCCAAGCCCTCCACTTCTTCTTCTCCCGCCGACCCAACCAGTACCTTTCCACTCACACCCTCCTTTGACTGACTGAGCTGGTCCTCACTCTTAACAACTTCTCCTTCCAATCCTCCCACTTCCTCAAACCAAAGGAGTAGCCATGGGCACCCGCATGGTCCCAGCTATTCCTGCCTCTTCATCGGATATGTGGAACAGTCCATCTTCCGCAGCTACACAGGCACCATCCCCTCACCTTTTCCTCCGCTACATCGATGATTGTATTGGCACTACCTCATGCTCCCACGAGGTGGTTGAACAGTTCATCCACTTTACTAACACCTTCCACCCCGACCTCAAATTTACCTAGACCATCTCAGACTTCTCCCTCCCCTTCCTAGACCTCTCCATTTCTATCTCGGGCGACCAACACAACACAGACATTTACTACAAACCAACCAACTCCCACAACTACCTAGATTACACTTCCTCCCACCCTGCCCCCTGTAAGAATGCCATCCCATATTCCCAATTCCTTTGCCTCCGCCGCATCTGCTCCCAGGAGGACCAATTCCAACGCCGAACAACCAGATGGCCTCCTTCTTCAAAGACCGCAATTTCCCCTCCGACGTGGTCGATGATGCTCACTCCACATCTCCTCCACTTCCCGCTCCTCCACCCTTGAACCCCGCCCCTCCAATCGCCACCAGGACAGAACCTCACTGGTCCTCACCTTCCACCCCACCAACCTCCGGATACATCGTATCATCCTCCGTCATTTCCGCCATCTCCAAACAGACCCCACCACCAGGGATATATTTCCCTCTCCACCCCTATCAGCGTTCCGGAAAGACCACTCCCTCCGCGACTGCCTCGTCAGGTCCACAACCCCCACCAACCCAACCTCCATTCCTGGCACCTTCCCCTGCAACCGCAAGAAGTGCAAAAGGGCGGGGGTTCAAAGGCGGAGGTGCGGGAAGTGGCGGAGATGCGGTGGAGAGCATCGTCGACCACGTCGGAGGGGAGATTGCGGCCTTTGAAGAAGGAGGCCATTTGGGCTGTTCAGTAGTGGAATTGGTCCTCCTGGGAGCAGATGCGATGGAGGCGAAGGAATTGGGAATATGGGATGGCGTTTTTACAGGGGGCAGGGTGGGAGGAAGTGTAATCTAGGTAGCTGTGGAAGTCAGTCGGGTTTGTAGTAAATGTCTGTGTTGAGTCGGTCGCCCGAGATGGAAGGGGAGGGAGGGGTCTGAGACGGTCCAGGTAAATTTGAAGTCGGGATGAAAGGTGTTAGTAAAGTGGATGAACTGTATCTTAGCCCGCTTGGCGCACCAGCCTCATTCCTGAAGAAGGGCTTATGCCCGAAACGTCGATTCTCCTGCTCCTCGGATGCTGCCTGGCCTGCTGCGCCTTTCCAGCACCACACTTTTCAACTCTGCATCTTAGTCACCTCTGACTAGATGGTGAACCTTCTCCAACCATTAACTGGCCAGACTTTTCAAAATTCCCAATGGCTGCATGTATCTCGAAGACATTCTGCTGGGCTGTGGCCCAGAATTGAACTGGCTGTCCAAACTGGCTTAAGAACAGAAATTTCCAACATTAATTCATTCACATGTAGCATAGCCAGTTTACACAATGAGTTTAAAACAAGTGCAAAAAAATTGTGGAAATATTAATTTGTACACAAAACTCTCCAATTGTTCAATCACATTAAACTAAGAATGGAACATCTGTATTAAAAAAAATCAAATAAAAGCCAAGTGCTGCTGATGCTGACAATCTGAAATAAAAACTACAAAGAAGAGCCAAGTTGAACTCAAAACAGTACATTTCTCTATCAGGCCTTATGTTATTCTTTACCATTTCTATTTTTTTTTATTTTAAAATGAGTAGGTTTAAGCTGAACATTAAGCTAATTGTGTTGTTTCAGTTCTATCTTTGATTAAAGTGCCCACTGAATTTAAGGCAATGGAAACACACTAGAAGCATTTGTTAAGTTGAAAGGAGGATTTCTTTTCTGCTATCCTGGATGTGATATCAAATCTATCTAGGTATGAGGACAAACATAATTCTTTAAAACATTGCAAGTCATGAATAATTCACCAAAGTAGTTTGAGGCACAAACACCAAACAATACTACAAAAATAAATTAAAAACACAACAAAACCAAATGTCTCGATTTCTCACAGTTGAAAAAATTTATGATGTGTTAAGTCTTAATTATTGCCAAACAATCTCTTCAGGCCATGGCAATTTAACTTTCCAAATGTGGAGTTTTATTTCTGCTGGATGTAGTTACTATTGGACTTCTTTTTTCCATCCTTTATCTCTGGTTGATACATCTCAAGTTCATCTTTTTTTGCCTCCATTCATTTTGCTTTCTGAATACTTGTCTTGCTCATTGATGCTACTGATGCTTGACAGTGTCTGCTGTGCTGGATCAGATGCCTTGTAGCAGCAATTTGCTGTGCAAAAGGCCACAGAAACTCTGTCGGCAGCTGTAAGCACAGTGAATAGTGAATATTATTCCTTTGCTCTGAGAGCAAATCTGGGCTGGATTGTGTTTGGAACCTCTTCTGTGGGAGTTTGATCTGGATTAACTATTTAATCTATAAAGTAATGCCTTGTCCTGGAAAAGCTTTGTGTCCGAAAATACAATTCCACAACAAGCAACTCAATTAGAAATGCAAACTAATGCTTTGGACTCTGCTCACACTTTCTTCTTTCCTTTTCTTAGAATAAATGATTTAAGTACAGCCCAAACATCATGAAGGAGGAATTATTTTTTCAATTAGCAGCAGGTCTTTACAAACATGAAGGAAAATTTAGGTTGAATGAGCAAGTAGATTATTTATATGGAATTAAACCTGTCATTATCATTTGGTGGAGCAAATCCTTTTCTATCTCTCTGTGAGGCCTCTTTCGTCCAGGAGAAAGTGAGGACTGCAGATGCTGGAGATCAAAGCTGAAAATGTGTTGCTGGAAAAGCGCAGCAGGTCAGGCAGCATCCAAGGAGCAGGAGAATCAACGTTTCGGGCATGAGCCCTTCTTCATTCCTGAAGAAGGGCTCATGCCCGAAATATCGATTCTCCTGCTCCTTGGATGCTGCCTGACCTGCTGCGCTTTTCCAGCAATACATTTTCAGCTCTTTCATCCAGGGTCACTCTTTCCTCAAGGGAGAATCCTCTCAGCTGTTCGAGCTCCCCTTCTTGGTGCCCTCACTCACTGTCACTACCTGCTGCTGGATGCTTGATTACGTTTTATTTTCTGTAGAAGATGCTCATTTGGTTTTCTTCTAGTTTGCACTGTCTACTTTAGAAGTAAGAACAACTTTAAGAACATACTGGGCTTTTAACAAAAAAGTTCAGAAGTTGATTTGGTTATACCAGTTTATGTTTCTGAATATAAAGATTAACAACTACAATTAAGTTAAAACCTCGGTGCATGAAAACATGTGAACAAAAGAGACACTGGTCAATGAACTTGTATTTGCTGAGACTCCATAACAGTTAGAAATAAAGACAAGGCTGTGGACACTAGAAGAAAATGCAGTTTACAAAATTTGCACTGACAATAACAATGTTATTTAGCAAACAAAAATAGAAGTTGCTGTAGAGACTTCGAGGCAGCATCTGTCTAGAGAAATCAGAGTTTTCATTTCAAATTCAGTGACTCTCTTTATGATGCATTTCTTGTTTGTTTTTAAATTGAACTCCATGCACCTTTAAGTAAACATATTACAAAGTGCATAAATGCAGCTGGTACAAAGTGAAGAGGAGGAATGGGCAATGAATTATTTATACCCTTCCATTTAGATCAGATTTCTTTTCTTTTGAGCAAACTCATGTACAACAGATTTTGCCTAATGCTGAATTGTCCTCGACCGCTTTCTGTTGATTTTACACGACAGCTTCTAAAACCTCTTCATATCTCCATTCTCCTCCATAAGACCAGAGAACACCAAGTTCCTAAATATACATAATTTCTGAATAGTTGCAAATTTACATCCCAAAGTTTAGACTTAGCACCACTTAAAGTTACCACTTCTGGTTTTCTATATAATGATTTTTGAAAATACTTTCTGTTTCCTGAGATGTCTGTATTTTCAAAAATTTGTAAATCCACATGGATTCTGTTTTTGTTTAAGGACAGTAACTTTCAAAATTACATTTTGTTAAATATTTTGTTGCACTGAAGTGACAATTTTCTGACTTTAAATTTTAATGCTCATAACATCGCCATGGGTTCTGTCCTTTCCTCAGGCTTCAAATATTTGTTCTGATTTCTCATAGCTTCACACCAGAGTTTTGTCATAACTTGCAAGGATTTAGTCCTAATACTGGAAAGTGAGGAGTAGTTTGGCAATGCTCATTCAATGGGCCGAAGTGCCTCTGTATGATTCTATGATTTTTGACATTCTTGATCATGAGAGATTTTCAGGAAATTCTGGTGCAAGCCACAATTGACAAGAACAAGGGCAAATTTTAATTATCATTTCAGTGTAAGTACCATTAAGCAATCTTCAGTTCATGGATTTGAAAATTTAAAGTTAAGAATAATTTACAATTGGAGTTAAACATTTTTCTATCAGTGGCCAATTTTGGCCTTTTAATGGATGTTTTAAATTCTTAATTGTGTATCTGTTATGCTAGTTAAATCTTTGATAAGTCACAACAGTCAAAATCAATTTTTGAGAAGATTTGTAGCTCAAGTTCAGGTTGTAAGTTTGCTCACTGAGCTGGAAGTTTCATTTTCAGACATTTAATCACCATACAAGGTAACATCATCAGTGAGCCTCTAGTGAAGCGCTGGTGTTATGTCCTGCTTTCTATTTCTGTGTCTTGGTTTCTTAGGGTGGGTGATATCATTTCCAGTTCTTTTTCTCAGAGGTTGACAAATGGGGTCCAAATCAATGTGTTTATTGATGGAATATGGGATAAATACCAGGCCTCTAGGAATTCCCATGCATGTCTCTGTTTAGCCTGTACTAGGAGGAAGTGTTGCCCAAGTCGAAGTGGTGTCCTTCCTCATCTGTATGTAAGGATACTAGAGATAGCAGGTCATTTTCTGGGAGGCTAGTTGATGTCCATGATCCTGGTGGCTGGTTTTCTGGCTGCTTTTCTGATGTAGTGTTTGTTATAGTCCTTGCACAATATTTTGTAATGACATTTGTTTTGCTGGTTGTTTGTATAGGGTCTTTTAGGTTCATTAGGCGCTGTTAAAGAGTGTTGGTCGGTTTGTGGGCTACCATGATGCCAAGAGGTCTGAGTAGTTTGGAAGTCAACTCAGAGAGACCTTTGATGTAAGGTAATGTGACTAGAGTTTCTGGGTGGATTGTGTTTGCTTGTTTGGGTTTGTTGAGAAATCACCAGACTGTGTTTACTGGGTACCCGTTCTTCTTGAATACGCTGTCTAGGTATTTTTTTTCTGCTCTTCGTGGTTCCTGGGTATTGATGTGTGTTGTGATTCATTGGAATAATGTCCTGGTGCAGCTCTGTTTATAGATGTTGGGCTGATTGCTTCTGTAGTTAAGTATAGGTGTCATCACAAAGTTTGGGTTGGATGGTTGGGACAGCTGATTGTTTGAGTCTCTGCATGACTGCTTCTGCGAGGAAACCTGATATTGGTGATCCCATGGGTGTTCTGTTGATTTGTTTGTAGGTCTTGTTATTGAATGTGGAAGTGGGTGGTAAGGAACAAGTCCACTAACTTGATAATGTTATCTTTGTTGATGAGGTTGGCGCTCTCTGGTGTTTGTGTCTTTGGTCCTTTTAATAACGAGGTCATTGTTTCTTTGTCCAAGTTGATGTTAATTGATGTGAACAGGCCTGTTATGTCAAAGGACACCATTATTTCATCCTTTTCTATCTCAACTATCCAACTCAAACTTTGGGTCTGCTATGTGGATAACACCTTTATAATCACAAAATGGAACAAATCAGAGGAAACTTACAACACCATCAACAACATCCTTACTGGCATAAAATTCACAAAAGAAAAAGAGAACAATAACAAACTCCCATTCGTGGATGTCACAGTAGAACGAACAGTCAATGGACCTTCAAACCAGCATCTACAGGAAATCAACACACATGGACACCCAAACAAGCAAACACAATACGCCCAGAAACGTTAGCCACTCTCCCCTATATCAAAGACATCTCTGAAATGACTTCCAGACTACTCACACTACTTGGCATCATGATAGCCCACAAACCTACCAACACACTTAAACAGCACCTCATAAACCTAGAAGACCCTATACAAACAACCAGCAAAACAAATGTCATGTACAAAACACCGTGCAAGGACTATAATAAACACTACATCAGACAAACAGGCAGAAAACTAGCCACCAGGATACATGAACACCAACTAGCCACAAAAAGACATGACCCTACTAACATACAGATGAGGAAGGACACCACTTAGACTGGGACAACACATTCATCCTAGGACAGGCTAAACAGAGACACACATGGCAATTCTTTGAGGCCTGGCATTCAAACTGGAACTCCATCAATAAACAATTTGATTTGGACCCCATTTACCAACCTTTCAGAAAAAGAAACGGAAATGATGTCACCTACCCTTAGAAACCGAGACACATAAATAGAAAGCAGGACAAAATACCAGTGCTTCACCTGATGCTCACTGATGATGTTACCTAGCATATTGATGAAATGCCTGAAAATGAACCTTCCAGGTCAGTGAACAATATTACAACCTGAGTCAAAATCAATTTGTGAATGTGTGTAAGTGTACGTCAGTCACGTTTTGCCTATGGTAGGCTCAATTCTCCAAGAAACTGTTCTGAGTTTTAAATACTGATTAAAGATGATTTTATTTTAATTAATCCAGCCTTCTGATTCTTCTGGCTGCTCCCCACTAATATAGATGTCTGATATGAGATTAAATCTTCTTTGTTGATGTTTGGAGTATCGTGGGAGCTATCATTGAGCTGGCACAAATGAATTCCCACATTGCTTGAATTATTGTAAGAAATGTTTAATTGGTTAATATGAGGGTATGAGTCCACAGTTTCAGGAGATATCTCGCAAATAATTATGTCATAATTGTGCATGATACTAACAATTTCTGTCCATTTCTAATCCTTTGGTTTGCATACATTTTTTGAGTGTCGGATATAAGATCGATTTTGAAACTGTCTCATATTAAATTAGAAGTTGATAATTTATACTAGACATCTGTAATGCAGCTATCGCAATGAGTCTACAGGTCTGAGGTAGGATTTTAACACCTTGAAATTTTGTGTCTCATGTGTGACTTCGCACTGGGAGCTCACATCAATACAATTTAAAATTAAAATTTACTAAAAGATTTTACTTTAAAATTTTTATACTTTAAAATGTCAAAACAACTTACATTTCTGTAGCACCTTGAATGCAGTAAATCTGTTGTGAGGCATTTAATAGGGAATATACACAGCAAAGTATACACTAAAGAATCTATTCAAGTTGCCTTAACCAGAGACCTCACATTCCATGCAAATATTGGCTGAATTGTTGATTTTAGCTGGGGCACAGCATCTTAATTCATGTTCCCAGACTAGGTATGACAATAAAGTAGAGCTCTTACTCTTGAGTATTACGAGTCAAGTCATGCTAAAAGCAGGCAAACATGAATGTTGAAGAAGACAATACTGAGCTTAGTTTCAGATTCTTCCATTGTCAAATAACAGTTTTTACTGAACCTGATCAACAAGAAAATGACTGAACTGTACTGAATAAGGGCTTTTTGTATCCTGCATGATATTGCTCTTCATTCTTCAATGCTGTATAGAATTAAGTTGTACCTATAACAACACAACACCTGATCTTATAGGTTTCACAATGGATAGAGAATTGGCTAACAGGCAAAAAAGACTAAGTAGAGATACAGGGTTGTTTTTCAGGTTGGTTAGCAGTAACCAGTGGGCTTCCACAAGATCAGTGTTGGAGCTGAAATTGTTTACAAACTATATTAATGATGTGCAAGAGAGAAATTAATGTACTGTAGCCAAATTTGTAAATACTGCAAAAAATTGGTGGAAATCAAGTTTGCGGAGATATATTGATAGCTTAAGTAGGTGAGCAAGAAGTTGGCAAATAGTATACAATGTGGGAAAATGTGAAGTTGTTCATTTTAGAAGAAAGAACAAAAGAACAGATTAAATTTAAATAGAGAAAAGCTGCAAAAAAACCCAGCAACACAAAAGGATTTAGAATACATGTGCACGAAACACAGAAAACTAGCACACAGGTACAGCGAGTAATCATAAAAGCTCATGGACTGTTGGCTCTTATTGCAAGGGGTTAGAGTATAAGAGCAGGGAACTCTTACAACAACTGTAAAAGGTGCTAGTTAGACCTTATCTGAATACTGTGAGCAGTTTGGTCCCTTTATTTAAGGAAAGATCACATTTGATTGGAGGAAGTTCAGAGAGGGTTCAGGAGGATGATCCCAGAATGGAGGGATTGATTTATGAGCAAAGATTAAACAGGTTGGTACTTTACTCATTGGAATTTAAAAGATTGAGGGGTGACCTTATTGAATTACTAAGATTTTTAAAGGGTTTGACAGTGTAAATTCTGAGAGGATGTTTACCCTCATGGGAGAGTCGAGGACCAGAGGGCACTGTCTCAGAATAAAGAGGTCCCTATTTAGGATTGAGATGAGGAGAAATTTCTTTTCTCAGAGGATTGAGACTTGTTGGAATGCCTTACCACAGAGAGCTGTGGGAGCAGAGTCCTTGTGCATATTTAAAGCTGAGATTGATTCGGTATGGGAATTAAAGGTTAGAGGGAAAGGACAGGAAAATAGATGTGGGGAAGTTTGGATCTGCCATGTAATTATCTGCCTTCAGTTCAGGTTGGAGATTGGTTGCTTTTCTTTCCTCCTGAAAGTAAATAATGTGGTTACGAAATACAGCTCGTACAATCACATGCAGTATAGCTATTCAATGGCAGAGCGGGCTCAAGGGGCTTAATTACTTCTGTTGCTATTTCTTATGGGTTGGTGAAGTCAAAGTTGCTACCTCAGCATCCAGGATCATATGGCATTGGCCATGTGATCAACCTACTGACAGATTTAAGTATATGTGGATTCATACGCATTTTAGTATCAAACGCCTTCATCAAAATGAGGGAGGGAGAGGATTTTTTTTTAAAATGTCAATCAAAGCAAGAAGTATATAATTTGTAACTGAACATAAGTTTCAAATCAAACTTGTTTGATTTGTGGTAAGATTATGAAGAGTTTTTCATTGAAAATGTAAGGTAGGAATAATAAATAAAACTGTCATATTGTCTAATAATAAAATTAGTTTTGGTTTCATTGTTTAAATACTCTCCGTGTATTTTTCTAAATGCAGTAGTGCTCCAAAATAAAATGCAGTAAAAAAAGATATCAGAAGGTGATATAACATTTCTCTTTCCAAACGACCCACATCATGCTCCCCTTTATCCATTTTATACTGAAATTTCATTTATTGATGCATATATAATATATAATTCCACATAATATATAATTGCACATAATTATAACAAATGGAGGTCACTATGGTATTTCTTGTCATTTTAATGATGCAGTTCAGTTTGCAAATAGCACGACAATCTTAAAGAATATTCAATCAGTAATAGTACCTGAAGAATTTCATGAAAATTTGTTGAACTGGCTGTTATTCTTTTAGCATTATTTTGCATATAAGAGAAAGTTGATAATGTGCAGAGTGGAAGCGGATGAAGAATGATTGTGCTATACCTAACAATATTACCTTGGTAACAGTGCAAATCTGGTTTCAGAAATAATAGATAAATGTGTAAATTAGTCAAATTACAACAGTGAACAAAATACAGTAATACACTATAGATCAATTTATTTAGCAATTATGATAGTTGTGAAGTTAACAGAGAACTGACTTGCAACAAGGAAATATTCATAGTGTAAACCACAGATGCTCAGTGATACCTTTCTCCTGGTAATGTTAGGATTAAGAGTACCAAAATCCAAGAAGTGTCAAGAACAGCAGATATACCATCAACCTACCAGAAGATGAGGCTTTTCATTGTTGGTCATGCAGGTGCCAATGCTGTGTCGATAAATCATGCAATACTTGTAATTATCTGCCTTCAGTTCAGGTTGGAGATTGGTTGCTTTTCTTTCCTCCTGAAAGTAAATAATGTGGTTACTAAATACAGCTCGTACAATCACATGCAGTATAGTGATTCATATTTTCCTTGTCAGCTCTGGGGAGATGCTCCTTGTAAACAAGATGGAAGACAATTGACTGATTGTGCATTGGTCCCAAGCCTAGTCCAATGATAATAAACAAAATGTTTTTAATGGTCCATACAAATTGATTGAGGTCATTGCCTTAGCAAAGAAAGAAACAATTTTATTGATATCTGTAACAAATCATCTGGTTAAACCAAGCACAACAACATTTTTACCAATAATTATCATCTTGTACTCAATGATTTTCAGTGCCATATATAAAAGTGAATTGATCACTTACAACATATAGTATATAGTAAAGGGAATGATAGTGACAAATATTTTTTTTCACACACAATCTCTGAATAAAAAATATGGAACAATCTCATCAGAATGCTGTTTAATGCTTTTTAAAAATGCCTACTTTCTGAATTGTATTTATTCCTTAACTTTTGTCCTCAACAGAAATGCCTAGGACCAGCACTATAGGATATAGCAGTCAAGGCCGAAGTACCCCATCTTATTAAAACTGTGCTGATTAATCTATTTTCTCAGTTTGCAGCACAGTCACCCAGATTGCAATGGCTCTGGACAGATCTTGTACTTGACTGAGTTTAGGTTGTCCTTGTTTCTTATGGAGCTGTGGACAATGCTGCCCTCATTTGACATCAAAAATATCCTACAGAAATCTGTCAAATTAACTACTATACTGAAGATGAGAAATTATTTGAACCATAAGTACTTGCTATTGATGTCTGATACTGTAAAAAGCAGTACAGCCTCTTCAAATAGTTTTTCTTTCTATTTTTTAAATGTGTCACCAATTGTAATGTATTACATAACTTTAACAATAATGTTGGTATGATGTGAGATTAGGACATGTGAGTGATTTCATTATTCCATTTTTTGTTAATTATAACATGTTCAGGCATACAACAAAGCATATCAGTTAGAGATCAGAGACAGAAAAAAACACATTACACCTCAATACTCAACAATCCTGGAAGGAAAAAGGTATTGTGCTACCTTTCATAAAATAATCCAATTTTCTCCCAGATGCATTATCTCAAAATTCTGTTGTTATATTGCACTGTGCCATATCAATGTAAAACTCTGAGAAACAAGCAACAGCAAATCCTGTGTCCAGCATACAGCTTAAACATGGAAGTCACAATTTTCAAGTGTGCGCTACATTCAGGGCATATGCTTCATATCAGATTTTTCTCATTTGCCTAAATTGTAATTATTGTCCTGGATTATTCAAATTCAAACTGCAAGGAGGGATGGTGACTTCGTGGTTCACAAAACCACTGTTTATTGGTGAATCTAATGAGTTTTTATGACAATGTCCTTCAGAGAAGGAAATCTGCCATCCTTACTTGGACTGGTCTACATAAGACTCGAGATCCACAGAAATATGGGAGACTTTTAACTGCATTCTGCAAGTCATTCGATTCAAGGATAATTAGAGATGGGCAATGAATGTGGGCCTAACCGATGATGCCCACATGCTTTGAAGGAAAAATTTAAATAAAGACCTGTTGTCATTGAACAAGTAGTAATCACCAGAGAGAAAGTGAGGACTGCAGATGCTGGAGATCAGAGTCGTGAGTGTGGTCCTAGAAAAGCACAGCTGGTCAAGCAGCATCTGAGGAGCAGGAGAATCGGCGTTTCAGGCATAAGACCTTCATCACGAATGAGGCTTGTGGGCTGGGGGGGGCAGAGAGATTAATGGATGGGTGGTGAGGCTTGGGGGAAGGTCGCTGAGGATGCAATAGGTGGCTGAAGGTGGAAGAGAAGGTGTTAGGTCAGAGAGGAGGATGGAGCGAATAGATGAGAAAGATAATAGACAGGTCACTCGGGCGATGCTGAGTAGTAACCGCCATCAATGTAAATGAGGAACCCAGACAAAACAAATGTATTCTGATTCCTTTTTCATAAAAAAACTACTCAAATCAGAATCACTGTCAAAATTATCAAATTATTCAAATAACCTTCTCAATCTTCCCTTAGCTGCAATGTATATTTCTAATCCAGTGTATCATGAACTAAAAAAGACCATCAAATAATGAAGCAAAAACATCAAACATTTACACTGTGACTGGATTCCCTGCCAACATTTTCTTTTTTTCTAACTTCTGAAAGACAATCCTTGCAACGCCTGCTTCTGGCTTTGTCCATTCAGTTTGATTGCCATCTCAAACCCATTGCTGTTCTTCCACATACACACAGAGAACAAGGAACGGTGAGATGGCAAACATAATTCCAGAGACATATATAGTCAGTCAACAAAGTAGGTGAGAGAGGGGAAGTTAAGGGGTTGAGAAGGATTCTCAAGGTTAGCAAGGGAATCTGCAGTTGATTGTGAAGAGTAAAATGGAAAATGGCAGAAGAGTTGAAGGATGCAAAAACAACAAAAGAGAGAAAGCAAAATAAGGTAAAAAAGAATGAGAAATCATAAATAAAGGTGAGGGAAGGCAACGACCACAAGGGAAGAAGACAGGAAGCAAGAGAAGGGGACAGAAGAGAAAGAAAGCAAAAGGCAAATTCATTTTTCAAAATAATAAGTGGTGGTGGTGTGGATGGAAAGTAGAAAAGAAATGCTGTGATATGTTTTGATAAGTCACATGTGAGTGTAGGTGATTAACAGACAGATGCAATTTGAATGTGAGATGCATATGGTGTAGCTGTGTCATGGATTGGTGCACTAACTCTAGATGGCTAGGATATCTGTGCATTTTCATACGTTGCAGAAAAGAACCTACACTTTTCTAGTTGTAAGCAAATAACAGATGTTTGGAGTGGTCATATTGACTTTAGTACCCAGTAAAGACTCATGGATTTATGGAGCACACATTCAAAATGTATGCCTTACTTTCAAAAACAATATAGAAAATGGATACTTTGGTTTTGAAATAAAATTAAGCTGAAGGTCATTTCTCCATTTCTTGTCAATGGAGAAACTGCACAAGACCCTAGAGTTAACATTCTTGTCTGGGCAAGACAATAGAAGTCAATCAATCTCTCAGAATGAACAGAATGAACAGAAGCCTTCCTTAAATCCATGGGGAGACCAAAATTCAAGATGACATTTTTGAGGAATCAAACAAGTTTTTGCTGCAGGGATCCAACTCTTTTTTTCCCCTCAGAACTCATACTGTACCATCTACCTAACATTGGTTCCATAAGTGGCAACTTGTAAACTTTTCACTGTACTTATTTGAATACATGGGACAATAAAGCTAATTCAGTTCAATTCAATATACTCCAACTGGAGCAAAGCCGGCAAACCTTGCTTCTTCAATATATAAGCTGTTGCAAAATCAACTTCAGAAATCTCCAACCCGCCATCCATCATTGTAGCAAAAGCAAAATCACTGGCCTGAAACATTTCTGGATTTTATCGAGAGGGGGAAGCATGGGAATAAGACTTCTGAGTCCTTTTGTAATTATCAAATTTTCTTCTTTGTATCTATGCTGTGAACAAGCATGAAAGAGAACAAAACATTACCATTGCAAATATATTTTAGGTGTTGAGTCAAAATGTTCATCCCTTTTGAAAAGGAGGAAGTTCTAAATTTGAGGGAGTGACAACATTCAGATGGGGGTGAGTGGGGATGTTCAAAACATTTTTTTTCAAATGCAGCTGTCTTTTGTCAGTCATGAGATTGGAAGAAAAGTGTTGGGAGATAGTCCTTTCATCTCTCCCCCGTCTGGAACATGATTTATTAGCAGCAGACCTCAAAGTGTTCTTCTCTCAGAAAGCCACATTTACAGTTCTATATCAGATTCACTCAAAAGCAATGTAGGCCTCAAGGCTGAGCAATGCAGTCTGTGTAAAGTGTAATGACAAGGGGGGCTGAGACTGAAAGGTTCACAAAAATATCTTGGAATTCTCCAATGCATCATTGATAAAATTGAGAATCATGCTACATTAATTTAACAAGTGCTGCCTGTGATTTCAAACTGTCACATAATAACTAAGCATTCCCTCAAAATGCATTCATATGCAGTATACGCCCATTAAAAAAACAGTTGTATTTAAAGACGTGAAGCACATTGACAAACCACAAAATAAGTAACTTGTGGATAATTTTAAGAGGCAGAAATGGTTAATCTTTTTTGACTATTCCTTTGCAAACAAGAGGTTTTTTAAAACCTACCTAAAATACATTTGCTGTGAATCAAAATTCTTTGCGGAAACTTAATTATTCTTTCCCACAATGCTGAGTCGTACAACAAAGGAAAAGTACTTGTTTTTACATAGTGCCTTTCAGGGCTGAAGAATGTATTTTCAGCCAGTCAATGAAGCATTTATTTAAAAAAACACTGTTGTGAGAAACATGGCAGCCAATTCTGTGCACAACAAGGTCCTGCAAACAGCAGAGAATGTAACCAGTTAATCTCTTTTCAAGGTAATGGTTGAAGGTTAAATACTGGCGTGTTACAGACATTCATTGGGGGGGCATGGTGGCTCAGTGGTTCACACTGCTGCCTCACAGCACCGGGTTCAACTCCAGCCGCGGGTGACTGTCTGTGTGGAACTTGCACATTCTCGCTGTTTCTGCATGGGTTTCCTTCGGGTGCTCCAGTTTCCTCCCTCGATCCAAAAGATGCATAGATTAGGTGAATTGGTCATGCTAAATTCCCCATAGTGTCCAGAGATGTGTAGGTCAGGGGTAAATATAGGATAATAGGTTAGGGGAATGGGTCTGGATGGTAACTCTTCAGAGTGTCGGTGTGGACTTGTTGGGCCAAAGGGTCTATTTCCACACTGTAGGGATTCTATGAAATATAAGGTCCAAAATTATATGGACCGATGTTGTCAGCAGGTACTTGTCTTGAAAAGCTTTGAATGAAGACAAAATTGACGTGTCTGGGAACTATAATTCTGCTTTATTGAATTATTCAGCGATTTATATATTTTCCATCATTTCCATTGCCACTAAATAATGAGTTGTGTCTTAACATCCAACAATATAGCTCTGAATGTGGTATCTGTAATGCAAGACCACACAACACTAATATAACCAGTGCTGCTAATGACTGAGATCAGTCAGTTTCAATACCTTCATTCTCATTAATTGGCTCAGTTTGACAACATAATGAGAGCAAAATTTCTATTTGTCATGATCCGAATTATGATGAAGATGAAATTGAAAAGAATGATAGCTGCTCAGAAATTTTGTTTGGTCCACTCCAGAACTCTTGGGGCAACTCTACTTTGAATTCTATTGAAGATTTTAATACAACGTTGGTCTGGAATAGAAGTGCATAGATCACTGGCCCAGCTTCCTTCCATGAGCATGCAGAACTGAGTCTTTTTAGAGCAGAATAGATCTCAGCAATTTCTTGGATTCTTTCCGTAGTTTTCAGCTGAAGACCATGCACTTCTGTAACTTGCTGATAGTCTAAGAATGCTAACAACAATATGGGGAGCTAGGCTCTTAGGAAATGGTAGGTCTAACAATTCATGTCTTTAACAAGAAAGATTTAAGGATTCCAGAAGAAGCAGGAAGCAAAAGAGTTGAACTATGAATTAGAGTGGATTAATTTGCCTTAGAGAACAGAACAAACTGGAAGTGTACAAATCCATTGTCCTCACCATCCTTTCGCATGGTTTCCAATCCACAGTTTCACCATCATCTGAAGGGCAATTAGGGATGGAAATAACAAATATAGAATATGCCTGCAATGCCAGCATGCAATGAATGAAAATTGGTTTCTTTGTGAGCTCCTGGAGTTGGATGCTTGGTCTCAAGTCAAAGAGTCACATTTCACAGCTATCCAAGGGATTTAGGAGATTTACCCTGGTTGAGCTAGAGGTAGGGAAGAATCATTGGATTGGGCTTTAACAATGGTAGTAGTTTTAGTAAACCAACTGAAAATAGCAGAAAATGCATTGAGATGACCACTTGAAATTATTATTTAATGAAAGAAGAAATGTGAACTAATTGGAAATTGGAAATTACCAATTGTTTACAATTAACAGAAGATTTCTGGGTAATCCAAGATGCAAGACAGGAAGAAAACTTGGCATAAGTGTTGATCCTTTTTTGAGGTGCTTTTAGTGTTGGAGCTAGTTTTGTTGAATTCTAGGAGTACTAATTACTGTTTTATAAGCTGTTGCATTGTTTTGGAACTTTGAGGAAAAAAGATCAAAACAACGGCACTTTAATAAAGGAG
Organism: Chiloscyllium plagiosum; assembly: GCF_004010195.1. Classification (NCBI taxonomy): domain Eukaryota; kingdom Metazoa; phylum Chordata; class Chondrichthyes; order Orectolobiformes; family Hemiscylliidae; genus Chiloscyllium; species Chiloscyllium plagiosum. The sequence goes on along the minus strand of NC_057711.1, from coordinate 98,826,280 downwards.
GAAGGTTGACAAAGGTAGTTGACCACATGGTGGGAAGTGAATCAATGGTGAAAGATACCTACACTGCTGTCTGACCCAGCAGTTAAACTTCACAGCTACTGCCTCAGCTGTATGATTTCAGGTACCTCTGGACATCGGAGATAGTCTAAGAAAAATAAACAAACAGCAAAATTCACAGTTGACCTTGGAGAAACCTGTGTGAGGACATCATAGCAGAGGAGCAGCTCATGGCTAGTTTTTTTTTGAAAATTTACAATAATGAGTAGAGTGGTTCTTTTTGATTGTATGTTTTTGGTGTGATCGGTTTCTTGATTAAACTTCAAAAATATAAAACACAGGTTCTAAGTTAGCCTGTAGTGTTAGGTGAAGGGGTAAATGTAGGGGAATGGGTCTGGGTGGGTTGCTCTTCGGAGGGCCGGTGTGGGCTTGTTGAGCCGAAGGGCCTGTTTCCACACTGTAAGCAATCTAATAACAAGCAGGATACCACAGGTTTGGTGGTAAGCCAATTTTGCGCAAGAAAACTCAGTAGGGTTTATGGGGTGACATTTTCACTGAAACTAGCCAAAACTGATGCTCTGCTTATTTCTAATTAGATTCAACTGATATTTTCCAGATTAGCAGTGCAAAATTCTCTGGTGAGGTCATGTGATACAAGCTATCTTCTGTAGTTCACATTTTCCCTGATGATTAGATCCATCTGAATGAGCTGGTTCCATGTATTTAATGCTGTACAATACTATATAAAAGGAAAGAAAATGGAGAGAAACAATCAAGAAGAAATAGACAACAGCCTGTACCTGCCAAGAGAACAGGAAGGTCAGATAAAGGATGCAAACACGTATCAATCATTCACAGCCCACTGTGGTACTATCAGATAAAAACATTCCAATCTAATCTCCACCTCAATCACCATCTCCTTTTCCCATACTATTCCAGTTTTCCCAGCTGTAGCAGATAGGTTTCACTTGGGACAGAGATGCTGAATGTGTTAAAACCTCTCCAAGAGTACAGTAATTGGTGGCCAATTTACTTAATTCAAGTCATTCTATCTGGACTAAAAAAGAAGTGTCTCAAAAATCTGTACATTCCTGGTGTACTGTTCCAGTTAACCTTGTTTTTTTACAACAGTGACACTGTCACTACACTATTTCATAACAGCACCAAGTAAATATGGTATGCTGCTGCATGGACCCTTTTTAAGTTACGGCTTATGTGTAAAACAAAGTCTGAAGCACAAGAAGCAGTTTAAAGGAAGTGTGTTCCATCTGGAATGGTTCAAGAGTCCAATATTGCAGACTGGATTGGCAATTCATTATTTTAATGTGATTGCACTTTGTATTTCCACTCAGACAATTAATAATTCTCTTGCATTTTATAACTTCAAAACAAGTTTTTGAGCCAGCTTTGAAAATGGCACAATTGTTACAAATAAAGCAGGCTTCCAAACGTGACTCTTAAAGTTTAATGTTTTGCAGATCTGTGCCTGTCTGGTGTTAGCAATCTACTGTTGTAAGGGTAAAAGAAGTTGCTCTCTTTCCAGACAGGCATGACAGCTCAGCAAACTATTTTCTTGCAACAGGTTAATTTGTAAATTAAACTTATTTATTAATAGAGCAGTAAAACCAAAGCATTGGACAGCATTGCAATACCAGAGTCTATGATTCTATATTCTAGATGTCTGGAAGCAATTTTGAAGGAACCAATTCAATCCATTCAACAAATCATTCAATTAGTTTTAATAAGGCTTTGAACAAAATAATGAACCTATAGTCCTCCAAGTCGACCAACATTTGGAGGAAGCACTGAGGATGGCAAAGGCACAAAATGGATGGGGCATTTCAGTGTCCAATACTAAGAGTGGCTTTGCAGTAGTACTCCTGATCACGATGGTCCAATCCTAAAGGACATCACTGCTTGACTGGGTCTGCAGCAGGTGGTGAGGGAATCAACAACACAGATAAGCCTACTTGATCTTCTCCATAACAGTCAGTTGTGGATGCATCTGTCTGTGACAGTATCGGTAAAAGTGACCACCGCACAATCCTCGTGGAAATGAGGTTCCATCTTCACATTGAAAATACCTCCATCACATTGTGTGGCATTATCACCATATTAAAAGGAACAGACTTCAAACAGATCTAGCAAATCAGGACTGGGCATCCATGAGACATTTGGGTCATCAATAGCAGCAGAATTGCAGGTCCTTGATAAGTATGTAACTGTCAAGCAGGGAAGAAGTTGAGTGCGGGAGCCATGGTTTTACTAAGGAAGTTGAATCTCTCTTCAAGAGGAAGAAGAAGGCTTATGTTAGGATGAAATTTGATGGCTCTTTTAGGGCACTTAGAGAGTTACAGGTTAGCCAGGAAAGACCTAAAGATGGAGCTAAGAAGAGCCAGGAGGGGACATGTATTGGCAGATTAGATCAAGGAAAACACTAAGGCTTTCCATACCTGTATCAGGAATAAAAAAATTATGAGAGTAAGATTAGGGCCAATCAAGCATAGTAGGGGAAAGTTGTGCATGGAGACAGAGGAGATAAGGAAAGCACTGAATGAATACTTTTCATCAGTATTCATTCTAAAAAATGACAATGTGGCTGAGGAGAATACTGATATACAGGCTACAAGAGTAGATGGGATTGAGGTGCATAAAGAGGAGATGTTAGCAATTCTGGAAAGTGTAAGAAAAGATAAGTCCCCTGGGCCAGATGGAATTTAAGCTAGGATTCTCTGGGAAGCCAGGAGGAGATTGCCGAACCTTGTCATCATTGTCTACAAGAATAATGCCAGAATTCAGGAGGATAGCAAAATGTGTTTCCTTGTTCAAGGAGTGGAGTTGGGACAAATCTGGAAATTTATAGACCTGGGAGCCTTCGGTTGTGGGTAAAGTGTTGGAGAGATTTATAAGAGATAGGATTTATAATCATCTTGAGAGCAATAAGTTGATTAGGGATAGTCAACATGGTTTTGCGAAGGGTAGGCTGTGCCTCAAAAGCCTTACTGAGTTCAAAGTTTGGGAGCGAAGGACAAAGGACCTGATACCCAGCATGAGCAAAACCAATGTAGTGTACAAAATCCCATGCAAGGACTGCACAAAACACTACGTAGAACAAACAGGGAGACAGCTAACGTTCCGCATCCATGAACACTAACTAGCCACGAAACGACATGACCAGTTATCCTTAGTAGCCACACACTCAGATGACAAGCAACATGAGTTCAACTGGGACAACCCTACTATTATCGGACAAGCCAAACAGAGAACAGCCAGGGAATTCCTAGAGGCATGGCACTCATCCACAGATTCAATCAATAAGCACATTGACCTGGACCCAATTTACCGGCCACTGCAGCGGACAGCTGGAACTGACAACCGGAAGTGCAGATACAAATCACTATAAATGCCGGGGGAAACATCACAGAAGGGCTTCACAAGAGGCTCCCAAGCACTGAGGATGTCACCTAGACAAGGGATGAAACGTCTGCAACACAAATTCCCAGCTCGGCGAACAGAACCACAACCTTACTGAGTTCTTTGAGAAGGTGACCAAACAGGTGGATGCAGGTAAAGCGGTTGATGTGGTGTCTATGGATTTCAGTAAGGTGTTTGATAAGGTTCCCCACGATAGGTGATTGCACAAAATATGGAGATATGGGATTGAGGGTGATTTAGTAGTTTAGATCAGAAATTGGCTAGCTGAAAAAGGACAGACAGTGGTGGTTGATTGGGAATATTCATCTTGGAGTTCACTTACTGGTGGAGTACTGCAAAGATCTGTCTTAGGTCCACTGTTGCTTGTCATTTTTATAAATGACCTGGATGAGGACAGAGAAGGCTGGGTTAGTAAATTTGTGGATGACACTAAGGTCAGTAGAATTGTGGAGAGTGACGAACAATGTTGCACGTTACAGAGAGACATAGATAAGCTGCAGAGCTGGACTGAGAGGTGGCAAATGAAGTTTAATGTGAAAAGTTGGAGGTGATTCACTTTGGAAGGAGTACCAAGATTGCAGAATACTGGGCTAATGGTAAGATTCTTGATGAGCAGAGAGATTCTCGGTGTCCACGTACATAGATCCCTTAAAGTTGCCACTCAGGTTAATAGGGTTGTTAAGAAAGCATATGGTGTGTTAGCTTTTATTGGTAGCGGGATTGAGTTTCGGAACCACGAGATCATGCTGCAGCGATACAAAACTCTGGTGTGGCCACATTTGGAATATAGAATACAGTTCTAGACACTGCCTTATAAGAAGGACGTGGAAGCTTTGGAAAGGGTTCAGAGGAGCTTTACTAGGATGTTGTTCGGATTGGGGAAAGGTGCTCCGGTTCCCTCCCACAGTCCAAAGATGTGCAGGTTAGGTGAATTGGCCATGCTAAATTGCCCATAGCGTTAGGTGCAGGGGTAAATGTAGGGGAATGGTTCTGGGTGGGTGCGCTTCAGCGGGTCGGTGTGGACTTGTTGGGCCGAAGGGCCTGTTTCCACACGTGGACTTGTTGGGCCGAAGGGCCTGTTTCCACACTGTAAGTAATCTAAGTAATCTAAATCTACGTCTTATGAGGAACGGTTGAGGAACTTTACACAGTTTTCGTAAGAGAGAAGGTTGAGAGGTGATTAATTGAAACATATAAGACAAACAGAGGGTTGGGTTGGGCAGTGAGAGCCATTTTCCTCAGAAGGTAATGGCTAGCATGAGGGGACATAGCTTTAAATTGAGGAGTGATAGATAGAGGTCAGACATCAGCGGTAGTTTTTTTACTCAGAGTAGCAGGGCTGTGGATTGTACTCCTGCAACAGTAGTAGACTCACCAATTTTAAGGGTATTTAAATGGTCATTGGATAGGCACATGGATGAGAATGGAATAGTGTGGGTTCGATGAACTTCAGAGTAGTTCCACAGGTGGGTGCAACATTGAAATTTGAAGGGCCTGAACTGTGCTGTCATGTTTTATGTTCTGTTTGGAGGATGAGTGTTAACTTATAAATATAGCATCCTGTTGCCACAAAGTGAACATATCTTCTCAACACAGTAAATATTCTCCTAATACTAACAACTCTTGCAAAACAAACACCTGTGTGGGGGGTTTTATGAAGCCTGTGGGAAGCTTGGTGGGCAGGGAGAACTAATCAGATGAAGCTAAAATGGAACCTTTAAACCTAAAGGTTAATTCAGTGCACAGTTATAGTAGGTTGGGCCTCATGCTGCCAAGTGGGAGATTTGCACTTCTAAGTATATTTGCATGTCATAAATACTCATTTTATAGTATAATCTTCAATTTCTTCATGGTAAAGCCAGCAGCACACTAGAATCTCGAGCACAATGCTCAGATTGAACAGATGGCATTGTGGACCTGTGTCAGTAGTTTTTCTTATTGCTTTTGATGATTTGGACTTTCTCTCTGTTCTACACATTAGCTGTAACTTTAAATAGGTGTGTAAAAGAGAGGAGCTTGCATGAAGTGCCAAGATGGGCTAAGTTAAGTCAGTCTTTTCGAGGTAGTAGAGGGCACAGTGCTGGATGTGGAGTGGGGTCTGAGACATGATTAATGTATGGTTGGTGCTTGACAATCAATCAAAAGTTAAGCAAATGATGGACCTAAAGTCGGTACATATAGGACCATCTCATGGTGTTGGTTAACAGCACTCTTACAGGACTTTGGCCACAATATTCCCATTTTTGGCCTGAGCAGGACGAAGTTCCAGACTAAAATCTATAGGTGCCTCAATGAGAATGCCCACTGGATCTTCTGGCTATGAGTGGCTGGCTGGTTGACAGAATTAAAATCCCAGAATTTGAAGTTCTAGCCCCTTAGACCCACAGCTCCAAAACTCAGGAATAGCACAACACACGCTAGAATCACAGGATTGAGGATCACAGATGGGGAAGGTGTTTAGAGGAGTACCTCAGCTTTGGTGTTGTGGAAAATGGGATCTAGGATGGCTGGAAGTAATGGCAAGAGGTTGGATCACAGAGACCACCTCTTGGGTTAATTGTGTGCAGAGAGGCACAATCCAATCAAACTGGCATCTCATCTGCACTGATCAACTGCTAGGGTAAGCCATCTCCTGGGGCTGAAAAAAATGGCAACCAAGAATTTTCGCGTCTCAATTGTTGGTGGGATGTGAAGCTTATGCGCTGTCCAGAAGATGGCAGGGTTGATGTTCACTGTTAGTTAAGCTAATTAAGTTCACTTTCAGCCTTCACACCCACTTCTTCCAGGCCTGGAAACATGCTCCCTTTGAGTTCACCTGCAATGCTACAATTATCCCTGTTGACAGTGAACTCTGATAATACATAGCAGGTAGGCATAGCTGAGCCTACATGTTCAGCCATATTCCAAAGGAGTGAGTATAAAAATGGCCTCAGCCAGAACAGTCAATAAAGAACAAACCCCAAAACACACCATTTTCTCTTCTACAGTTAAATAAATGTTCCCAAATTCCCTATCACCTTCAACATTTGCCAATCATAAGGTGTGCCAGCACATATAGCTCACTAACTAAGATAGTCTCAAAAACATTAATAACGCACCAAATAAAATGTAATTAATGTCACATGAAATGCTTGCAAGTGAAATCAGGATTTGAAACGCCCTTTGTTGTCTCAAATGTCTTGCATTAATGCCAACAGAGTTGGTCATCTTGTTTTATTGAAAAGACTATTTTCATATTCTGCCAAGTTGTCAGTCAACAGTAGACCTCACCATAGATAAAACAACCTCTATTTTGTGATTGCATGTATCTCCTAGGCACTGTAAGCACTCACAAGTGGGAGTTGGCAATAACAGAGAGTTGAACTTCTTGTCCTGCCATTGGGTAGTGAGTCACACTAAAAATTATGCCATTTGAAACAAAATGCAAATCATGCTTACTATGAAGATCATCACATGGGTTGATTATGGGTAGCACAAATATGCTTCTTTACCTTCATTCAAGCTCCACTCCTGTAACTTAAGCACATAATCCAGACTGACAATTCAATGAAGCACTGAGGGAATACTGAAGGAAACACATTTAAATGCTTTTAAATCTCAAATGGTCAATCTCAAATGCAAAACAAACTGCTGTTCAGATCCCACATACCATAAAAACTCCTTTAATATCCTCTTTAAGGTGTCCCTCATTCTGTGAATTCAGAATCACTTGAGGGCCTTAATTGGTGGAATAGCGAGAAAGTTAGCCATGGCCCTTTCTGACCAGAACTTAATTTCTGAGAAGGAGGGATAAGCTGGGTATCTCCACAATACCATGCAAGTTGATTATCTGCTCGTTCCATATCCTTACCCATCACTCCTCCTCATTGACAAAGGGCATTGTTACTCATCCTGTCTTTTGGTTAAGACAATAAATGGCAACTTCATCAACTCTCTCAGTTGGGCATAACAGATCCTGCACGCTCATTTTGAAGTCAGTTCTGAAAGACACTTTTGAGATAGATACACTTTCCAATGTCTGTTAAATGAAATAATATCTTGAATATTCTCCTTCCCAGAAGGAGGAGGAAAGTTTGCAGGAAGTGCCATGATCTAGTACATTGGAATTGTGGAGATACCCACCTCCTTTTTGTCTCTCCAAAAATTAAGTTCAGGGCAGAAAGATCAATGAATCATGGAATCCCTACAGTGAGGAAACAGGCCATTTGGCCCAACAAGTCCACACCGACTCTCTGAACAGGATTCCCAACCAGACTCACCCACCTACACTAACCCTGTAACCATGCATTTCCCATGGCTAATCCACCTAAGCTACATATCCATGGACATTATGGGCAATTTAGCATGGCCAATCCACCTAACCTGTACATCTTTAGACTGTGGGAAGAAACCATAGCACACAGAGGAATCCCACACAGACAAGGGAAGGATGTGCAAACTTCATACATACAGTAGTCTGAAGCTAGAATTGAATCTGGGTCACTGGCACTGTGAGACAACAGTGCTAGTCACTGAGCCACTATGAAACCGCATGGTTAATCTTCCCATCCATTAATGCTCTTAAAGGGTTCTGAGCTCACACACAAAGTGATAGCTTAAACAAGACTATGAAAGCAGTCATTGTATATGATGCAGAATCTGAATGGAGGTTTGTTTTTAGAAGAGATTAACCACTTGAAATTTAAAAGCATTGAACATGTATCATGAAAGAATGTTCTTTTCATATCAAATGCATTTGAATGACAGCAGTGTTAGATTGTTCGTATTTTATGTTTTGTTCATCTCTGCATTGCTTCTGTGGCTTCCCATGTTGGATACTATTCAGAAGGCAAGGGAATACAAGGCAGCATGGGTGTTAGGTAGGATTGCATTGGTTAGATAGATTTACATGCAATGTGGATGGGAGTTAGAGGGTGTGAGGGCTACAGGTTCTATTTCTACTGTCACAAAGTCCCACAGTCTTCTAATCAGCTTCCTTGGTACTCACTTAATCTTATAAACATCTATAAACTGCATCAAGAATCAGTGGGCCTGATCAATCCTGCCCTGCTTCTCCAGGTTAAGTCTTGGGTTTTAAAGTGCTTTGTCAGTCCAGACATGAGCTCTTCATCTTGATACAGTTCTTTCACCTTCCTCAATAAAATCATTAATAAATATTACAAGAAAATGTGGCTCTCGCACTGATTTCTGTGGCATTCCACTAGTTAGAGCTTGCCGTTCTGAAAATTCCCCCCCCCCCCCCTTACTCCAAGTCTGTAATCACTTAGTTAGCCAATTCTCTATCCATGCCACTATACTACCCCCATCACTTTGGGCCCTCACCCTACACTAACCCTGTAACCATGCATTTCCCATGGCTAATCCACCTAAGCTACACATCCATGGACATTATGGGCAATTTAGCATGGCCAATCCACCTAACCTGCACATCTTTAGACTGTGGGAAGAAACCAGAGCACACAGAGGAATCCCACACAGACAAGGGAAGGATGTGCAAACTTCATACATACAGTCGTCTAGAGCTAGAATTGAATCTGGGTCACTGGCACTGTGAGGCAATAGTGATAATCACTGAGCCACTATGAAACCGCATGGTTAATCTTCCCATCCATTAATGCCCTTAAAGGGTTCTGAGCTCACACACAAAGTGACAGCTTAAACAAGGCTATGAAAGCAGTCATTGTATATGATGCAGAGTCTGAATGGAGGTTTGTTTGTAGAAGAGATTAACCACTTGAAATTTAAAAGCATTGAACATGTATCATGAAAGAATGTTATTTTCATATCAAACGCATTTGAATGACAGCAGTGTTAGATTGTTCGTATTTTATGTTTTGTGTATCTCTGCATTGCTTCTGTGGCTTCCCAGGTTGGATACTATTCAGATGGCAAGGGAATACAAGGCAGCATGGGTGTTAGGTAGGGTTGCATGGGTTAGATAGATTTACGTGCAATGTGGATGGGAGTTAGAGGGTGTGAGGGCTACAGGTTCTATTTCTACTGTCACAAAGTCCCACAGCCTTCTAATCAGCTTCCTTGGTACTCACTTAATCTTATAAACATCTATAAACTGCATCGAGAATCAGTGGGCCTGATCAATCCTGCCCTGCTTCTCCAGGTTAAGTCTTGGGTTTTAAAGTGCTTTGTCAGTCCAGACATGAGCTCTTCATCTTGATACTGAAAATGCAGCCTTGAGTTTGTGTGATCCATAGCTGTGTGGACAGGTTAAGTTCAATCAGAAATACCTGCCATATGATTGTTTTATTTGTTACTAATCAAAAATAATTTATCTCCCTCCAGTAAAAAGCTTAGCGCAGTCACAAAGCAAGAACAGTGATACATTATACCTTGGTTAGGCTGCAAGTGCAGCACATTCTCCACAAAATAAAATGCATTTTATTTACTTCCCATGCCTCAACTGACAACAGTTTGGAGTTTGCTGTGATTCTAACAGGTTACAATATTTAATAACATCTGGCGTGCACACATGAACAGTTTGGTATGGAAATGCTGTCAGTGATTGTCTGTTCCGCAATGGTCTGCCCTGCTGCACTCTTTGCCAATGAAACCTGTACTGGAATCACTGGAATGCTATTACCTAAGGGTAAATAATCTCTGTAAAGTTTAATGAAGAAGTTAGATGATTAATATTATCAGGAGTGACTAAGGTTTTAGCCCATTAAGTTATAATTTCTGCCAAATAAGTTATTTTGTTCTGAATGATATTTTTTTACAGATGGTAACTCCGAGAAGAAAGTTAATGTGAGTTTCTTTTTCTAAAATAAATGTTAATCTTATTCATAAATTACTTTCCGTTATGTGTCTCTCCTTTATTCCGACAGTATGTCCAAATCTTTGTTTGACTACCTGTACAATTATTTCAAAGACATTTATATTCATGTTCCTTCCCATTTTACAGTCCATGCATCTTAATAAGAATGCAAGTTGAATGGTTGAAGAGCTTCCCCATTGTCACAGATGTTAAAACTGAGATATTTCCATTTGTGCACAATCCAAATTGAAGGCAAGCAGGCACACAATTTGCTGCAACTAACTTAGATGCTGATTTTCCACCACATTCTCAGCCTAAATCATTTTCAATGAAGATGACTCAGGGCCAGATTACTTCCTAACAAAAAAACAATGAAGGCTAATTATTGGTAATTAGACCATAAGACATCAGAGGAGAAGGCAACCATTCAGTTTTTTGAATTTGCTCAACCATTCAATGAGATCATGTCTGATCTTATATTCCTCAACACAAACTATCTTTCTTTTCGCCATTATTCTCAATTCCCTTACTGAATTAGAATTTGCCTATTTCATTCTGGAATATACTCAACAGCCCAGCCTCAACAGACCACTGTTGTGAGGAATTCCACAGACTCACAACCCTCAGAGAAGAAATTCTTTCTTATCTCTGTCATAAATGTACAACCCCTAATTGAGATTATTACCTTGGTCCTAGACTCGCCCACAAAAACAAAAAATCTTTCCTGCATCTACCCTGTGAAGTTCCTTAAGTGTCCTATATGTCTCAATAAGGTCACTTCTCTTTCTTCCATTATTCCAAAAAGTACAGGCCCAATCCTTTCAACTGCTCCTCAAAAAACAATGCCTTCACACCAGGATCAAGCTTGTAAACATTCCCTGGACTGCCTCAAATATATTTTTATTTTGGTGACAGGCCCAAAGTTGTTCAGAGTATTGAAGCAGTGATCTGTCCAGAGCCTTGCATTGTTTTAGCAAGACTTCCTTATTTTTATGCCACATTTCTTAAAAATAAAGGGAACCAAATTATTTGCCTTCCCTACTTCCTGCTAATCTTGGATGCTAGCATTTTGTGATTCATGCATAAAGACTCTCTGCACTGTAACTTTCTGCATTCTTCAAATAACATTCAGCTTCTCTATTCTTTCACCCAAATTTCGCAACCTCACATTTTCTACCATTATATTCCACCTCCCAAGTCTTTGCCCACTCGCTTAATGTGTCTATCTCCCTCTAGAAACTCTATGTCATTCCCACTACAAGCTTTCCCACCTATTTCTGCGTCATCCTCAAAATTGGTTACAGTTCTTTCACCTTCCTCAATAAAATCATAAATAAATATTACAAGAAAATGTGGCTCTCGCACTGATTTCTGTGGCATTCCACTAGTTAGAGCTTGCCGTTCTGAAAATTTCCCCCCTCCCCCCCCCTTACTCCAAGTCTGTAATCTCTTAGTTAGCCAATTCTCTATCCATGCCACTATACTACCCCCAACACGTTGGGCCCTCACCTTATTAATTATTCTAATATGAGCTATCTTATCAAACACCTTCTCGAAGTACATATAAGTTGCATCCATTGGTTCCCATACAGGGATCTTGTAGTATATTGGTAGTGTCCTTATCTCTGAATCAGAAGGTCCAATTTCAAGTCCTTCCTGCTCTAGAGGCATGTAATAACATCTCTGAATAGGTTGATTAGAACATATCTCCACTGCTTCCTCTCCATTTGTCCTGCTGTTATCACCTCAAAGAATTTTAATAAGTCGATCAGGCATGATTTCCCCTTCATGAAGCCATGCTGAATCTTCTTGATCAAAATATGTTTCTAAATCCTTTACAATAGACTTTAACATTTTCCCAAAACTAGATGTTAAGCTAATGGAACACAAGTTACATTTTTTTTGTCTCCTTCAGTTTTAAATTGTTACGACGTGTAGGCAGACTGCTAAAACAAATCAACCTTTTCACCTTGATTCACAATACAGTAAAATTCTACCCTTTAAAGACTGTCTAAATTGATCCCAAAGGTTCCTCACTAAATGTTTGAAAAACTAATCCCAAACTTTGTGAATAATGAATTCCAGACGCTGGTTTGTATCTTTTTAAAAAGACTCAGCAATATAGCAATTTAGAAGAATAAAATTAGACAACAATGTAATATCCCAAACTCTTTTTTCTCACCCCCATTCACATAAAAGACATAGATCAATAAATATATTTAAACGGTAAGTAAAAGAAAATGACACACTGCCCAGTTCACTTGAATGGTTTCCACAATGTGTTTTTCCACTGGCATCCAAGGAGCTCCTTGGATGCTGCCTGACCTGCTGCGCTTTTCCAGCAACACATTTTTCAGCTCTGATCTCCAGCATCTGCAGTCCTCACTTTCTCCCTGTTTTCTGAAGATGTCAAAAAGGACCATACTTTAAGTTCAATTTGATAAAGGCAGTAATCTATTTTATGAATTTCCAAAAGCTGCTTAATGAGAGGTTAGGCAGAGAGCTTCCAAATCTTCATGTCACATCAACAACCAAACTCCTTCTCACAGAAAACACAGTCCAAAACCAATTTAAATTCTGGACACTCCCTGACAGATTGACTGCCCCCTCCATGAGGTTCCACTGCCATTTGCTTGAGTATAAGACCTTTTCCAGATTTGCAGGAACCAATTCTCAGGTACCTCCCTTGTTACTAGCCAGCTTCTGCTATCTTTTCAAATATAATGCCCTTGCCTGATGGTGAAGAGTCCATAAAAACATTTTGTAAAGGACACTACTTGCAATTAACTTCCAGGTCTGACCTCACAAATAAACAAAAACGTGATTAGTTTGTTTTCCTTTTACCATAAGCTGTTACCTGTAGTCCAAAAATCTTCTTTAGCTGACAGCTCTCAGTTCACAGCTTGAAACCAAAATTAACAAATGGACAAAATAAAAGTAATGAAAAATCAGTGTGGGCTCTAAGAAAATAAAGGTATTACATTGGCAGTTTTCCAATCCTCTGAGACCTGTCCAAAATCTGAGGTTTCCTGGAAGATTGTTACCAATGCATCCATTATTCTCTGTAGCTGCTGATTTTAATATCCTAGGATTCATCTGGTACTTGTTATCTGTTTAATGTATTTACTCTCCTTTTACTCTTTGATTATTTAGTAGTTTAGACTCCTCAGCCATTTCCCTTATTATTCTCCTTTTCCCTTATTATTTCCCCAGTGTCATTCTCTAAAGAGACTAATGTTCACTTTGGCCTCTCTCTTCCTTTTTATATATTTAAAGAAGCTCGTGATGTCCATCTTGATGTTATTAACCTGTTTCCCCTCAACATTTATCTTTTGTCTTCTTTTTTGTTTTTAAAACTTTTCCAGTCTTCTGGCTTACCAATAATCTTGACCACATTCCTTTCGTTTTTAATTAAATTGATGTTGTGCTTAACTTCCCTAGTTATACTTCATTGGTTTATCCCCTTCCTTGAATCCTTCTTTCTCACTGGGATGTTTTGTTTTGAGCCACAAATCATTTTCTTGAATACTGTTCATCATTGCAGCTGAACCATTTTCTGGTTCACTTTACCTAATTCTTTCCTCATTTGTTCATAATTACCTTTATTCAGGTAATTGTTTCTGATCCAAGTTCCTCCCTCATAAAGTGAATGCTAAAATTCTAACATGGTATAGTCATTGTTTGCAAAACAATCTTTTACTCTGAGATCATCTCTTAAATTTGCCTCATTACACATCATATGATTCCGCAGTGACCTTGCGGTTCGTAGATGGAGAACAGTCAACTGTCCAATTAATGGCCAGAGGGCAGGATCACTGCCCAAAATGGTGGACAGATACTCAGAATTCTATCAGCTCCATTCCCACCCCCATACACCTATTGTACTTTTTGCTATATTCTCCCCAGCCCCAACACCACCACCCCCCATCCCATTTACCTCTCCACCCTGGAAGCTTCCTGCCTCTATTCCTGATGAAGGACTTTTCCCGGAAACATCGATTTTCCTGCTCCTTGGATGCTGCTTGACCTGCTGTGCTTTTCCAGCACCACTCTGATCTGAACTCTGATTTCTAGCATCTGCAGTCCTCACTTTTGCCTAGTTGATTTTAACCTTACTGCGAATCCTCTTGCAAGGATGCTTACCTTGAAGAAGTTCTGCTCCTCTCTCCACAAGAATTGCAGTGAGTCTCTCTCTCACTGCAACCCTCAGGTCATCTCTTCTGCCCTGAAGCTCTTACCTATCACCTCCATCCCCACCCCCATTCACCTATTGTACTCTTTGCTACCTTCTCCCCAGCCCCAACAAACCCCCCACCCCAACCCCACCATTTAGCTCTCCACCCAGGAGCCTTCCTGCCTCTATTCCTGAGGAAGTGCTTTTGCCTGAAATGTTGATTTTCATGCTCCTCGGATGCTGCCTGACCTGCTGTGCTTTTCCAGCACCACTCTGATCTGAACTTTAGTTTCCAGCATTTGCAGTCCTCACTACTGCCCGTATTCTGGAGCCCTAGTCTGCTGCCGAGGAGACCATCTTTAGACTGCTGACTCACTCTCAATGTCTCAGATGAAAGCTCCTCTGTTACTGAGCCTTAAGAAGCTTTCAATTTCCATTAATTAGCTACTTGTGGGTTGGCACCCTTTAGCCACCAATCCAGCCTCTGCAAAAATGGCTGAGGGATGCAATTTCAATTGCTTGCCAACCAACAGCATGGACATTTTGCAGAACAGTTGTAAAGTCATTCATAATTCTTTTCCTGTGTCATCAAATTTAAGCCTCTGTTCAAATAATTAGCAATGTCCCTGCTTTAAGCCATATAAGTCATGTGAAACAAAGAAGCTGATAACCAAGTCATAAGTATTTACTGGTTGAGCAGCCATGCAAGACAGTCTATTTGTATTCCACAGAGATTGGCAATGAATCCCATGCAATCAGTTGCTGTTCAAATTGAGATCTTGACTCCTAATGTAATTAGTGACTATTGAAAAATGCTCAAAGGAAAATGCATTCAATTATCTGAACTTTCTGCAGGTCACACCATGACCCACATATGCACATTTAATCCAGCAATTTATTTGGTAATTTATTTTTTATATCACTTCATTTTTATACTGACCCTCTGTCAGTTCTTAATTCAAGTTTTCTGCAGATGTTTAGACCATGACACTTTTCAGGCAGTGATACACTTCATATATTTTCAAAATTTTTATTATTATTAATCTCTCACTCAACTGTGATTTCTACTGTTTATATTTTAGCCTCTCTTTGTGGAATTGCTATATTCTCTCCTAATAGGCACGCCACTTCAGACTGACAAGTAATTGCACTTTTGTTGCATCTGTTACACCTAAACTTCTGCCTAAACACTCACTCACGCTTTAAATGCTTTTCATCTTTCAACCTCTGGACTCATTAACTGTGGTTTCAATTTCTATTCCAGACACTTTTAAGCCAATTATCCACTGTGATGTTCCAGTGAAGTACCATAAGACTGCTGCATGGTCAAAACTGTCTAATTTCAAATGGAAGATTCAACAAAGTTCTTGCCTTTCCTCTCAATTGGACACAAGGATCCCATATCTGTATTTCCAAGATCAGGACAAGTCTTTGTCCTATTGTGGAAGTCTATGCTGTATTGTTCAGGGAAACCAAAGAAGAAATAGCTCAGACTCTGACCATCGTCCAATCATTTTGGCTACAGTTGTGTTTTCAAAAGATTGCCAGAGACTTAACATTGTACAATTAGCTAATGATAGATAGACAAACAGATAGGTTAAGTACAGGCCAGTAGTAAGAAAATTACGGGAAGAATTCCATGGGATAGGATAAATTTTCATGTGATGTAAAGATTAATCAAAGATGGTCAATATGCATTTTGTTTACCAGAAATCATATCTGATTAACTTGTTTGATATTTCTCCGGAGGTATCAAGGAAGGTAAATGAGGACATTTGCAATTGATGAATGGCATATGGATTTTAACAGGATTTAAATCATGCACAATAGACTGACGATGAAAATCAAAGCCGAAGGGCCCCAGTGTTGTATCTGAAATGGGGCTCAACTCAAGAGTTTCAGGATCATTTTGTGCAAGGCTGTTACAGTGGGATCCAACAGGGCTCATTATTGCATCTGTTACTTTTTAGTGGTGTACACATATATTTTTAAGACTTTGTTTATGGAATGTGGACATCGCTGTCTAAGCCAGAAATTATTTCCCACCTCGAATTACTTTGATGGTGAGCAATGAATTGGACTTGAATGTAAGAGTCATGATTAAGAAGTTAGCAGATGATACCAACAGATTGACCAATAGCCCACAAATATGTCTGTTATAATCATGCATCGCACTTTGGAATCACTCTCTGGAGCACCCAATGAAGTTAATGACAGTTAGGCAATCAACTCTCTGGTATGTTCTGAAGTGTCTGGATAATTATGTGTGCTAAATTTTGTGATGGTCAGAAAGAGAAATTCTTACAAACTGAATTGCAAGTTATACCCCCATTTTGCAAGATATGTTTATAACATTCACTTGGTCTTTAGAGTAACCACTTCTCCTTCTCTATGAAAATAATTTGTCACATGATTGTGATAGGAATGAACCCAACTGCCTATTGGAATTTGCAATTTTGAAATTACAGCCATTTAAGACGCCAGCACTTCTTCACATAACCACAGCGGATCAGCACCACTAACTCAAGGCTAAATGGAAAAGCCCCTTGGCTGTAAAAAGCAGTTAACCATCTCTATTTATGCTCTTTGCTAGTAACAATATTTTTAATCAAAATAACAAAGTGAAAGTTACATTTCAGCAAAACTTTATGGAGATTTGAAGAGATCTTTTTTTAAAAAAATTAAGAAACTCCCTACAATTCCTCAAATTTTTGTTCCCAACTTAACAGCTCCACAAACCAAATTCTACCTCATAACACTAACTTTGGACTTTTGGACTCCAACGTTAAAACAAGCTCCCTGTTTTTTTTTTTAATACTCAAGTTGTTATGAGCCATATCATTTCTTTACCTTTTCCAATTTTATTTCTCCATGTGTATGTGTTTCAAAGTATTCCCATGACGTGTATAAAATGTGTTCAATAGCCACTATTTTTGTTTTTGTTTTAAAAAAATGTTTTTACCAGTGTTTGCTGCCACCTTTACAAAGTCAACAAAACAAAATGGAATGGGATAAATTAGCTACTTCTCCACCATAACCGATTGAAAAATATGAAAGAAATTATGTCACTATCTGCTCACAGACACGTGGCAAGCAGATGGAAAGCAATGTGTTTTAAAACTCAATCGGTCTGTAATATCATACAAGGAGAGATGTGCATGCATCCCAGAGGATACAGTACTCCCATCATCTTACTGAACATGAGTAAACGTTCATTTTCTGGGCAAGGTTTTACATAAGGGTGAAAGTCAAAAACTCCCCAGAGTTCAACCAGGTTTTGTTAGATATGGAATTTCAAAATTATTGATGTATATTTTAAATGAAAGCAATGGAGTAAAAGCTACAACTTCAAACATTTGTCATTCGTTTGATATAACTATATGCACTGGAGCTTCTCACGTTTTGTGCCAGAACATTGTCACATGCTAGACAATCATGAAGAAGTTTAGACAAAATCAGGACTTCTGGGGGCACAGTTTACTAAAATTTCAGGAATGCTTCTGTCCCATGCTCAGTTTTTGCTGCCTGTTACTTCAGATGATTGTTACATCATTGGCTGCATATAGCTGTTGGAGACCTGGACTATTTAAGCTGGAAGTACGTCATAGCTGCTGGCCATTTGAAAACTATTTCAGAACTGAATACAAGGTGCATGGGTCCCTGAGGGAAATTCAGGACCATAGAGACGGACAAATTCCATAGGATAGGATCTTGCCACATGCCTGTGCACCCTCCAACTGGTACACAACATTGTGCCGAATGGTACTGTTTTCAGGTGATGGATGGCATCAACTGCAAGCTATTTGTTCACTGCTACCCTGCTTGCTAATTCTTGTGGGAAGCTCCAATCCAGGCCTCCATCACCCAGTATGTCCTTGACTCTGGTCACCCCTGCAGCCAGAGCTCACACCTTCATCAGCCACTCAAAACCCTGATGGTGGAGGCATAGATTCCTAAGAAGAGGCTCTCTGATGGTAGCCGCTGGTCCTGACAGCAGGAAGTCGATCATGTTCCAGACACTGATCATGTCCTGGTAAAAGACAGGCAGTACCCTTAGAGAGATCTGAAGATGTTTTCAGTCTATGAACAGGAGCTGCTTGTCAGAATTGAAGTTGCATACCCGGCAGAAGAAATAAGTCACCAGGATGAACCATCTAGGAGGAGACTTGATGTAGAGGTTTCACTGTAGAATCCAAAGATGGAAGTTTCCACCTGTGTGTGGAGGTTCACCAGCGACTGACTGCCTTCATGGATGGGAGACTTACAACCTTTGCAGTGACACAATGCATCATCATGCCCCAGAAGAAGCGAATCAACTTCCTGTAGATTTTAGTGACAAAACCACGGGGAGGTGTCAAAAGGACAATGCGGTACCACAGCATTGAGGCCATCAGTTGGTTTATGTTGAGCACTCGGCTCTTCTAAGGTAGCACTTGGAGCAGTCCTGTCCAGCAGTCTTAGTGAGCAGAGATTTTGGCCTCAGATCTTGCCAATTTTCCAGCCAGGATTCCTCAGCTGGGCTAAGGTAGACATCCAGATGGAGGAGATGGTGGTACTCCAGTTAAACCCCATTCCTTCATTCGTCAGGGTATTGATTTTAGAAGTTGAAACGTTATGTTGCAGTAGTAGAGGACATTGGTAAGACCACACCTAGAGTATTGTATTCAGTTTTGGTCATCTTGCTATACAAAGGATGTTATTCAACTCAAAAGAGTGCAGGAGAAATTTACAAGGATGTTGCCAGGACTCAACAGTCTGAATTATACGGAGAGGTTGGACAAGCAAGGATTTTTTTCTTTAGAGTGTAGGAGACTGAGGAGGAATCTTATAGAAGTGGATAAGATGACAGGCATAGATAGGTAAATGCACTCAGTCCCTTTTCCAGAAGAATCGAGGGCAAGAGCTATCACTTTAAGGTTAGAGGAGAAAGAAGAAGGAGAAAGTGAGGATTGAAGATGCTGGCGATCAGAGTCAAGATTGTGGTGCTGGAAAAGCACAGCAGGTCAGGCAGCATCCAAAGAGCTGGAGAAATGACGTTTCGGGCATAAGCCCTTCATCAGGAATAATCAACGTTTAAGGCATAAACCCCTCTTCAGGAAATCCTGATGAAGGGCTTATGCCCGAAACATTGATTGTCCTACTCTTCGAATGCTGCTTGACCTGCTTTGCTTTCCAGTACCACACTCTCAACATAAAGGAGAAAGGTGAACCTCCACATAAAGGAGAAAGAATAAAAGGGAACGTGAAGGGCAATATTTTTACACAGAGGGTGGTATGCACATGGAATGAGTTGCCAGCAGAAGTGGTTGAGGCGGGTACATTAACAACATTTAAAAGGCATTTGGACAAATACATGGATAGGAAATGTTTGGAAGGATATGAGCCAAATGCCAGGAAATGGGATTAGTGTTGGTGGACATCTTGGTCGGCATGGACCAGTTTGGCCAAAGGGCCTGTCTCTGTGCCGTAGGACTGTGGCTCTATGAATCTGCCTGTCATGGTCTGGGATATTTGGCCCAATTGATCATGGCAGAAGACATCACCAAGTACAGCATCTGGCACTCATTCATCCTCCTCAGGTCAGCTGAGTCAGTGAATTTAAGAAGCATACAGTCAGGAGTGCCAATCCTAATAACCTGCTCTGCAAAATGCAGAAGAAAGGGTCCTTGCACAGGGAATGCAGCTGGCCAGTTAGAGAAAGCCCAGACACACTCCCCTCCGAAAGCAAATCAGAGACACATTTTCTTTAATTACACTCTGCAGCAACATACAAAAGTCAGATGCAAGCAACTAATCGTGTCCTGAATCTAAATGCTCACAGAGTTTCAAATAAATATTTGTGAACCACCCTGCCAAAGGCCTTTTTCTGATCAAAGGACATAAAAGTGCTTGACATACATATCCTCTGGATCAGGTCTCAAACCAGATATACATTGTTGTGGATGCTCCAGCCCTGGACCATGTAGGACCGGTCAGGATGGATCATGTGGTCCAGCACTGATCCTTGGCAAAATCCTTGACAACACCCTGGAAAAAATCTTGATCCTTGCGGAGGAGGGAGATGGAATGCTAGATTTTAAGTCATCGAAGGTTCCCCCTTCCAGCTTGTTGGCCGCAAAACATTCTTGCAGGACTTGTGCACAGTTAGATGAACCAGAACACGCTGAAGAACTCCATCATCAACCCATACATCCTCAGGGACTTGAGAGTTGGGTGAGGGCACCAGTCAGTTCCTCCAAAGTGACAGGTGCGTTGATCATACTGGCATCTTGCAAGCTGGCCTGTGGTAGGTCCTCCCACATACCTCTGTAATATCCTCACAGCACAAGTCCATAGAGATTAGTAAAATAAACTTAAGCACTGCTGATGCTGGAAATCTGAAACATAAACAAGACATTTCTTGGGAATCTCAGCACGTCTGGCAGCATGTATGGAGAGAAAGCAGAGTTAACATTTTAGGTCCAGTGACCCTTAACTGAAGAAGGATCAATGAGTTTCAACAGCAATTTCTTATTTTGTTCTGGGGAGAACAGAGCTGTGGAGGCCGAGACCCTGATGCCCTCTGGATCTTAGATGATGGACTTATTGTCGACCAACGGCACATTCTCCCAGTGTCTGCATGGGTTTCCTCCGGGTGCTCTGGTTTCCTCACACAATCCAAAGACGTGCAGGTTAGGTGAATTGGCAATGGAAAATTGCCTATAGTGTTCAGGGATGTGTAGGTTGTGTGCATTAGTCAGAGGTAAATGTAGAGTAATAGGGTAGGAGAATGAGTCTGAGTGAGTTACTATTCGGTCTGTGTGGACTTGTTGGGGCGAGAGCCTGTTTCCACACTGTAGAGATTCTATGAATTCTATGATACAAAAATTGGAGGGTATAGTGCACTGCAAAGAAGGTTACCTCACATTACAACAGGATCTTGATCAGGTGGGCCAATGGCTAAGGAGTGGCAAATGGAGTTTAATTTAGATAAGTGCGAGGTGATGCATTTTGGATAGGCAAATCAGGGCACGATTACACACTTAATAGTAAGGTCCAAGGAAATGTTGCTGAGTGCAGATTTATTGTTCCTTGAAAGTAGAATCACTGGTAGATAGGATAGTGAAGAAGGCATTTGGTATGGTTTCCTTTATTGGACAGAGTATTGAGTATAGGAGTTGGGAGGTCATGCTGCGGCTGTACAGGACATTGGTTCGGCCACTTTGAAATATTATGTGCAATTCTAGTCTCCTTCCTATCGGAAGGATGTTTGTGAAACTTGAAAGGGTTCAGAAATGATTAACAATCCTCCAGGTTTGGAGGATTTGAGCTATAGGGATACGCTGATGAGCTGGGGCTGTTTTCCCTGGAGCGTCAGAGGATGAGAAGTGACCTTATAGAGGTTTATTAAATCATGAGGGGCATGGATAGGATAAATGGACAAAGTATTTTCCCTGGGTAGGGGGAGTCTAGAATAAGAGGGCATAGTTTTAGGGTGAGAGAGACCGAAGGGGCAACACTTTTTCATGCAGATGGTGGTGCATGTATGGAATGAGCTGCCAGAGGAAGTAGTGGAGGCTGGTATAATTGCAGCATTTAAAAGACATCTGGATGAGTATCTGAATAAGGAGGGTTTGGAGGGATACGGGCCAAGTGCTGGCAAAGGGGAATAGATTAGGTTAGGATATCTGGTTGGCATGATGACTTGGACCACAGTGTCTGTTTCTGTGCTGTACATCACTATGACACATGACTCTATGACTCAAAGAGCCCTTCCTTCCTTCATACACCTCCCCAGTAGGGCTGGTCCATATTGAGTCAAAAAGTGTGGTGCTGGAAAAGCACAGCCGGTCAGACAGCATCCACAGAACAGGAGAGTCGACGTTTCGAGCATAAAATCTTCAAAGGGTTTCTGCTCGAAATAGCGATTCTCCTGGTCCTCGAATGCTGCTTGAGTAGCTGTGCTTTTCCAGCACCACACTCTTTGACTCTGATCTACAGCATCTGCCATCCGCACTTTCTCCTGCATTCATGTTGAGCTAACGAAGGTGAGATTCAAGGTCAACCACTTCCTTTCCTGCCTCCTCAGTCCTGGATTTTGTCCTCTTTGTCAATTCCATCACATACTCCTGACTGAAAATTCCGAGTCATGCCCACATTACCAATCCTCAACTGCTTCCTTCTCCAGCCAACTAAAAACTGATTGAACGTTTGTGCGAAGATTTGTAGCTCGGGTGGTCGTTGCTGTGGTTCTGTTCGCCGAGCTGGAAGTTTTTGTTGCAAACGTTTCGTCCCCTGGCTAGGCGACATCATCAGTGCTTGGAAGCCTCCTGCGAAGCGCTTCTTTGATGTTTCCTCCGGTGTTTATAGTGGTCTGTCCCTGCCGCTTCCGGTTGTCAGTTTCAGCTGTCCGCTGTAGTGGTTGGTATATTGGGTCCAGGTCGATGTGTTTGTGGATGGAGTTTGTGGATGAATGCCATGCCTCTAGGAATTCCCTGGCTGTTCTCGGAGGAAACATCAAAGAAGCGCTTTGCAGGAGGCTCCCAAGCACTGATGATGTCGCCTAGCCAGGGGACGAAACGTTTGCAATAAAAACTTCCAGCTCGGCGAACAGAACCACAGCAACTGATTGAATGTGTCCCATAACCGCTTAGTCCTCCAGCAGCAGGTGGTCCAAGTGTCAGTACACAGACCACAGTCAGATGTAGAATGGGATGAACTTTGTCTACATCATGTGATATCCGTGAATGGCATCTGGGACATAGAGATTTGCGAAACAAAGGAGACGTATGTTGTGTAATATACGCAGTCATATAGCGTCATGCAGATGTACAGCACAGAAACCGACCCTTCAGTCCAACCCATCCATGCCAACCAGGTATCCTAACCTAATCTAATCCTATTTGCCAGCACTTGGCCCATATCCCTCCAAACCCTTCCTATGCAAATATGCATCAAGATGCCCTTTAAATGTTGCAATTGTACCAGCCTCCACCACTTCCTCTGGCAACTCATTCCATACCCATTTCATTCCATCCTCTGTGTGAAAACGTTGCCCCTTAGGTCCCTTTTATATCTTTCCCGTTTCACCCAAACCTCTGCTCTCCAGTTCTGGACTTCCCCCATCCTAGGGAATGCCCTCATAAAAGTGAAGGTGATGGAGTAAGGACGGACGTTTTGCCAGATGATTAAATCCTTCAAACTGGTGGAAGTCCCTCAATCACTGTCTTGAAGCTTGACAAGTCTGGGCACTCATCAAGGATTCAAATCCGCCACACTGGCTTTTGTCAATGGAGGCAAGGTGAGTGGATATCTCTTTAGAGAAGCACATTTGCCCTGTTCCAACCAGAGGAAAGCATACATTCACTAAGTGAATTACCACATTCCCACCCACCCTTCCCAGCCTATTTGGTGAAGCAAACTTCCCGGCACCTGCCTCTCAACCCTCCCAAGATCTCCAGATGAAAACGTGGGGCCAACAAGACAGCTACCCTGATGGAATTGGAGGTGAGGTGACCCATATAGGCCCACTCCTTGCCACTCCAGGAGCCAGATGGCTTTGTCTTCTGTTGTGGTGTGGCTTTCCTGCAAGAAGCACACCACATCATTTTTGTCCTGAAAGACAAAGACCTTCTGGAATCTGCATTATGACACTCTGCTGTCACCAACATTAAATCTGGCTATGATTGGCTTCATGTGTAACAATCACCATAAATGTGATGGTTCCTTTGTTTTGGAGGTCCAATGCCTCTGACCAATCATTTGCACCCTCAAGCTGTCACATTAACTAGCAGTTAACTTTGCAGAATGTTTCAGAGAATATCTTTAGGACACACGTATTAAACAGTCCTGTGGTCGAACATTTCAACTCCACTTCCCACTCCGCCAAGGACATGCAAATCCTGGGCCTCCTCTACCGCCAGATTCTAGCCACCCGTGCCTGGAGGAAGAATGCTTCATCTTCCATTCTGGGACCCTCCAAACACATGGCATCAATGCCGATTTCACCAGTTTCCTCATCTCCCCTCCCACCACCTTATCTGAGATCTAATCCTGATGAAGACCTTATGATCGAAACGACGGCTCGGATGCTACCTGTCTGGCTGTGCTTTTCCAGCATCACACTTTTTGACAGCTAATCACATAGTTGTTTGCAAGCAGAAGGCATTTGTTATCAAGAATGGTCACCACTGTACAGACCAATCAAATACTTGTTGCAGACTAAATTTTGACACACCTTTTGGCTCTAACTCATTTGCAACCTAAACCTTCCTTACTATGTGAACACGCAGCTTTGTAAATAGCACAATGAGTGTTTAAAAAGTCCAGTAATTCTTTCCACAATCCTTGCTTTTTTGACAGTCCTTTTCCCACTTCAATCCACAATCTAAAACACAAATATATAAGATTTTAAAATTTAATTATTTTTTCTTATAATAAACCCTGTTTCTTGATGCTGTAAGATTCTTCAAAGTTTCTCTGAAACCTCACCATTAATAAGTGTCTTCTTCCTGGATGCACTCAGTGCTGAGAAAAGTGGATCTAATTATATTACTTTCCCAATCCATTACCTCCTTCACTATTACTTTTATCTCTTTATTATGTGTTACTGAAGACTGAACCTAACTTCTACTTCTAACAAGTGAAAAATGAAAAGGCATTTTTTCTTTATTCTTTATGTTCATCATTGCAGTTGAAAAGTGTGATGCTGTTCATCATTACACCTTTGTTCAATTTTCTTTCTAGTGGGAGACTCACTCTGGGCTTCAATGGTGTCCCTATATTTTTTGCATATACATTTATCATCTTATCACTTATCATTGATCTCTTCTATGAGTTTCCTGGATTTGTTTTCCATTGCTATTGCATCCTTCAGTAGAATTTGTAACTAGTGACGTGTACCCAGGTATTCATTTCATTTTCCCACTGATCCGAACATACACATTCAGAAAACTTTGGTGGGAAGTCATAACCTAAAACTTCGCAATTGGTTTCAAACATTCTTCTCCAAAGGAACTTCAACTGTAATATAACCATACAAATTAGGTGAAGAAGGCAATGCAGCCCCTCATGTCAATTTACCAATCAAACATTTATTTAGTAAACTAAATAGTGGGGTGCTAGGATTAAATTTAGGAAGCTGTGGTCTAAAGAAAATTTGAAATAATTCAAATCAGGTAGGCTTTGTAGAGGTATGCTGTGGAATAATATGGATTGAGACCTAAATCTTGAAGGGTATAGTCTTGGAAGGACAGCAAGGAAAGAACAGGTGAAGTGGTTGCTCTGTTAGTTAGTTAATTAAGTTATTAGCACAATGAAAAGAGTTGACCTAACTACAGCGAACCTTGAAGTGGAAACAATTTGGGGAAAAATAAGAGATGATAAAGGAAAGAAGTCCATTGCTGGAATGGTTTTCAGATCTGCTAATAGTAATCACACGATAGGCTGAAACATAGATGAAGAAAGATTGAGAGCTTGTCAGAAAGTATGACAATAATCATGCAAGATATCAACTAGAAAATTTAAATGGGTGAAAGTAGCCAAGATGAAGAGTTCATGGAATATTTTCAGTTTCTTAGAACAACATGCTTGAGAGCTAACCAGTGAACAGTGAATCCGAGACATGTTATTGTATGAGATAGAATTAAGTATGAGTGAAATTACCCCTTGGTAGCAATGAACAAAACATGATTCAATTTTATATTCATTTTGAGGGAGAGAGGAGCAGTTTCTAGATTTTTTTTAAATTTAAGAGTTATTATGAGGTTTAAAAGCAGAGCTCACTGAAGTGAGTTGCGAAATTAAGTTAATAGGCAAATGGAGATGCAGTAGCAAATATTTCAGGGAGCTTTTCAGGATATATAGATTAGATTAGATATATTCCAATAAGTAAGAAACAATCCAAGGGAAGGGCCTTCTTCTGTGCTTAAATAAAAATAAAAAAGGTAGCATTAAACTGAAAGAAAAATATAGTTGTGCAAAGACAAGTGACAGGTCAGAAGATTTGACAAAATATGAAAAATAGCAAATAAAAAACCAAAACATTTAGTAAGAATAGGAAAACTAGAGGACAAGAGAAAGCTAGTCAGAAATATAAAAACAAATATAAATTGTTTCTGTGAATATTTTTTTAAAAAGAGGAGTTATTAAAGTGAGCATTGGTCTTATACAATGTGCAAGTAGGGAGATAATGGAAAACAAGGAAACAACAAATAAATTGATCATCAGTGTTTACTATAAAGGATATAAGTAAAATTGAAGAAACAGCAAATGGAAGGGAGGAAGGGACTCAGGAAATTCTTTATCATTAGTGAGATAGTCCAATGTGGATTGATGGAGATGTGGTTGACAAATGCCTGGGTCCTGATGGTTTTCTTCTGAAAGACTTAAAATATGTGGCAGGTATGCATTGTGATGCATTCATTTTAATTTTTGAAAGCTCCCTTGATTTAGGGAGGATCCTATTAGATAGAAATATAGAAAATGTAGCCTCTTTATTCAAAACAGAGAGGGGGCTGAAAGCAGAAAACAGCAGTCCAGTTGGCTTAACATTTCTCACAGGGAAAGATTAGAACCTGTCATTAATTAAGTTATGATGTGAAGGAAATAGTTTTGGACTGGGTGGACAAAGTTAAAAAGCACACAACACCAACTAAAATCTGAAACTGAAAGTTGCATCTATCATCTTTTACTATAAATCCTGTGTCTTATGATCCTGTCCCACAGCTCCTAATGAAGGAGCAATGATCCGAAAGCGAGTGCTTTGAAAAGAACCTGTTGGACTATAACCTGGTGTTGTGTGATATTTAACTTAATTAAGTAATTGAAGGGCACTTGGATAAGTTCAAGGCAGTCAGAATGAGTGGTTTTGTTGATTTAACATAAAGTCTAATAAATCTATTATATTTGAGGAGGCAACCCATGCTTTGGCTGAAGGGGAACAAGTGGTTATGTTGTAGTTAGATTACTAGAAGGCAAGTTTAGGCAGGATATATACACTTAATAGTAAAATCTTGGGGAATGTTGCTGAAAAAAAGAGACCTTGGATGGCAGGTTCATTGTTCCTTGAAAGTGGAGTCACAGGTGGATAGGATAGTGAAGAAAGTGTTTGGCATGCCAGCCTTTATTAGTCAGTGCATTGAGTTTAGGAGTTGGGAGGTCGGGTTGCGATTATACAGGGCATTGGTTAAGACACTTTTAGAATACTGCATGCAATTCAGGTCTCCCTAATGTAGAAAAGATGTTGTGAAACTTGAAAGAGTTCAGAAGATTTACAAGGACATTCCCAGGATTGGAGAGTTTGAGCTAATGGGAGAGGCTGAATAAGCTTGGGCTACTTTCCCTGGAGCGCCGGAAGAGGAAAGATGATCGTATAGAAGTTTATAAAATCATGAGGGGCATGGATAGAGTAAACAGAGAAGGTCTTTCCCAGACTGGTAGAGTCCAAAACTAGAGGCCACAGTTTTGTGGTGAGAGGAGAACAATTTAAAAGGGACCTAAGAGGCATTTTTTTCACACAGAGGGTGGTACATGTTTGAATGAGCTGCCAGAGGAAGTGGTGGAGATTGGTATAATTATCACATTTAAAAGGCATCTGGATGAGTATATGTAAAGGAAGGATTTAGAGGGCTATGGCCCAACTGCAGGCAAAATAGATTCGAATTATTTAGGCTATCTGGCCAGCATGGATGAGTTAGACCGAAGGGTCTGTTTCTGTGCTGTACATCTCTCTGATGCTATGACTCTAAGACACTGGATCAAGTGCCACATTGAAAGTTATAGTAGAAAATAAAATATCTTGCGGAAGGATTAACTTATTCGCATGAACAAAAAATTTGGCTAATAACAGGAAACAGAGAGGAGGCATATGTCGGTATTTCTCAGCTTTGCAAGATGTAATAAGTGATGTGTCACAGAGGTGAGTGCTGGGCTCTCAGCTGTTTACAACTTATAGAAATTACTTCGATGAGGGAACAGAAGGTATGGTTGCCAAGATTGTGGAAGACACAAAAATGGGTCATAAGTTGTATGGAGAACAAAAGAAGTTTACAAAAATATGTTGATAGGTTCAGTGAGCTGACAAAGATGTGACACATTGAATATTTTTAAGAAAATGTGAAATTGTCGATTTTGGAAACAAGCATGCAAAAGAAGCACATCATCAAGATGGTGTGAGGTAGCACAGCTCTGAGGTTCAAAGTGATCTGAGCATCCAAGTGCATGTTTCACTAAATGTTAGAATGAAGCAAGTAATTGGGAAAGGTTATAGCTGAAGCACTTGGACTGCAGCAGTTCAAGAAGGCAGTTCACCACCACTTTCTCAAAGGCAACTAGGGATGGGAAATAAATGTTGGTCAGCCAGCAACACCCATGTATCATGAGTGAATAAAATAACGATTGTTGTTGTTTAGTATAAAGGCAACTGACAACAAAAGTAGAGAGGTAATGCTTCAATTGTATCGGGCACTGGGGATACCAGTCTGGATTATTGTGCACAGCTTTGGTCATCTTACAACATGTAGATATTTAAAAGCATTGAAATCAGTTCATAAAAGGTTAACCAGAATAATACCTGGACTTATTGGCTTATGAGGAAATGTTAACGCTAGGCTTATGTTCACTGGAGTTTAGGAGAGCAAGCTGTGACTTGATAAAAGGATGTAAGATGCTGAAAGGTCTTGACAGCACTGATGGATGCTTCTTTTTATGTGGGAATCTTGACTCAAAGTCACTGTTTAAAATCAAAGACTACCCATTTAAAACAGAGAAGGCAAAATACTTTTTCTCAGAAATTCATAAATCTTTGGTATTATTACTAAATATAGTCTGAAGGAATACTTGTGACCTAATAGAATGTGGGAACAGGTGAAGATATATTAGGAAAGGGTTAATTGGGTTTGATTCAGTTGTATAAATATGGACAGCTAGCAATTGGTGATATGTAAGTTTTGCAGAATGTGGCTGTCTGAAGTAAAGGTCTCACAAAAATGTGAAATTGAACTCTATTTAAGTATAGGTAGTTTTTTTGTATGACATTTTGAATACACATACTGAAAATATGACAGAAGCAGATCGTTTTTAAGTGAGGTGTGGAAGGATAGCTGTTAAGCAAGGGATAAAAGATCATCATAGGTAGGGAGAAATGCTGATTTAATATAATAATCAAATAAACCGTGATCTCATTGAATGGCAAAGCAAGCCTGAATGTTTGAATGGATTCTTCTGCTCCTGGTTTATATGTTCAAACATGGCATACCTGGCATATACTTACCTACCATCATAACCTTTGATTCTCTTGCCTAACAAGAATCTACCTATCTTCACCTTAACAATCTTCAATCTTCTGTCTGAAAAGAACTTTAACGTTTCATCTTCACCTTAAGCCAGCCATCGTCTGCTAGCAATATCATTTCAGATCCAAGCCAGTCAGTGATAAAAAGCCAATACACTTTTCTTTGCGCACAGAATTTTTAATTCCTCTTTCTGTTTTCTAATCAACTGGTTCACTGATATTAGTACACCCCTTTGGATCATGAGACTTTAACCAGGTCTTTTGTGTCACAAGGACCTCACTTCTCAGTCTTCTGGATTTTTACCTTTTTAAAAATATACCCAGAAGTGTCATTACACCTACATCATCAATGTTTTTTTTTTATCTATTAACTACCACCAGCAAATCACCCATGTTTTCCAACTGGTAAATTTATATGCAAAGCCCTGTGAAAGTACTGTAGACCATCAAATAGGAGGGGATGGGGAGGGAAGGGGTGGGGGGGTTGGGTGGTGCGGACTAAATCAAAACAGAGTTGGACGGGACTACTTAGTCTTTGTATATATGTTCTAACTAACCTATTCAGAGATATTATTACACAGTCTGTAGCAGAAGGGACTTGAATCTTGGCCTCTCAGTCCAGGAGTAGGGACACTATCACTACTGCACCAAGAGGGCCTCTACTGAGTTGCCAATTCCTTTTGCACATGAGGCCCACCTGTTCCCCCTTTATATCTATCTAATCAAAACATGAATCAATTAACTCTGATCACTTGCTTAGATATTTGCTATATTTACACAGAGGACCATCCAGTCAGGTGCCCAGAAGTTGGTGGAAACAATTAGCAGCTAAAGATTAATAAAAGATCTGTTTCCTCAACAGCATACATAAGTGAGTACAAAGCGATTTATTTATTTGTCATGAGTTCTCAAAGTTAGTGAGTTAATCTTTATGCCACATCCTAATGACAATACAGCCTCATTCTTTGCTTAATTCATTATATGCTGAATCCTAACTGCTGATAATCTCCACCAATTGGTTTTTTATACTTCAATTCAAATACTTCAACTTTGCATGCATCATGGGAAGCTATTTTCAAAAATTAAGAGGCAGCCCAGCAGCTAAAAACAAAGCAATAGAGCTTGTTTTCTCTGCATAATATGTGTTCTATGCACCAAATTTATCCACAATGCCCTGAACATTCCCTACTTGACTACACAGGTTCATACCTATGTGCAGAAAACATCTTATAAAATTGATTACATCACAAAGACAATTTTAGTGGTTTTTGCACAAGGTATCTGTAAGCATTTCATAAGTAATTATATTTAGCTGCACGTGACAGATCTGAGAAAAATGTCAGCCAAAAGCGGCATAAAACATTATGAGTGTTTTGATGGTGTGTTTTGCAGTATTTTCTCTGTATTCATTTCTGGTACATTTTTTGAGTTGTTTGTTCGCTCAATTTTTTTTTCTGCATTTAATTCATTCACATTTAATCAATAAAGTAATTGGTAATCAAGTGTAATTGGGAACTGAATAAATAAGCACAATGATTCGTGGATTTTCAGATGTATGATCCTTTGAGATGTGACATTTTCAGGTCCAAACTTTCATGCAACTATCATCCAAATGGCTGGAATTTGTTTCCACTATATGTTTAATATAAAATACATTTTAATTATCTCAAGTTGCACAGCAGATTGCTTTTGCAAAAAATGACTTAACCTGTCTAATGTCTCTGAAATTCTGCCAGCAAATATGTGTACTTATACACAATGAACATCTAGAATAACCAGTTCTCAGACAAATGGCCTTATCTATCAAATTCTTAGAAATCACAAAAGCAGATTTTTGCCAGCCTTTTACATGCTTCATTTTCAATTTTCACAGAGGGAGCTTATGGTTAGCCATTATTTTAGGCATGTGGAGTTCTTATAAGCGAAAATCTGTTTTAAATGGCAATAGTTGACTAATTGAATGACCCATTGTCTCTCTGTTGTCTGGAATTCAGAATATGGACAGCAGGCTGGGACAAACAAGATCTGTTCCACTGAATTCATTTCAGATGGCTAGGGTACCCACTCATTATGCTTCTGTGGATATGATTCCAGGACACTTTAGGATAGTCACAGGTGAGGTGCCGGAAGACTGGAGGTTGGCTAACGTAGTGCCATTGTTTAAGAAGGGTGGCAAGGACAAGCCAGGGAACTTTAGACCAGTGAGCCTGGCATCAGTGGTGGACAAGTTGTTGGAAGGAATCCTGAGGGGCAGGATGTACATGTATTTGGAAAGGCTAGGACTGATTAGGGATAGTCAACATGGCTTTGTGTGTGGGAAATCATGTCTCACAAACTTGATTGAGTATTTTGAAGAAGTATCAAAGAGGATTGATGAGGGCAGAGCAGAAGATGTGATCTACGTGGACTTCAGTAAGGCGTTTGACAAGGCTCCCCATGGGAGACTGATTAGCAAAGTTAGATCTCACGGAATACAGGGAGAACTTGCCATTTGGATACAGAACTGGCTCAAAGGTAGAAGACAGAGGGTGGTGGTGGAGGGTTGTTTTTCAGACTGGAAGCCTGTGACCAATGGAGTGCCACAAGGAGCCGTGCTGGGTCCTCTACTTTTTGTCATTTACATAAATGATTTGGATGCGAGCATAAGAGGTACAGTTAGTAAGTTTGCAGATGACACCAAAATTGGAGGACAGCGAGGAGGATTACCTCAGATTACAACAAGATCTTGACCAGATGGGCCAATGGGCTGAGAAGTGGCAGATGGAGTTTAACTCAGATAAATGCGAGGTGCTGCATTTTGGGGAAGCAAATCTTAGCAGGACTTATACACTTAATGGTAAGGTCCGAGGGAGTGTTGCTGAACAAAGACACTTTGGAGTGCAGGTTCATAGCTCCTTGAAAGTGGAGTCGCAGATAGATAGGATAGTGAAGAAGGCATTTGGTATGCTTTCCTTTATTGGTCAGAATATTGAGTACAGGAATTGGGAGGTCATATTGCGGCTGTACAGGACATTGGTTATGCCACTATTGGCATATTGCATGCAATTCTGGTCTCCTTCCGATCAGAAAGATGATGTGAAACTTGAAAGGGTTCAGAAAAGATTTACAAGGATGTTTCCAAGGCTGGAGGATTTGAGCTGTGGGGAGAGGCTGAACAGGCCAGGGCTGTTTTCCCTGAAACGTTGGAGGTTGAGGTGTAACCTGATAGAGATTTACAAAATTATGAGGGATATGGATAGGATAAATAGACAAAGTCTTTTCCCTGGGGTCGCAGAGTCCAGAACTAGAGGACATAGGTTTGGGGTGAGAGGGGAAAGATATAAAAGAGACCTAAGGGGCAACATTTTCACGCAGAGGGTGGTACGTGTATGGAATGAACTGCCAAAGGAAGTGGTGGCGGCTGGTACAACTGCAACATTTAAGAGGCATTTGGATAGGAATATGAATAGGAAAGGTTTGGAAAGATATGGGCCGGGTGCTGGGATTAGATTGGGTTGGAATACCTGGTCAGCATGAACCGGTTGGACCGAAGGGTCTGTTTCCATGCTATCTCTATGACTCTATAAGTGATGTGCCTTTGGCATAGTTGAGGGAATTGTACAAAATAGACAAGAATGCATCTAAAAAGTGCAAAAAACCAATGAAATTGATGAAATTGTCAAAGACCTACATAAGCTATTTAAGATCTTCTAATATAGAAGATTATTTGCATAATAGATTAACTGAAAGAATTTCAATGTGTTGAATGTTTAAAAAAAATCTAACTATTCCAATAGTCAAAGAATTGCTTGACCAGCACAAACTGAATGCTCATATAGTTACAAACTCTGCAGGAATTGCCCTGGAAATTGAAGATTACAAGAAGCTGTTCCCCTGCTCCTGGAATCCTCTGCAATAATCCATTAAATGCAGAGATTTCAGAGGGTTCTGCTGCAATTAATAATTACTCAGGAAACAGATGATTGAAAGCAAATCCAACTCCTGGTTAAGTATTGAGCTGATCTCCTCCCTCTCTACCCATTGCACCTTACCTCACAATTTACCCTATGCCCAAATAAACCTTCCCTCTTTCTGTACATACCATGGACCCCAATAACCAATGCTCATATTTAAACTTCATAATCTGGCACATTGCTGGCTTGAACCCCCACCAACCTCAATACCTCTTCCCTACCCTCAAAGCCTGATCCCGGCCACAACCCAACCATATTAAGCGCTCCATTTATCTGGCACCCTACACAACTGGCAGTTTTGAATTCTCCCAACACGGCACCATACTACCATAACCAAGTTCCACCTAAACTTCATGCTTATGTTATACACTTACCCTTTCATAGAAGCTATCAAAGTGTCTGTCGTGTTGCTCGACATTTAAATCTCAGAACATGACACACTGCCTCCTGCAAAAGAGGGCATAGTTTGACTTTGCCCTGAACATCCTGCATGATGAGGAAATTGCTTGATTTGAAGTATGATCCCACAATTCTGATGATCCCGGTATCAGAATCATCGGTTCGCAATGCAGATCCCAGTCCAATAGGAATAAAATAGGAACAGTCTGGCAATAAACTGTAACTACTCCTTCCTTGGAATATCCAGTCCAATACTGATATAGAGTCATGGAGTCATAGAGATGTACAGCATGGAAACAGACCCTTTGGTCCAACCCGTCCATGCCGACCAGGTATCCCAACTCAATCTAGTCCCATCTGCCAGCACCCGGCCCATATCCCTCCAAACCCTTCCTATTCATATTCCGATCCAAATGCCTCTTATATGTTGCAATTGCACCAGCCTCCACCACACCCTCTGGCAGTTCATTCCATACGCGTATCATGCTTTGTGTGAAAATGTTGTCCCTTAGGTCTCTTTTATATCTTTCCCCTCTCACCTTAAACCTATGCCCTCTAGTTATGGACTCCCTAATCCCAGGGAAAAGATTTTGTCTATTTATCCTATTCATGCCCCTCATAATTTTGTAAGCCTCTATAAGATCACCCCTCAGCCTCCGACGCTCCAGGGAAAAAAGCCCTGGCCTGTTCAGCCTCTCCCTATAGCTCAAACCCTTCAACCCTGGAAACATCCTTGTAAATCTTTTCTGAACCCTATCAAGTTTCACAACATTTTTCCGATAGGAAGGAGACCAGAATTGCATGCAATATGCCAACAGTGGCCTAACCAATGTCTTGTACAGCTGCAACATGACCTCCCAACTCCTGTACTCAATACTCTGACCAATAAAGATAAGCATACCAAATGCCTTCTTCACTATCCTATCTACCTGTGACTCCACTTTCAAGGAGCTATGAACCTGCACTCTAAGGTGTCTTTGTTCAGCATCATTTATGTAAATGACAAAAAGTAGAGGACCCAGCACCGATCCTTGTGGCACTCCACTGGTTGGTACACTTTATTTTTTTTTCAGCTTGATTCCTGAGGTCAGCCCATCCTTGATAGCTGTAAAGTTGGGAAGTAATGAGGAGGGTAAAGGGTAATGTGCATAATTTGGCAAAGGTTGTATGACAGGCTATGAGTGCTGGGTAAGGGGCTTTGTTTTGGAGATATGAGGTTACATAGGAAAAATATTAGGCCATTCAAGCCATCAAGCCTGCCTCACATTCAATATGATTGTAGCAGATCAATCCAGTACCTTTTACGCACCCCATAACCTAGTGTGCGAATGGGAATCAGAAGTCTCTCAATTTATATCTTCAACAAATTCAAAGATAGCCCTCTGGGTGACAATGACAAAGGGTCATAACCCGCTCAGTAAAATAATTTCTCCCTAACTTGGAACTACGTGGCATCCTCCTATTTTTAAATTGTGCACCCTGTTCACGACTTATCAACCAGGAACATTCTCATTTGCATTGATTCTGTCTGTTTCTTAAAGTATTTTGCAAGTTCCAATGAAATCACCTCTTTGAAACCTGATCATGATAATAAAGTGACATGGAAGATATGAAGCAGCCTGGGGTGGGAAGAGGGCATATGGTGACATGGAGGTTTTGCACCGGCATGAGGTTGCTCTGTATGTGGCAGGGGCATATAAGAGAGTTTGTGGGAGATGGATGAATGATTTTATTCTGCTTCTGAAGAGGAGCCGTATCAGGCATTAAATGTTAACCCTGTTTCTCTCTCTACAGATGCTGCCAGATCTGCTGACTTTCTCCAGCATTCCCTGTGTTTGTTTCAGATTTCCAGCATCCTCAGTATTTTGCTTTGTTTTCCCCGATTTGAGACTGGTGACACCCTGACATTGCAAGCTTGACTCAATACCCAGATCTATTCTGAACATGGTACTTTGTGGTCACCAAGAGTTCTTGTCATTGACTTTTGCACAGACTTTTTTATTATCTGTAAGCAAGGTAGAATTTTTAATGAAAATCCAGAACTGCCATCTGCCTCACACACTTGATTGAGCATGATTGTAACAAATTAGAGCCAAATAAACAGTTCACAAGGTGTAGGACTGTTATGAATGAGTTAGACAAGTTGAACCATCTGCTCGAAGTAGATGAAGGCCTAGGGAATAAGCACATAGAGGATTTTCCAGATAATTCCAGAAAATAAAAACATCAGATACAAGATTAATTAACAGCACAGTTTCTAAGATGTTGCACCTGTTTCATCATTAAATTATAAAATCCCAATTTGTCCCTTTTTCTTTTCAGCTGTTAGCATTCAGCAATTTCTCAAGCCCATTGTGACAGAACATTCTGTGGTGATTTACAAGTGTGTTATCAAAAATAAATGACACTGAGTGGTAGGAGGGATAAGGAGAAAAGCTTGGTCAATGAAGGTGTTTTAAAGGACTGTCTTAAGGGAGAAAAAATTAGAAGAGAGGTGGAGAAGGTAAGGGGATTCCAGAACTGTCAAGCTTGGGGCTGCTGACAGCAAGTCTACTTGCAATGGAATAATTAAAATTGTCGATTTACAACAGATAAATTTAAGAAGATTTAAATGCAAGAGGTTATCCATTGCATTTAAATACTCAGGTCTTAAGTCAGTAAAGACATTGTTGAGAGTTTCAGCTTGAGGTGGGCTGAGGCAGAATTGCAGGTTGTTAGAGAGGTAGAAATACATGATCCAGATACTTAGTCACAAATGTACCTTGGAATCAAAATGGCCTTCCAACACCCTAATTCATTTTCAGAGACATGCCGATGAAATGAATGGAGTCAATGGGTGGGAAATAGAGTTTGTGATCAGTACCAAAGACAATGGCTTTGTTCTTTCCAACATTGGAAAGAAGTATCTTCTCATCCAGCATCCATGGTAAATGAACATCTCATCATGTCGAAACAGTTCAGGGGTGGAGAGGGGTGGTAGTGCAATAAACAGGCAAAATACATGCACATTGTCTTTTGTGATGATATTGCTGAAGAAAAACAAGTAGATGATAAATACGAAGAAGCTAATGATGGATCATTAGGGTCACCATGTAATGGCAAAGAAATAGTTTTGGAGAAATTTGTGGGATTTAAAATCAGTAGATACCCTGCAAATGGCCACTTCAGAGTTTTAAAAGAGGCAGTTACGTTGACAGTAGGTGCATTGCTCTTGAGTTTTCAAAATTTGTTCAATTCTCAAGCAGCTTCTGTGGTTAGATTGTCTCATATTAGAGATGGTCATTGCCTGGTATATGTATGACTCAAATGTTACACCACTCTTCCACTCTAGACTAGAGGTAGGCTTATGATATTATTGCTAAACTATTAATTCAGAGTCCCAAATAATGTTCTGGGGACCTGAGTTCAAATCCCACTTTGAAAGATGGTGGGATCTAAGTTCAATCAAAATAAAATCTGATTCAGAGTCAAACAGTGACCACAAACTCATTGTTAATAGTCAGGGGAAGAAAACTGTTTTACTTACTTGGTTTGGCTTAGAGCAATATGGTTGACTCTTAACTGTCCTCTCGCAATTAGAGATGGGCAATGAATGCTGGTCTAGCCAGTGACACATACACCAATGATTAAAAAAAATACTAAATACTTAGTTTGCCTGACCTGACATCAGCTTGAATTCACTTTTTTTAAAATTCAGTCATGTGACATGAGCATCCACGGCAGTGTTTATTGCCCATCCTCAGCTGCCCTTGAGAAGGTGGTGGTGAGCTGCTTCCTTGAACCACTGTAGTGTGCTGTAGGTTGACCCAAAATGCCTTTCTGCGGGGAATTCTAGGATTTTGACTGAGCGATAGTGAAAAAAACAGCAATATATTACTGTCAGGACAGTGAGTGACTTGGAGGAGCATTTGAAGGTGGTGTAGTCCCGATCTATCTGCAGCCCTTAATCTGTCTTGATCAAAGTGGTTCTGGCTTCGAAAGGTGCTATCAAAGGATCTTTGGTGAATTTCTGCAGTGCATTCTGTAGATAGTACATACTGATATTATTGAGTATCGGTGGGAGAGGGAGTGGATGCTTGTGGATGTCATACTAATTAAACAGGCTGCCTTGTCGTATGGTGTCAAGCTTCTGGAGTGTTGTTGGAACTGTACCCATCAGGCAAGTGGGTAGGACTACATCACACTACTCACTTGTACCTTGTCATTGGTGGACAGCCTTTGGTGAATCTGGAAGTATGTTACTCACCTCAGTATTCTGAGATTCTGATCTGCTCTTGCATCTATTGTATTTGTGTGGCAAGTTCAGTTGAGTTTCTGGACAATGGTAACCTCAAAGATGTTAACAGTGGGAAAGTCAGTGATGATAATTCCATTGGATGTCAAGGGACAGTGGTTAGATTGTCTCATATTCGAGATGGTCATTGCCTGGTATATGTATGACTCAAATGTTACTTGCCACTTGTCTGTCCAATCCTGAATAGTGTCCAGATCTTGTTGCATATGAACATAGATTGTTTCAATATCTGAGAAGATGTAAATGGTGTTGAATATTGTGCACTCATCAGCAAATAACTCCACTTTCTGACATTATGATGGAGATAAGGTGATTAATGAAGCAACTGAAGATGGTTGGGCCGAGAATGCTAACCTGAGGAATCCTGCAGAACTCCTGCAGAGATGACTGACCAATGACAAACATCTTCCAATGTGCTAAGTAAGACTCCAACCATAAATAATTTGCCCTCGATACCAATTGATTCCAATTGATTAGTTGGGCTGCTTGATGCCATGCTCGGTCAAATGCACCCTTGATGTCAATGGCAGTTATTCTCATATCTCATTTGAATTCAGTTCTTTTGTCCATGGTTGAACCGAGGCTATAATGAGGTTAGGAGCTGAGTGGCCCTATCAGAACCCAAACTGGGTGTTATTGAGCAGTTTATTGCTGAGCAGGTGCTGATGGACAGTACTGTTGATGGCACTTTCCATCCTTTTAGAATGTAGAATTTAGCATTTTATAATTAGTTTTATTGTCACATGATCGTACATGAATACACTGAATAGTTTACAGGTCACCACATATGGTGCCATCTTAGGTACTAAGGTACCTCGGTACAGATTCTTCAGTTCAAATTCATAAGGAAAAAAAGTAGAAAAATAAAAAAAATCAAAAGTCCTGCAATAATGAGTTTTGAGTTATTTGTAGCTCAGGTTGTGGTTCTGGATGTAGGCTTGCTCGCTGAGCTGGTAGGTTCATTTCCAGATGTTTCATCACCCTACTAGGTACCATCTTCAGTGGACCTTCAGGCAAAGCACTGTTTATGATTCCTGCTTTCTATTTATATGTTTGGGTTTCCTTATGTTGGTGATGCCATTTCCTGTGGTGATGCCATTTCCTGTTCTTTTTCTCAGGGGGTGGGAGATGGGGTCTAACTCGATGTGTTTGTTGATAGAGTTCTGGTTGGAATGCCATGCTTCTAGAAATGCTTGTACGTGTCTCTGTTTGGCTTGTCCTAGGATGGATCCGTTGTCTCAGTCGAAGTGGTGTCTTTCCTCATCCATATGTAAGGATACTAGTGAGAGAGGGTCATGTTGTTTTGTGGCTAGTTGATCTTCATGTATCCTGCTTGCTAGTTTTCTGCCTGTTTGTCCAATGTACTGTTTGTTTCAGTTCTTGCAAGGTATTTTGTAAATAACATTAATTTCCCTTCTTGTCTGTATAGGGTCTTTCAAGTTCATTAGCTGCTGTTTTAGTGTGTTGGTGTGTTTGTGGGCTACCATGATGCCAAGGGGTCTGAGTAGTCTGACAGTCATTTCCAAGATGTCTTTGATGTAGGGGACAGTGGCTAGGGTTTCTTGATATGTTTTGTCTGCTTGTTTGGGTTTGTTGCTAAAAAATCGATGGACTGTGTTCATTGCGTACCCATTCATTTTGAATACACGGTAGACCTGATTTTCCTCTGCTCTGCGTAGTTCCTCTGTGCTGCAGTGTGTGTTGGCTTGTTGAAATAATGTTCTGATGCAGCTTCGTTTGTGGGTGTTGGGATGATTGCTTCTGTAGTTCAATATTTGGTCCGTATGTGTTGTTTTCCTGTAGACGCTGATTTGAAGTTCCCCATTGACTGTTCGCTCTACTATGACATCTAGGAATGGCAGTTTTTGTTGTTTTCCTCCTCTTTAGTGCACTTTATGCCAGTAAGTATATGGTCTTGAAGGTTTCCTCTAATTTGTTTCATTTGTGATGACGAAGGTGTCATCCACGTAGTGGACCCAAAGTTTGGGTTGGGGTTGGCCAGGTTAATGTTGATTGATGTAAACAGTGCTGTTACATCAAAGGAGACCATTATTTCATCCTCTTCTATCTTAGTGTCTTTGATGATCTTCAGGAATTCTTGGGTGGAGTGACGTGAGTCTTCTACTAAGTGTTTTAGTCTTTTGTGTAGCTCCTTGGCCAATCTGTAGGTTGGTGTTCCAGGTAGCGAGACTATGGGTCTGAGGGGGGCACCTGGTTTGTGAATTTTGGGTAATTCATAGAAGCGTGGTGTGTTGGATCCATCTGGCTTCATTTTTTGGAAGTAGGTCTTATTTATTTCTCCAGATTTCTGAAGTTTTGTAAGTAGGGCTGTGATTCAGTTCTCTAGTTGTGGGGTCGGGTCTATCGCCAGTTGTTGGTAAGTGTTCGTATCTGTAAGTAGTATGCTTGCTTTTTCAATTAGTCTCTTCGATTTAGAATGACTGTTAAGTGTCCTTTGCCTGCAGGTCTGATAACAATGTTTTTATCTTTTTTTAATCTTTCCAGTGCTTTCCTTTCTTGTGCATTGAGTGTGTCTCCTTCCTTTTTTCTGCTTAATGTTGGCACGACTACCTGTCTGATAGTTTGCTGGGTTTATTCTGTGAGTTGGTTGTCTTTTAGTGTTGTTTCTAACACTGCTAAGAAATCTCTGTTGTCTGCATCCTGGCAGTTGTAATTTAATCCTCTTACTAAGATGGCTTTTTCAGTGTGTGTTAAGGGCCGGTCAGATAAGGTTTTTATCCATGCTTCTGTGTTGTCAGTGTTGTTACTTTGTGTTAGTTTGTCTAGTTTCTTCTGCAGGTCTAGTTTTTTTCATTTTCTGTGTTTGTCGCTGTCTAATATCTATGGCTTGTTGTCCTGTGTCTGTCCATTCATGGTCCATTGCATGAGTGAGTAATTGGAAAAATGATTATAAATTAGAAACATATAGAAACAAGAGTTCAGAATAATAGTCCTTCCAATACAGACCACACTGGGCTTCACCTCAAGTTGAGACCATGCTGAGGCCAGATGTTCGAGTCCATGCTGAGGCCAGGTTTGTTTTAGATTAGATTACCTACAGCATGGAAACAGGCCCTTCGGCCCAACCAGTCCACACCGACCCTCCAAGAGTAACCCACCGAGACCCATTTCCCTCTGACTAATGCACTTGACACTATGGGCAATTAAGCTTGGCCAATTCACCTGACCTGCACATCTTTGGACTGTGGGAGGAAACCAGAGCACCCAGAGGAAACCCACACAGACATAGGGAGAATGTGCAAACTCCAGACAGACAGTCGCCCGAGGCTGGAATTGAATCTGGGACCCTAGTGCTGTGAGGCAGCAGTGCTAACCACTGAGCCACCATGCTGCGTTCAAGTCCATGCTGAGACTGGGAGTCTGTGTTGGCTTTCACCCACATATTGCTGATGGTGCCCAAGGACAGGAGGTGCAAAGAAAAAGAAGAAAATGCAAAAAGAGAGTAAAAAAAAGAAACGGACAGAACGGATGAGTTCCAGCTCAGGAGACCTACTCCGCCGCCAACTTGATGACTTTATATTAATGATCAAGAGCAGACTAATGGAGCAGTAACTGGCTGGTTTGAATTTGTCCTGCCTTTTAGGCACAGGACATACCTGAGTAATTTTCTACATTGTCAGGTAGATACCAGTGCTGTAACTGTACTGAAACAGCTGGACTAGGGGATTGGCAAGCTATGGAGAACATCTTTGGTACTATTGCTGCAATATTTTCAAAGCTCATTACCTTTGAAAGACCTATCACCTCCAAATACTTTTTGATATCACTTGGAGTGAATCAAATTGACTAAAGACTCGTATTTATGATGCTGGGTACCACTGGAGGAGGCCAAGATGGATCATCCGCTCAGCACTTCTGGCTGAAAATTGCAACAAATGCTTCAACCTTATCTCTTATATTGACAGGTTAAACTCTTCCATCTTTGAGGGTGGGGATATTTGTGAAGCCTCCTCCTTTTCCTGTGAGTTGTTTAATTGTCCACCACCATTTACAACTGGATGTAGCAGGACTGGAGCGTGGTTCTAATCCTTTGGTAGTGGGATCACTCATCTCTGTCTATCACTTACTGCTTATGCTGCTTAGCATGCAAATGGACCTGTTTCACTCCAGGTTGAACCTCCTTTTTAGGTATGCTTGGTGCTGCTCTTGGCATGCCCTTCTGCATTCTTCATTGAACAAGAGTTGATTCCCTGGCTTAATGGTAATGGTTGATTCCGGTCATGTTTGGCCATGAGGTAGCAGATTGTGCTGGAATACCATTCTGAAAATGTTGATGTCCAGTGTTGATTTGCTAGATCTGTTCGAAGTCTGTCTGATTTACCATAGTAATGCTACAACAAAAACAATGGAGGGTATTCTCAGTGTGCAGGTGGGATTTTGTGAGGTGGTAGATGCATCTGCAGTCAGCACATTGGTAAGGATGAGGTCAAGTCTGTGTTTCTTTCTTACTGATTCTCTCACTAGCTGCTGCAAACCCAGTTTAGCAGTTACGTTCTTTACGACCCAACCAGCTGGATAATTAGTGCTGCTACTGAACCACTGTTGGTGGTGGTCATTGAAATCCCCACCCAGAGTATGTTTTGTGTCTTTGCCCCCCTCAGTGCTTTGAATTGTTCAACATGGAAGAGTGCTGAGTCATCAACTGAAGGAGGACCATACATAGTCCAAGTAGAAGGTTCCTTGCCCAGGTTTAACTTGACGCCATGAGACTTCATTGGGTCCAGACTCAATGTTGATGACTCTAAGATTATATATCACTGTGCCTCTATCTCTGCTGTTGGGACAGAACATATCCTGGTATGGTGATGGTGGTGTCTAGGTTACTGTCCATCAGCTATTGTTCTGTGGTCTGCCTATGTCAGGTTGTTGTGTGACTATGCTATGAAGTTGCTCTCCCAATTTTGTTAGTGTGGAGGACTTTGCAGCATTGACAGGGCTGTTTCTGCCAGTGTCTTTTCCTGTGCCTTGGTCGATGGCCCCAACCAGTTTTGTTTGTTTCATTGAACCATAGAATCATAGAATCCTTACAGTGTGGAAACAGGCCTTTTGGCCCAACAAGTCCACACCGACCCTCTGAAGAGTAACCCACCCAGATCCATTCCCCTCCCTTATTACTGTGCATTTGCCCCTGACTCATGCACCATCCTACACATCCCTGAACACTAAGGGCAATTTAGCTTGGCCAATTCACCTAACCTGGAGAAAGTGAGGACTGCAGATGCTGAAGATCAAAGCTGAAAATGTGTTGCTGGAAAAGCACAGCAAGTCAGGCAGCATCCAAGGTGATTCCTGAAGAAGGGCTCATGCCTGAAACGTCGATTCTCCTGCTCCTTGGATG
This sequence comes from Chiloscyllium plagiosum, assembly GCF_004010195.1. Classification (NCBI taxonomy): domain Eukaryota; kingdom Metazoa; phylum Chordata; class Chondrichthyes; order Orectolobiformes; family Hemiscylliidae; genus Chiloscyllium; species Chiloscyllium plagiosum. The sequence goes on along the minus strand of NC_057711.1, from coordinate 98,782,626 downwards.
CTGCCTGACCTGCTGCGCTTTTCCAGCAACACATTTTCAGCAATTCACCTAACCTGCACATCTTTGGATTGTAGGAGGCAACCGGAGCACCTGTAAGAAACCATGCAGACATGGAGAGAATGTGCAAACTCCATACAGACAGTTCCTGAGGCTGGAATCAAACCAGGTCCCTGACACTGTGAAGCAACAGTTCTAACCACTGAGTCACCATGCCACCCAATTTGTTGAGACTTTGTATTGATTAATAAAACTGAGTCATTGCTCGGCAATTTCAGAGGGCAGCTGAGAATCAATCACATTGAAGTTACAAGGGAGTTTGGAACAGAATACTTATATAATCATATGATCATTACTCAGAGCCATTCTAAACTTAAAAGTGGAAGTTTCCTTTGAGAATTTTCTTTTAAGCCTGTAATAAGCAGAGAAGCTAAACATGGTGCATTGAAATTTCAAAAAGTATTTCACAAGATGCCACATAAGAGGCTCTTGAGATTAATGCTGATAGATAAAAAAAAGTAGGATATAAACAGGTTATTTTAGGTTGGCAGACTGTAACCAGTGAGGTTACTGTAAGAATCAGAGCTTGAACCTCAGTTGTCTACAATTGACGTCAATGACTTGTATGAATTGAATATATCCAGGTTTACTGAAAATAGAGTTAAGTGGTAAAATAAATTGTGAGGAGATGGCTGCAGTGTACCATACATATATTAGTAAATAGAGAGGAACATGCAGGTCACAAACATGTTGGGAAATGTGAAATTATCAACTTTGGAAGGAAAATAGAAACAAGGGTGATTTTCTTTAAATATTGAGAGACAGGGAAATGTTTGTACTTTAACTGACTTGGCTAGAAATCCTACTTTACGAATCACAGAAAGTTAATGAACAAGTACAGCACTCATTTAGGAAAACAAATGGTATATTAGCCAAAAGGATTGTGTATAGTAGTCAAGGACAAAACAAAGGACTTACATTTATCTAGCACTGGAGTGAGACCTGAACCTGGAAATTTGTGATTCAGAAACAGAATGATTCTAATATTACCCTTGACTGAAGTCTGACTGCAATTGCACTGTGCTTTGGTGAGACATTATCTGTAGTACTGCGTGCAATTCTCTGTAACCTTCCCTTGGAAAGGATCTACCTGCATTGGAGGAAATGTAACAGAGTTCTTGAAACTGATTTTCAGAGCAAGTTAATTCTTCTGTGAAAAGAGTTTGAGTAAACAGGGCTAATAGATCCTGTACTTCAGAATCTCACCGAAACACATGCACCTCTTAAGATGGGTAGATAATATAAGAAGGCTTGCCTATACAATGAGTCTAAACTTTGAAAAAGGGTCAGCTATTTAGGATTAAGTTGTGGAGAAATTTCTTTCCTGACAGGTTTGTACTTCGTGAAATTTTTGACACTAGACAGTTAGGATGTACAGTCTTTGAATATCTTTATTCTTCAGAAATTAAGGAGCATGGGGATAAGGCAGGAACTTAGAGTTGATTTGAAAGGTCAGTCATATTTTTTGTTGAATGATGGAGCAGACTGTTTGGGTCAAAGAGCTTTCATCTGCTCCGAATTCTTCTGTTCTTATGATTGCAAAAATGGCAGAAGGCTGCAGATACACATGGTTCAGTGATCTATTCTCCAACAAATTAATTACTCAAATTGCAAAGGCAGCACTCTGGAGTTTGGGTGAGTGGGGATTGAGGTGTAATGTGGAGGTGGGGTAGCAGTGGTTCTTGGGATTATGATCTTCATTGTCCAAGTCCTGCCACACTATTTTTTTGTTTTCTATTGGCCAGCTGTTGTATCTTGGACTGAAAGGGTTAAATTTAGCATTTATTAAGATTAAGAAATTACTGCTGTCAGTAACATTCAATATGAAAATGGTGTTGCAATACCTGTTTTCCCATTCAGATGAGAGGTGTATTAACAGCCTCACCAGAGTGGGACTGTGTACATTGTGTCATTGCTTCCTCTTACTGCTTTGCAGATAACTACAACACTTATTCTAGAAAAGAAACATTAACACTGCTTTCTCTTCACAGATGTTGCCTTACATGCAACATCTGACAGCAATTTCTGATTTTATTTCTGATTTCCAGCATCCACAGTTCTTTGTTTTTTTTTGTCTGTGTTTGCAAAATGATGGCAAATGGACATGCAGGTAAAACAACAGAGAATCAAGAAGGAGCGTGACCTAATATCTGGTCACTCATATCAAAGTAACCTATAATTTGACGCTAACATGAGACGTGGTAATCACACACAGATTCTGTCCCTCCATTGTTTTTGTATGATGGAAGGGAGCCCTGAATTTCTGAGTGATGATTCTGCTCAGCTCTCCCTCAGAAACACAGTCATACTTTCATTCTGACAGTTCTTTCACAGCATTGAACCGTCAGAAGGGGGCAAACTACATCCTCTTATCAAAACAGCAGTGGCTTGGGACTGAGGAAGGTATGTGCCTTGGGTCACTGGGGGAGGTGGGAGTGGTGTTAGGGCAGAGTCTAGAGGATGTAAGGGGATTGGGGGGAGGTTTATTGGGGGTGAGAGAGACAAATATGTGCATAGTTTATTAGTTACTCAGGAGTCAGATTATGGATCTGTTTCTGTGCTGTATCACTTCTATGACTCTATGACTCTATAACCAGATTATCCTTTTCTATGTCACCTCAGCTCATTCACCTTGTCACACTATGATCAGAGAGGGATCACCTACATCCCCCATGCTTGGGAGTAAATGGCTTTGCGGAATCTTTGTGCACCTAAAGCCTTTCAGCATGTGCCTATGCTGTGCCCATCAGTGTTTTTTGTTTCTAGGAATCTTCAAAGACTTGACAATCACACCAACATCAGCAAAATAAATCAATAGCTACACTGAAGATACCTGATCGCCCTTTGAAATTGTGCTAGTGGGATAGTCCATCTTCTTGGTGCATATCTGATTAGCTGTGTGCATTTAAGAGATTGGCTTTAGCTTGAATGCTGAACTCCAAAATGCTGTGCTGACTTCAAGTCAGCATTTCAGGCTGATTTTTACTGCAGTATACCTACTCTTTACCATTCCAGTGGGTGCTCCTAGCACATAAGCCTTCACCGTATTGGTTTCCAAGTGTGGCTCACAACAAAATCTCATACATGCTCCATAATTACTATTTGAAGCCAAAAGGACACTCACAGAGATAAAACATAAGAGTGCTGAGGAGCTGAAATTTATTGCCATTACTTGGAGAAAAAGCTTAATGTTAGCTAAGTGACATGGAATTAGGAAAAGGCAGGCAAAATTGAATAGACAAGGGGAATATAGGTGGCAGCAGGAATTTTCAGATGTACTAACTCAGCTCATGACACAACCCCCTGTTTGAAAGTTGTTGAAATGAAGGTCGTGTTGCATTTGACTTGCACAGCACCTTTCCCACAAATCAGCAAAGATTATTCGCCAGTTGCGAAAGATCCATTCAGCTTAATGGTCACTCAAGCTCTCTCATATTGTATTGATGTTATAAGGAATATCTATTGGCAGTATCATTCCATGGGAGCATTTCACAGCATCACAGCTGCTGGTACAAGGTCATTTCCCTGTGGAAGGACAGATATAGATAATAGGGATGTGGAAGGATTCAGAATCAGATTGAACGCAAAGTCATCCTGCGAAATATGCCAGTCAGAAGATAACAACCAAAAACTATTGAAGTTGCTGGAAACATTGCAGGTAAAATTTTAAAAAGCAGAAGACAAAAACACTAAAAATTATTATTGGCAAATCAGATAGAAAAGAAATACTAAAATCAGCTAAGATCATGTACTTGAAACATGTGTTTGAAACTTCATCTTGGGTTATGCATCCTAAGAGGGTTCTGGGCTTGCCCCTATTCTGTTCTCTAACAAATTAGCATCAATACATCCAAGTAGCCAAACAAACAAATAAACAAAATAAAACTCCATATCGACAACCAGACTGATTCCCACCCCAGCGCCAGCTTCTGTCCCAAAGTTGGTCTGAATATCTCTCTGGTTCAGGAGAAGTATACAAATCAAATGTTATAAATTTCAACCAAACATCTGGGCACAGTAAGACATTGAAATTGGGCAGAAGTGGGTACTACAGATGCTGGAGTCAAGGTCAGAGTGGTGCTGGAAAAGCACAGCAGGTCAGGCAGCATCTGAGGAGCAGGAAAATCAACGTTTCAGGCAAAAGCCCTTCAACTCTCTAAAACAAAAACACTTTTTCACTAAAATTATAGGTCACTATAAAAATACAGTGAATGATTGATGGTTACCTCAGTGTACCATAATTTCACATTTAATTGCAAATATTTATTCACAATTCTTCTCAATCTTTAGCAAGTTCTTGGACTTGAATTTAATTTTGATTTGTTTTGTCCAGCACTTAACTGGTTCCTGCACTGTACTTGCAGTACACCATTAATATCAATTAATTATTCATAACTCCTGTTCCTTTGCAACAATAAAGACTAATTACACAAACTTTATGGATTTACTTCACGTTTTGAGTTCTGCCATTCGCAGTTTGTCTTTCTTTTCAAACACCTTTCATAATTTAATGACTTTGTGACAGGATAGCATTTTCTTCCTCTGCTTCGTCCTAGCAACAGAAAGTCAAAGATTGGCATATTTCAAATGAAACAGCTTTATTAAGAGAACTCCTCATGTCTACACCAAACATTCTCGATCTGTGACCAGTGCTATATATCTATAAAGAGACAGATAACTGTTTTGTCCATGCACTACATGATGCTGACCTAAGCTCACTGATCGATGCTTCAGTGGAGCAATTTTCTTTGCTTCAATGCTGCCTCAATGGTGCTAAACAAAGTGATAGTCCACTTATTAAGACTTGGTTTTCAAACTCAACAGATAATTGAGATTTGGTCCCATCTGCTTCACAAGAATTGAGATTAGTACTCAATTGGGCCTGAAGGCACAATGATTTCTACTGACAGACCCTATAGAGTATTTTAATGAGTGCCCGATTCTCATCAGTGGTTCAGTAATGATACAAATAAATGGATACAAATCATGCGCATTGTTAACTGGCATCACTTCACTTCGAATGTACTTTTTGTCATTTTCATAATCTCTTGTTTTAAATCTAACATTTAAATTCACTGTAAAAATGCTAACCAAGTTAAATCAAAGGTATTTTCCAACATTCAAAAAGAGATATGAGAATGGATTCTGGTCAAATAAAGTTGGTGTCATTGCAGCATAAAGTGCATTGTCCTGGCTTCAAATTCCACTTCTATTTTCTGATGTTTCACATGATTTTTATTGAATGTATTTATATGAAAATTTCTAATTATTCAAATGTCATGACGTGAAAAATATATCACTTAAATATGAAACAAAATAAGTTAGATCTTATGGACTATCAGCAGGATAATCTAAAATTTTGTTCAAAGTAGCCATGAGGGGCTTGGTGATATAGTAGTAATATAATTGGACTAGTAATTTACAGAGTCACAGCGGGGTGAGAGCACAGAAGGAAGGCATTCAGCCCATTCTCCACACCCTGGCTATCCAATGAGTGTCACTCCCCTGCCCCTTCCTGAAACCCTTATATTGTTCCTGTTTAAATGATCATCCAATGCTGTCTTGAATGCCGCAATTGACTCTACATCCACCATACTCCCAGGTAGCACATTCCAGACCCGAACCACGCTTTGAGTGCAAAGTTTTTAACACCCTACATTTGTATATTTTACAAATCATTTCAAATCTATGTCCACTTGTTTTTGATCGTTCTGCAAGCAGGGACACTTTTTCCCTATTTCCACTGTCCACCTTGCCCATGATCTAGATCTTCACAACAGAAGTTTCTCATTTTTTTTAAATACACTTTTATTTTAAAAAAGCATTTTTTGTTCTTTTGAATACTACAGCAAATACAAAACCAAACAATTCAAACTAATATTTACAAAGCTGCTAATTACAGAAATAAATATCAACTAATAGCTAAGCTAAAAAAAAAGTCTTAACAATAATAATAATTATAATAACCATAACACAGCTCAGCAAAACAAAGCAATAGTCCTCGATCATCAAGCGCATAAATTTATTCATATTCATACATTTGTAGTTACTCCTCTTTGGATACCAGATTTATTACATAGAATTGCCATGGCTAAATAAAGGCTCTTATTAGTATGGCAGACAAATCTGTACCCAGGTAGTCCAAGAAGGGCCACCACGTCTTATAGATATTCTCAGTTTTATAGTGCACCATACTCGGAAGAAAGTCCAAGGGGATATGCTCCATTTCTAGTTTATGCCAGCCCGCCAGCCCCGGGGATTTTCCTACACCCACCTAATAGAATGTTCTTTCTGGCACAAGAAGTGAGGTTACTGAAAAGCCTTTTTTTGTGTGTAACTATTGAAAGTGAATTAATAAAGCCAAGAGGGAGAGATACCAGGTCCAAGGCCTTCTCAACTTTGCCTACCACAGTGCTCCGGTATGCCCGCAGTCTGTAGCAGGACCAAAGACAATGATTAAGCGTGCCCATGCTCACTTTACATTTAGGACCCATTGGAGATGCTCCCGCTTTAAATTTAGTGAGGCGGTCTGGGGCCAGATAAACCCTGTGGACAATCTTCAATTGCAAGGTATGGGTCCTGTTGCAAATCGAGATCCTTCTTGCATTTTCCCATATTACAGAAGAAATCTCAATGTCCAACTCCCTCTCCCGAAACTTACAGAGCCATTTGGTCTTATCTGAGGGACCCTCTCCCAACAGATGATAAGCAGTTAACAGATAATTTATCCACTGCACTCAACACCCTTTTCTCCATGTCGGACCTATAAGAATCAGTGAGAAGTATGGTCTCATTTTATATGAAATTTCTAATTTGAAAGAAAGGAAAGATGTCCCGACTGGGCAATTCATATTTCTGAGCCAACTGGTCAAAAGGCATCAATATGTCCCCTTCAAATAAATCACCCAGGCAAGACACACCCCTAGCTGCCCATAGTTTAAACCCAGAGTCGATCATCCCTGGCTGAAAGCCTACATACCAACTATGGATGTCAAAAATGATGTTTTGGCAATTTTGCCCTCATCCTGATGTATTTCCCTCCATGCCTTGACAATACTAATGACTATTGTGCTCTGGCAATATCCATTAACTGTCTAAGAACAGCAGGCTATTAAGGGAGTATCTTGCCTGAGATGCTTCAATGTCCAACCAAAGTGAGTGAGAGTCCCCCTAGGCCCAATCATTCACGTAAGATAGCAACAAACTTAACTGATAGTTTTTGATATCTGGGAGGCCCACTCCTCCCAGTCTGTAAGGGAACTGCAATTTAGTCAATTTAATTAGGGACCGCTTGCGATACCAGATAAAAGAACTAAACCAGCCACTCGGTCTTCTGAATATCTGCTTATTAAAAAGCAGAGGAAGCATTCACAGAGGGTACAAGAGGCGGGGCAGAATGTTCATTTTAATGAGGGCTATTCGACCTAACCAAGAAATCAGAAACAGCCCCCTTCTACGAAGGTCCTGCTTCATTCTGTTGAATAAATGGGCAAAATTGTCTTTAAATAGCCAAACAAAAATGGGAGTAATAAATATACCGAAGTAGAGAAAGCCCTTCTGCGACCATCTAAAAGGGAATCGAGATCCATCCTCAGGATCAGGCACTTTTTGGAGACCATCTATGGGCATGGCCTCTGACATCGCAAAATTGATCTTATCACCCGAGAAGCCACCAAATGGATTGATGCATTGTATCAGGTGTGGCATTGAGACTGTTGGGTTTGATAAGAAGACAAGAATGTCATCCGCATACAGTGCAATTTTATGTGACTTCGTCCCCATCCTGGAGTAGTTATATTGGGATCCCTGCGTATTGCCTCCACCAGCAGTTCAATCACTAATGTGAAAAGCAGCGGTAATAAGAGACAGCCATGTCGACTGCCCCAAGAAATATTAAAATTGCTTGATCGTACACTATTGGTGAGGACCATGGCAAGAGGATCACTATATAAAACCTCCACCCACCTGATGAAGATCTCTCCCAGGCCAAACCGCTTCAAAGTATGAAAACGATATGGCCATTCGACCCTGTCAAATGCCTTTTCCGCATCTAAGGAGATGACCAATCTCTGTACCGATCACCGTTGACATACTTGGATCATGTTAAATAATCTCCTGACATTATCCATCGATCTGCAACTTTTTATGAACCCTGTCTGGTCCTCTTTATTGATGGAGTTCAGTACAGTTTCTGGCCTTAATTCCAGAATCTTGGATAGGATTTTGAAGTCGACATTCAGGAGTGAAATGGGTCTATAGGAAGCACAGTCCTCCAGGGCTTTCCCTTTCTTAAGAATGAGAGAGATGTTCACCTCTCTTCGAAATGATGGGAGGAGACTACAACTGTGTGAGTTGTTAAACATACTAGGCATCAGGCCTGACAATATACTGATAAATTTCTTATAGAATTCACTGGGGAGCCAATCAGGACATGGCGCCGTTCCATTCTAGAGCTGCCTCACAGCCTCCTGCACCTCTTGATCTGACAATGGGACATTGAGGAGAGACTCTTTTTCAGGGGTCACTCCCAGAAGGTCCAAATTCTTAAAAAAAACTCCATCCTAATCCACCCACTCTCACAGCTTTCAGATTGGTATAACTCAGAATAAAAATTCCGGAATGCTGCATTAATCCTTTTTGAATCGTAGGTCAAATTTCCAGTGTCCTCTCTGATCGAGGTAATGGCCTTGGGGGCACTCTTTCTCCTAGCAAGATATGCTGATACTTGCCCGGCTTATCCTCATGCTTAAACAGCCTTTGACTTGCAAATGTAAGCTCCCTCTTGGCTGTCCGTGTGAGCATGGAGTTCAGTGTAGACCAAATCACTGTGATCCTTTGCAGTTTAACCAGTGATGGTGTGTCAAAATATGCCTTTTCAGCTACTTTCATGTGCGCCTCAAACAAGTGTTGCTGCTCACCCGTCCATTGCTTCTTATTTGCTGAATAGAAAATAACCAAACCCCTAGCATAGGCTTTAGCTGTTTCCCAATGAATGGATAGGTTACTGGCTGAGCCTGAATTAATATCTAAAAACGCCCTGAATTCAGTAGAAAAGAATTCAATAAACTTGCAATCCTTGAGGATGAACGAGTCTAGTTGCCAGTGCACCGAGCTTACCACCATATCCTTACTCTTAACCATTAAATACACTGAGTGTGATCGAAAATCGTGATATTGCCAATTGTACATAACACCACCGAGCCCAGATGTGCTGCGGAGGTCAGAAAAATATCAATCCTGGAATGGCATTTATGTGGGATCGAAATGAATGTGAAGTCTCTGCCAGTAGGGTGAATGTGCCTCCAAACATCTACCAACCCTAATTCATCACACAAATCCGTTAATCATTTAGATCACAAAGAAGATATCGATGGACCTTTGGGCAATCTGTCTACCGTAGGCTCTATGGGACAATTGAAATCCCCTCCTTTGATGATATGTTGAGATGCAAGATTAACCAGTCTAGAAGGTGAGTCTATCAAGAATTTAAAGGGGGTGGGCTGGGGGACAATGAACATTTAAGATCCCATATTCTTCCCTATGTATCAAAGCTTTAAGGATTACAAATCTCCAGTGTATGTCTTCAATGCACTCGAATAACTTAAATGGGAGATTCTTTCTAATTAAAATGCCCACCTCTCTACTCGTCATATTGAAAGATGAAAAATAAATCCAGTCATACTCATTCTCTTGCGGCTTCAAATGCTCTGCATCATCCAAGTGTGTTTCTTGTAATAAGGCAACATCCACCCTTTCCCTTTTAAGGCTGGAAAGTACCTTCTTCCTCTTGACAGGTCAATGACTCGCCTTAATATTCCAGGTGCACCACTTAAACACATCCTTAGCCTTAACCTTCCACAGCACCATCGAGACTCCAGAGAGGAAGAACCCGAACTACAGATCACTGAGCTTCAATGCAAAAGATTCCACCAAAACTACACAGACAAAAATAACTACAGCCAACAAATCTGCAAAACTTACAAAAGCTCGGAACAGCAAAAATGGAAAAACAAAAAATCACCAAAGGCACTGATTGGAGGAATTTACCCCCCCAAAGGGGGTACCTATACATCCTACAACCCTCCTAATCATCCCAACCGCCCTCTCAACCCCTCCCAGCTAGGGTCACGCCACATACACTGACCACCCGTGAGAGAAAAAACAAACACCCAAAAGCAAGATTAGCACTATAAACAAGTAAACTAAAAATAAATATGTCATCCATCCTTAATATAACTTAGAGATTAAAGATAAATACTCTATCCAACCTGGACATATTTCACGCAACTTATTACCAGAAAGGAGACTCCACTAAGTCCGTTTTAAAGAAGAGCAAACCCAAACAGCTCTCTCCTCTATTCTGCCATTCTGCCATTCAAAATAAGTCAACATGTCCACAAAGTTCTTCATTTTCTCTGGCGAGTCAAACAAATGTATGGATCCATTATGATTGATCCAAAGCACCGCTGATATCTTCAAGAATACTGGATACCCAGCTCTCTCAATCTCCTCTTAACGCCTTCATAGGCCTTCTTTTCTGGACCACTGCGGCCGGGAAGTCCTGAAAAAAAAAATGACCTTGGAGCTGCCACAAACCAATGACCTCAAATCCCCCCCCACCCCCCGGGTTCTCGAGGTTTCCATGACCCTTTGCGTGTCTTTATAATGATGAAACCTCACCAGGACAGAGACTGGGTGCTGATGGGCACCTGGCTTTTGTGCCGCAATCCGGTGAGCTCTTTCAATTATTATCCTTCTCTTTTCAACCTCCAAACCAAGGAACTTCAGAAACCACTTCTTTAAGAACTCCACCGGCCACTCACCTTCCATCCCCTTCAGTATGCCAACAATGCACAGGTTCTTTCTTCTGCCCCAGTTTTCAAAATCATCTACCAGACTCAACGGAACATGGACCTGTGTTTCTAGAGCTTCATTCTGGCTCTTGGAGGAGTCGGTCTCTGCCTGTACGCTTACAGCCGGTGCTCAAGCTCATCGGTCCTTTTTCCCAGGTCTTTCAGCATAGCAAATGCAGGAGCCAACTTCTCCTCAACGTTTTCCTGGATTTGCATCCCCAGGATTTCACAAGGTTTGGCCAGCTCCTCACCCAGGGTCTGGTGAGTAAGAAAGCCCACTACTTCAGTAGGCTGGGCTGTGGCTCTGGCCCTGGGCGAGCTTCCTCCTTCCTTCGGCATTTTCCAGTTGCAAGGACAAAAGTCAGTAGATTTTTTCAGGTTTCTAGTTCCTTTACTGTGTTTTTACTCACAGTAAAGTGTTTGGGATGGGTTCTGGCTCTGTCAGGTCGGTGTTGCCACAGAGCCCAGCAAATGCGATTCTAACAGGATCCCCATTTCTCATCTTTGAATCCATTCTTGTAAATCTTGTTACATTCTCTCCAGTGCACTTACATCCATCCTATAATGTGGTACTCACAACTGTGCATAGTGAGATCTAACAAGTGTCTTGTTCAACATTACCTCCTTATTCTTGTACTCCATATTTCTATTTATAAACTTAATCTTTCCAACTATCCTGTTCTAATCACTGATCTGTGTACATATGCACTCATGTCCCTCTGCTCCTTCAGCATCTTGAGAATTGTATCTCCTATTTTGTATTGTCTTTCCATGTTCTTTTATTAAACTGCATCATCTCATACTTCTCTGTGTTAAATTTCTAGGGAGTTCTAGGTTTGTTTGTCCTATCATTCTTGTTTGAGGGAATACATTGTGTCTATACCTGAACCAACTCTTCTTTGAAGATAGGTCATTGCTAAGTTTTTTTTTTCACCCAACCTCTCATTCTAGTCTCTCCAGCTTAGTTCTGTTCTTTTTCTGGGGAAGTCTGCAAATTGTCTTTATATCTTCCAAATTGCCACCATCCTGATTCATGTGATATAATGATCATGAGATTCTTAATGCTCCTCACAAACACTTAGTCATGGAGTCATTGAGATATACTAAACAGAAACAGACCCTTTGTTGCAACTTGGCCATGTCGACCAGATATCCAAAATAAACCCAGTCCTATTTGCAAGCGTTTGGTCCATATCATTCTAACCACTACCTATTCATACACCCATCCAGATACCTTTTAAATATAGTAATTGTACAAGCCTCCACCATTTCCTCTGCCAGCTCATTCCATACACATACTACCCTCTGTGTGAAAGAGTCGCCCCTTCGGTCCCTTTTAAACCTTTCTCCTCTCACCTTAAACCTATGCCCTCTCAAGTTGGACTCCCCCACTCTGGGGAAAAGACCTTGTCAGATTATGCTATCCATGCTCCTATGATTTTGTAAACCTCCATAAGGTCACCCCTCAGCCTCCAACACTTCAAGGAAAATAGTCCCAGTCTATTCAACCTCTCCCTATAGCTCAAACCCTCCAACTCTAACAACATGCTTGTAAGTCTTTTCTGAACCTTTTCAAATTTCACAACATCCTTCATCTAGCAGGGAGACCAGAACTGCATGCAGTATTCCAGTTGCTGCCTAATCAATGTCCTGTACAGTCGTAACATGACCTCCCAGCTCCTATACACAATGCACTGACCAGATACCTTAAATTAATTTAGTCCTATTTGCTAGTATTTGATCTATATCTCTCCAAACCTTTCCTATTCATATACCCATCCAGATGCCTTTTAAATGTTGTAACTGTACCAGCCTCCAGCACTTCCTCTGACATCTCATTCCATATATGCACCACGGTCTGCATGAAAAGGTTGCCCCTTAGATCCCTTTTAAATCTTTCCCTTCTTACCTTAAACCTATGCTGTGTACATAGAATATAGAACATAGAATAGTACAGCACAGTCCAGACCCTTCGGCCCCCGGTGTTGTGCTAAGCATTTATCTTAATCTAAGATCAACATAGTTTTGGACACCATGTCTGCCTTATCCATGCCCTCCATGATTATATAAATCTCTATAAAGTCACCCCTCAACCCCCAATGTTCCAGGGAAAACAGGCCTCTCCCTAGAACTCAAACACTCCAACCATGGCAACATCCTTGTAAATCTTTTCTGAACCCTTTCAAATTTCACAATATCCTTTCTATAGCAGGGAGACCAAAATTGCATGCAGTATTCCTGAAGTGAGCAAACCAATGTCCTGTATAACCACCACATGGCCTCCCAAACCGCTGTTCATTTATTTTCGGATCTTTTGGAGAGACCAACAAGTGACAGCTCATTATTTTTCTATAAAATTATATGCGTAGAAGATAATTTTTTGAACATTGCCAAGGAAAGTTTTTTTTTTAATCATGGAGGTGAATTTCTTTGAAAAAACGAGTTGTGTTTAAGGAACTTTTGGAGAGGCCACACATGTATGGCTCTGGAGTGAGTTTATTTTCAAATCAGAAGATTGAAAGCTGTCTGCTGGACTACTTGAGCAGGAGTCTTTCTTTAATTTGTTTTTTCAGCGAAGTGGTTGATTTTATTTAATATTTATATGCTTGATTTTTAAAATTTTCTTTTTGCATGCTCAATATTAATACTTTGGGTAAAGGAAGGTATCTTATTTTATATATAAGGTGTTGTAAACTTTTTTTTAAGCTTAATTCCAATGAGAGCATACAAGAGACACAGATTTAGATGACTAGTAAATTTGGAGAAATGATTACACAGCAGGATCAGTCAGATAGATGGGTGACTGTTAGAAAAGGTAAGAACGCAGTTCAGAAGTTTGCTGTGGCTATTCCTCTCTCAAACAGATACTCAGTTTGGGTAATGTTGAAAAGAATAGTCTCTCAGAGGAAAATAGAAGAGGTAGTCAGATCGTGGATACAGAGAATGAATCTTAGGTTAGGCAGGCTTTGACAAAATTTATAAGAATAATTGTTCTCGGGGACTCTCCTGTCAAAGGCACAGATAGGAGATTCTGCAGCAGTGAACGTGAATCTAGGACAGTGAGCTGCTTTCCATGTTTCAAAACATTTAAAACATATTGTTAAAGGGGAGAGTGGGAAATCAGAATTTAATGTACACTTTGTTAGGAATGACATTAGTTAGAGAAAAGATTAAAGCTTTACAGAGCAAATATAAAAGGTTAGGTAGAAAACTTCTAAAAAAAAACCTCAGAAATAGTAATCTCTGGTTGTTTCCTGGTGCAAGATCAAATGAAGGAATGAATAAAAGGATATAGGAGATAAATCAATGGCTGGACAAGTGGTGTAACATTCAGGGAATCAGGTTCCCGGATCTTTGGGATCTCTTCTGGGACAGAAAAGAGCTCTTCAAAAACGAAATGCTCTACCTTTATTGGAAAGGGACCAATGTCCTCATGGGAAGATTTGCTAATTCTATTAAGGGAGACTCTAAACCATGATAGAGAAGGAATGGAAGGATCTTAAGTGGCACAAGTTAATTAGAAAAGGCAGACAAGAGCAAGTCAGAGAACACAGTAATTCTGAAGAATTATACTGCATTTATTTCAATGCAAGGGGTCTTACAGATAAGGTTCATGAACTCAGAGCATGTTTGGGAACCAGGGATTGGAATGTCATAAGTACAGTATTACAGAAACTTGGCCGAGGGATGGACAGGACTGGCAACTCAATGTACCAGGTTTCAGATACTATAGAAGGATAGAAAAGGGGGCAAAAGGGGAGGAGGAGTGGCGTTTTTGATGAAGAAAAATATTACTGCTGTAACTAGAGAAGGTATTTCTGAAAAATCATTGAGTGAAAATATATGGATTGAAATTAGAAACAAAAAAGCAAATGATCACCTTGGTAGGATTGTACTATGGACTTCCTTAAAGTCTATGAGGGAAATTAAAGAACAAATATGTAGAGAGATTTCAGATATATCTAAGATTAATAAGGTTTAAATTGGTGATTTTAATTTTCCAAACATTGACGGGGACTACCAGAATGTTAAAGGTTTGGATGGTGAAGAATTTGTTAAATGTGTTCAAGAAAATTTTCTTTAACAACATTCAAATCTTCTTATTGGAGAAGGAGCAAAACTTGATCTTCTCCTGGGCAAGTGACTGAAGTGATGGTTGGGGAACACTTTGAATATACTGAGCATATTTCTATTTGTTTTAAAATAGTTATGGAAAGAATAAGTCCTCCATAAAAAATGAGGTTTTCATTTTAATGTTATGAGACAAGAACTTTCAAAAATTGGAGTAGCCTGTTCACAAATAAAAGGATAGCTGATAAGTGAGAGGCTTTCAAAAGTGCGACAACGAAGAGTTCAGAGGTATTAAGTTCCTGTTAGAATAAAAGGCAAGGCTGATAGTATTAGAGAACAAAGGATGAATAAAGATATTGAGGTTCTCATCAAAAATTTTAAAAAATAATCATCTATTGGATATCAACAACTGATTTCAAATGAATCTCTTGAACAGTACAATTGTGTAGGTGCATTCCTAAGAGGGAGATCAGGAAGGCAAAGATAGGGTATGAGATAACGTTTGCAAGTAAGATGAAGGATTATCCAAAGAGTCTTCACAAGTACATTTAGAGCAAAATAACAATTAGAGAGAGAGGAGGGCCCTTTAAAGATCAAAGGAGCTGTCTTTGTGTTGAACATAAGGATATGGGAGAGATATTAAATGAATATTTTGCATCAGGGTTTATAGTGGAGAAAGAAATAGAGGCCAGGAAAACTCAGGCAAATAAATATTGATCTTTTGAAAACAGTTCACATTACAGAATGTATGCTGGAGATCTTAGAAAATATTAAGGTGGATACATTTCCAGGACCTGATCTAGTATATCCTAGGACTTTGTGGGAGATTGAGGAGGCAGTTGTGGGGCCTCTTGCAGAAATATTTGGATCATCTATAATATGGGTGAGTACTGGATGATTGGAGAGTGGCTAACATTGTGCCTTTGTTTAACAAACTTGATTGGGTTTTTGGGGAGGTAACCAAGATTGTTGAGGGCAGAGCAATAGACTTTGTCTACTTGTGGACTTTAGTGAAGCTTTTGATGAAGTTCCACAAGGTAGACTAGTTAGTAAAGTTATATCACATGGGATTCAGGGTGAGCATGCCAGTTGGATACAAAATTCACTTAATGACAGGAGACAGAGAATGATGGTGGAGAGGTGTATTTTGGACTGAAGACTTGTGACAAGTGGTGTTCCACAGGGACACAATCACTTTTGTTTGTTATTTGTATAAATGACTTGGAGCGAGACTTCTATAGAGACTATAGAAAGTATGGTGAGTAAATTGGTGGATGATTGATGGTATAGTGGACAGTGAAGAAGGTTATCTAAGATTACAAAGAGCTTGTGATCAATTGGGTTAATGGAGTTGGAGTGGCAAAAGGAGTTTAATTTTGATAAATATGAGGTATTATATTTTGGTAAAACATAGACAAAACTTATACAATTATAAGTAGGGCCTTGAGCAATGTTGTAGAACAGAGAGACATAGTAGTTCTGGTATATAATTCTTTGAAGTTTGCAACACATAAGGGGGTCAAGAAGGCATTTAGCATGCTTGTCTTCATTGCTCAGATCTTTGAATATAGGAGTTGGTATGTTATGTTGAGATACGTATACAAATATGAAATTTTTGGTGGGACATGGGCCAAGCAGAGGCAGGTGGGACTAGTTTAGTTTGGGATTATGGTCAGTATGGACTGATTGGACTGAAGGGTCTGTTTTTATGTTGTATGACATCATGACTCCATCATTCTTGGACCCCATCATTCCCAAAGGCCTTGGCGATTGTTCTGGGAACATGCATTCAAATTCCATCATTGTAGTTTCTAAAATTTAAATTTACTTATGATCTTGGGATATAAAGCTTCTCTCATTAATGGTGGCCTTGACAACTATTATCATAGTCCTTTACACCTTTTAGAGAAGGAAATATACCAATTTTGACCAAGTCTGACCTTCATGTGACTCCAGGTTCATAGCAATGTGGTTGATTCATATAGACCCGTAAAAGGCCCAGCAAACCAAAGGAAATTGGAGATGGGCATCAAATGCTGGCCTTGCATGTTCCTGATGAAGGGCTTTTGCCCGAAACGTCGATTTTACTGCTCCTCGGATGCTGCCTGAATTGTTGTGCTTTTCCAGCACCACTCTAATCCAGAATCTGGTTTCCAGCATCTGCAGTCATTGCTTTTACTTTGCCTGTTATACACACATTCCATTGTAAAACTAAAAATTAATCTAATTAATGTGCAGATACCATATTTATATACAGCCAGCTTCAGTCAAATCATTCCCCACGGAATGCAATAGTAGCAAAAATCAGAATACCTTTGAGGCGAGTATTGACACAGGTGCAGAATATTTAGTAGAATAGTGCCAGGAATGAAGGACTTCAGTGAGGTGAGAGAATAGAGCAGCAAGGATTGTAATCTTTATGTGGAGAGGATTAAAGGAATATTTAATCACGGTGTTCAAAATCATGAAGGATATTACTAAACAATATTGAAAATTGCTTTGATAAAAAAAGGAACCATTTACACCACATTTAGTGTGATCCAAGCTGTAAGGTTTGAAAGAGTGGTGCAATTGCTTTTAAGCGAACTTTGAAAATGAAACCAGATAAATATTTAAAATGAAAGGATTTGCCTTAATGTGAGGAAAGAGCAAGGGAGTCAAAATAATTGGATAGCAGGTTTCAAAGAGTTGGTAAAGACATGGAATACACTCCCATATGTATTATTGTATTCAGTAATTGCATGACACACAAAAACATAATACAAAAACAAAAAAAAAGCAATACAAAATATATTTTGAAATTATGAAACAATAATGGATGTATTTCAAACTTTATTTTTCTTGGCACATAACTCAATCATCACTTTTCTTAGCTCTAGATGTGGTTCTCCTCATCATTTATGTTTCAAGACTGAATTTTATATGACCTCTCAAGCACCACCTTGGATTTCCCTGACACATACTCACTGTTTCTCATTCTCAATTCCTGCTACAAGACTCATTATCTGTAAATGTAAGTAAAGCTTAATTTGTTCTGTGCTTTGAATTCATAGCCTTCTGACCTTCACCTCCTATCTATATTCTATCTACATTCTGAGCAAGCCCCTTACCTTTTATCAGCTCACAGAGCTTTTCTGTTTGCTTTTCTATCTAAGTCAAAAGATAACTGATTGGTCATGATATTATTCACAACTCACAACTTCATTTCAACTCCTGCAGTCCACCTCCAAGTATCTTGCTCTGAGCTGAGAGATTTCCAAAAATTCACCACCCTCTTAGTGAAGAAATGCTTCATAATCATAGGCTTAACTGAATCACTGCTTATCCTGAGATTATGATCCTTAGTTTTAACTCAACAGGCAGTGGAAACATCTTATCTATACTATCCTATCATGCATGAGAAGAATTCTTTAAGTTAGATTATTGTTAATGCCTTCAAACTCTGGAAAATAAGACTCGGTCTCCTTGTAAAACAATTCAGCTATTCTGGAGTTTAATCTGGTAAACATTCATTGCACACTTTCTTTCATCTCTGTCCAACAGGCATAGACTTGAATACATAGGATCCACCACTGGCTGAACTATTCATCACCAAATCAATCTGGACCACATCCAGCACCATCAGGAATTGTTCTCTAAAATTTCTCCTTGTTCAATATTCATCCGGCAATACTGGGAAATCCAAGCTTCCTTTGTCCACCCCAATAATACCTTTCAACCTTTCTCCCTGCCTTCACAGCCTGACCAACTAACAAGAGCAACTTGACTGAGATTTGAAGATGTATTTTTTCTTTAAGCTTTCCCCTTTGTACATGGGGGGTTACATATTGCATTTGTAAAAATACAAAATACCTTCTTTCAGGGTTTACAAATCAATATTATCTTTTATATGGGCACATATTCCATCAATGATAGGGAGTCACAGGCAACCAGAGAAGACAAGTGAACTATTTGTCAGGGAGATTCATTCTTCTAAGAAAAGAAACATAATGCTGATGCTGGAAATCTGAAAAAAATATAGAAAATGTTGGAGACAGCTATGCAGAAAAACAGAGTTAATGTTTCGAATGTGGTATGACTCTGCTTTGTCTCCCTTTTAGACTCAAACTAATATCCTTTACAAGTAATGAAGTGTTTTCTCTGAAACTACTCATTACAAGCCACATATTATTTGTTGCATACACATTCACATGAAGAGTGTAACAAGTATAATTTTCGTGTGACAGAAAAATCATATTGGAGCAAAAAAACTTATTATTTCAAAATATTTTACTCCATAGCAGTATTGTTAACTGTCCATACATTAATTATTGCAAAAGATAGCAACATTTTAATCTTCTTACATTTGTCTTGCAGCATAAAGCATTCCTTATTAAAAGAATCAGCTGAAGATTAATCACTAAAGTTTTTCATAGGAAAATCAATACATTCTGGAAGTGTCATCCTACAAGTTTACAGTTTCTCTCTTAATTTTCTAGTTTAAATGAAGAGATCCAAAGCATCAATAAATTATCAATGAGATTCATGACTAGAACCTAATTGAGTTTTCAGTAATCAAAAGAAAGGCAGATTTGCTACTGACTTATTTTGTTTATATTGACCCACGGTCAACTGCACAACGCTTTTGACTGATATCATTGGAAGTCTGATTCAGCCAAGGTAACAGCAGCTAAGATATTCATAAGTTTGCATCTTTTACAAAGACAAGTTTACTCATTTATCCTTTGGCAAAAAAAATTGATCAGAACAGTTAATTAGATCTATGTTAACCATCCATGAAACTGAACAAACAACTGTTAAAATTGCTCAGATGAATATTTTTAATGTCACTTACAGCACATGACAAATTTTTATGCATCTACATAACGTTGGTTAACTACACACATTATTATTCATAAACATAAATTTTATGTTGAGTTGGAGAACTAAAACATTCTGACTCATTGAACATTTTAGGTGATGTGACATGCTAAAATCAAATGCATGGATTATCAGATGTATTCATTGCTTGCAATAAGTAGTGACCATTATTTTCACTCTTAGCACTTGAGAAAAATGAAATTTGTCAAGCAGAGGTTTTTCTTTTAGTATGTGTTTAGTGAGGAAGAAATTATATTTTTTACCCCTTTACATTTATCTCTACTCAGCCTTTGTGTGCATGTTATTTTTCTTCCAGTGAAAATATAAAACTGTGATATACCAGACAAATTGTTCTCTTCACACTTTTGTGTATTGATTAAAACAATTGCATACAACAAGTGACACCAAAATGGATGAATTAAACAATAAAGGTCATAAAGCCATACGAGATATAATCAAAAACCATGTTCTTCTCTTGACCAAAGGTTTATGAACCGTCCGACTTGTGGACATAACTAAATAACAGTTTTTTGTTTTCATAATTTTTATTCTCAAAACTCATAATTTAGTGGCACCTGCAATAAATGCAATGCTCTTCTATTCTGGCACATTCAATGTTTTTGCTCTTTCTAAATATAAATATACACATTTCTTCTGCAACAATAACACTGATCAGGTTGGTCAGCCTAATGAAGTAAAGAGTCATATTTAGTAATTTTTCAGGATCCTTAAAGAGATTAGATTAGAATAGATTACTTACAGTGTGGAAACAGGCCCTTCGGCCCAACAAGTCCACACCGCCCCGCTGAAGCGCAACCCACCCATACTCCTACATCTACCCCTTACCTAACACTACGGGCAATTTAGCATGGCCAATTCACCTGACCTGCACATCTTTGGACTGTGGGAGGAAACCGGAGCACTCGGAGGAAACCCACGCAGACACGGGGAGAATGTGCAAACTCCACACAGTCAGTCGCCTGAGGCGGGAATTGAACCCGGGTCTCTGGCGCTGTGAGGCAGCAGTGCTAATTTATGGTAAACTCATTTTGAGGTGACATTCTTATCAATGGCTAAACACACCACTTACTGGTCATATATCCTGGTGCCTTGAGTTTCTTAAAACAGTTAAGGTTCTACTGTGTGTTCTAGGTACTCAGGAATATTGATAATGAAACCTGGTCACCTGGCTTTAATTTTCACGTGACAAGAGTTTTACTTCCTTTGCTTTCCCCTTGATTGATACCTGGAATAGTAGAATGAAGCCTAGTGGCGATCTTTTTCGGCTTCTGTGGAGGCAGGCAAATTTGGGATGTGGCATGGCTGGTGGATAGACTCATTCCCTGAACCAACTATGGGATATCTGCTTGGAGGTGGAATTGGAGTGGGGATTGGGAAAGAGTGGTGTGCGTGGAGGAACTGTGTATGTACGTGTGCGAGAGGATGGTATGGATAGCAGTAAATCACCAATATTGTTGAAAGATCTATTGTCAGATGCAAATTGGAATATCCCAGTTGTTCTAAAGGAATCTATGGGACAGTCCAAACACCAGGAGGCAATACAGTGATGTACAGGTGGGTCAGACCTATAGGTGGGTTGAGGCTCTCTGACCATGCCTGGTTTCAGCCATAACTCCCCTTCCACAATGGCCAGCCTTGCTCCATCAAGGTAACTTGCCTGATGGTTTTATTTTTTATTGAATGGTTTAAGAGTTTAGTATAACCATCAAGGTGACCTACTGCTTTTCCAGTCCGAGCATCTCTCCCTAGTAAAGCCTTCAAGTAAATATGAGGTCATCCATTTTTGTAGGAATAACAGTAAAATGGATTATTACTTAAATGGTGAAAAATTGTAGCATGCTGCTGTGCAGAGGGACCTGAGCGTCCTTGTGCATGAATTACAGGAAGTTTGTTTGCAGGTGCAACAGGTAATTTTGAAAGCAAATGAAATATTGTTCTTTATTGCTAGAGGGATGGAGTGTAAAGATAGGGAGGTAATGCTGCAGCTGCATAGGGTCTGGTGACTCCAAGCCTGGAGTATTGTGTACAGTTTGGTTTCTTAATTTGAGAAAGGATGTACTGGCATTGGATGCCGTGCAGAGGAAGTTCACTGGAATTGAGAGGGTTGGCTTATGAGGAAAGATTGAGTAGGCTGGGGCTACTCACTGGTATTTAGAAGAATGAGCAGGGATCTTATAAAAACATATAAAATTATGAAGGGAATAAATAAGAAAGCAGCAGTGAGGTTGTTCCCACTGGCGGGTGAAACTAGAACTTGGGGGCATAGCCTCAAAATAAGGGGGAGCAAATTTAGGACTGAGCTGAGGAGAAACGTCTTCACCTAAAGAGTTGTGAATCTGTGTAATTCCTGTCCACTGAAACAGTTGAGGTTACCTTGTTGAATTTTTTTTAGGCAAAGCTAGATTTATTTTTGAATTAAGGCTTGATCATCCTGGTTCATTTCTCATTTTGCTCCCTATCCCCTAGGAACATCAGGCTGGCAGAGATTTTGAATATAATTTTAATAGAGGAATAGCTTCAATTTATGAACAAGTTTACAATAAAGCACATGAGATCAGCAATGCAATGACACAAAAACAAATAAGATCAAAATTGTTCGCATTTTGAAATGCATTCGGAAATGATTAATCTTTAACAAATTATTCATATGGAATGTATTATTATGAATTCTCTGAGCTGCATTGAATAAACCATTAGGATTATACATATGTTGAGGTCCATGTTGAATTTTGTGGTGTATATGTTCCATCATTTTGGCCTTGTAATGATCAGAATGTTTCAAGGATTGCTACTCTACTCATATGTTGAGAATTTCCTTGGTACTATATTTTACTTCATCAAAGGACCCACATTGTCAAGGTTTGCTTTCCTTGCTGGGCTTCAAGAAGGTAATGGGAGAAAAATGATTAAACGTTTTTTGCAAAGATCGAATTTTATGAATTTGGACCAAAAGAAAGCAGTTGGGACAATTAAAGCTTAGTGAGCCATTTCTGGCAGATGTATTACTTCATACTTTGTTAGAATTTATTCCTGAGTGATATTCTATGTTATACAAATGAATCTCGATTATCCGAAGGACTGGATGCGGAGTTTTTCACTTGGTTAATCGAATGCCAGGTAAACATTGTGTGGCTAACTATGTTATCCGGCATCAGGACCTTGCGATCTTGTTTGGATCAACCAAAAATCGCTTAATCAAATGGTGGATAATCGAGGTTCCTCTAAGTTCTGTGGCTCAATAACATTGTGCATATTGACTGTGTATATGGTATCAATATGGACACTGTAGCTTGGAGCCAATTTTTAAAAAAATCTAGTACTCTGGAATCCCCAAGTTTTCTGAAGTATTTCAGCCAGTCAGTTGAAGTTAGATGGTCACTTTTGAAATGTAGGAAAATATAGTTGCAAATATTTGTACAGCATCTCGAAGAATGAGATCAATATGAATGGTTTTGGTGATCCTTAAGGAATGAATGTTGACCAGAACAGAGCCACCTTGCATTTTGATGCCTCTGATCTTTTATTTCAACTTGAGTAGGCAGAGTTCTAATTTGGCATTTCCTTTCAGAAATGACACTTGAATAATGAAACAGTCCTCAGACTGCATTGAGGTGTCTACTAAAATTATATGCTTAAGTTTTAAAGTAGGACTTGAAAACTTGACTGCCTGACTTGCATGAAAACACTAGATTTGTACCAAAGTAGACAACTAATTTTCTGTTTTGCTGATGTCTCTATCAGGGAGCAGTATAATATTGATTAGTTTGAGAATTAAATGTGAGGTGAATGTGTAATTAGCTATTTTTAATTTTTGATGAATTGCTGTATAAATTTTCATTTAATGCTTAGTTCTACTCTTTTGAAACAACCAAACTTTCTGATATTAAAACAGATTTTGTGAGGGTTTCACATTTTTGTGCAAATGTTCAGTATGACACACTACATATTATAAATGTAGGCCAAGGTGAGGGCTGCAGATGCTGGAGAGTGTGGTGCTGGAAAAGCATAGCAGGTCAGGACGCATCCGAGGAGCAGGAGAGTCAATGTTTTGGGCAAAAGCCCTTCATCAGCAATAAGGCTGGGAGCCTATGGGATGGAGAGATAAATGGGAGGGAATGGGGCACAGGGGGAAGGTAGCTGAGAGTGTGATTAGGTGGTTAGAGGTGTGGGGTAATGGTGATATGGCAGAAGGGAGAGTGGAGCAGTGAATTCATTCATTTTGCTGCTGGAGTTGCAGCCACTCACTTCTCATTTTGAACAGGGATCTGATTACCTTTCTAAAGAATTTATGGCTTTACTAACCAGTGGGAGAGGAATTCAGAGCAGCAGAAGTTGACTTCGTGGATTTTGTTTTCTGTATTTTTCTGTATTTCTGAATTAACAATTGACATTTATTTTCCAGTTGATGTCTTCACCCAAAGTAACTTGCATTTTTTGCAGTGTTGGTAATGGTTCAAGTTTTACCTTTGTCACTTTATGTTAACTATCATAGTTCAGTGTTCAAGTGTGTCAGGTGCTGTCCACTACACCTCCAATTTTGGTGTCATCTGCAAACTTACTAAATATACCTTCTACTTTGATATTCAAATCATTTATTTCAAATCAAGTCCATGTCAATCACATCCATTGCTCTGTCCTCATCAATCCTCTTTGTTACTTTAGATTTAGATTACTTACAGTGTGGAAACAGGCCCTTCGGCCCAACAAGTCCACACCGACCCACTAAAGCATAACCCACCCAGACCCATTCCCCTACATTTACCCCTTCACCTAACACTACTGGCAATTGAACATGGCCAATTCACCTAACCTGCACATTTTTGGATTGTGGGAGGAAACCCACGCAGACACGGGGAGAATGTGCAAACTCCACACAGAGAATCGCCTGAAGCGGGAATTGAACCCGGGTCTCTGGCGCTGTGAGGCAGCAGTGCAAACCACTGTGCCACCGTGCCGCCCACATGCCACCGTGCTGCCCACATCTTACTTCTTCATAAAACTCAATCAAGTTCATGAGACATAATTTCCCATGCACAAAGCCATGCTGACTATCCCTAATCAGTCCATGCCAAAGTGGAGAGTGTTCCATTGCACTTCTAACTTAGGCCTTTGTCAATAGTCTTTATGTTTTGGAAAGTTGAGTTGGCTAGAATTACCAACTTCTGACCTGTTCTTGTAGGCACTATGTGTTGCTTCCCAGTTCTGTGCCTTCCTTTCTGGACATCTTTATTTGAATTTGTTCAGTTGAGTTGCTGCTGCTATGGTCTGTCTACTAAGAAAATTTTCATCCCTGCACTTTTCTTATTCGAGACATTCCAGTCTGCTGCACTTCTGACTGGTGCCCTGTTTTGCATGCATTGTAATCACCAGCTCATCTTGAATTCTTCTACTTTTTTCCTTTCCTGCTCACCTCATTCTTGTCCTTTCTGAGCTGTGCAGGCTCTCTGTACCAAAGTACCACCTTCATTAAAAAAAATTCCTAGCCTTGTGTATAGAAATGTTTTTAGCCTTGTCTCTTTAATCTGTTATATGTCCTATTTCAACGAGTTTTTCCTCCAGTTTCTTGAAGATGTACAGGTCAGTTTGGCATCTTGTCCTTGAGGACTACTGTGAATGTTAACAGACAATTTGTCTGACAACATTGCCAGATTGAAGTGTATCTGCATGTGTAAATTTGTCATGTATTTTCCTGGATAGCGAACAGGAGTATGAATCCTGTCTGATTTAATCTTCTAAATTACATCCCTGTCTCATCGAAAATGGATAGATCAAAAGTTAATGGTAAGTTATGAATGACAGTACTGTTTTAAGATTTTTTAAAATTCAAGCTTAGGTTATTTTGATATGTTGCTTGCAATGATGTAGCTGTGTGATTCACTGCTTTCAAACAGTGTTTTGTGTTTGTTTACTCTTACTTTGAGGCTTGGGTTACTTGGATTAGTTCGATAAGCCCTTGCATCCCATGATTAGATATTGTGCAGATGTGGAAAACATTTGTTCTTAACAATGTCTTCATTTAATTCTGTGTTGCAAACAGGATGATGTATTTCTGTGTGTTGGACTGTCCACTATTTACTCGTGAATAGTTACTTTGTGTGTATGAAATCTATTGTAACAGCATCAGTGTTACACTTGTGTCTTGGAGGATTTCAGACAGCATAAAAGACACTGCTTAGTTAAGTGGAAGCAGCTATTAAATTGAAGTTATGCAATATGGCCAGTTGTTTATGGAAAGTAGTTGCTTCTTCGAGCAAACCTAGTGAGACACAGGTAGTTCATTTTCAATCTATTACTAATATATTAGTTGATCAGATATTCTAATAGTTACTGCCATTTCTGGTTACATATAATCAAGTGATGCTTATTTTTCAGGCGTGTAATCTTGCATTTATTGCAGCCTGAGGTTTGAATTATGCAGCAGAAACACAACTGCCTATCTCTCTAACTTAATCAACTAGTTCTCCCACTCCAACAATCCTTTTTAATTATTGCACCAATGATAAATAATACCTTTATCAATCTTAACGTAACTAAGATCACACTGATGTGAATCATTCTCCCCATTTTGGATCTAATTCTTTGTTAGCCTGTATGGCCGATTTTCAAGTAAGATATTAAAAATACTTAAGTGCTTTCTGAGAGGTGTAATGCATCAACTGGTCCACTGACTTCAACGTTTGTGGAAAATGTTTGCACATGCATTTGAAACTCTGCATCTATTTTGACAAACACCTGTTGCGTTTATATCACTATTGTCCTAAGGCACTTGACAGGAGTATAATCTGAGGTGTTGATTCCAAACCAAAAGTTTACTTTTTTGGTACTTGAAGCTTGCTGAAGAAGTAAGCTTTAAGTGAATTCTTAAAGAAAGAGAGAATAGGAATGGCAGAGGTTGGAGGAGGAAATTGCAGCATTTAGGACGCAGACTGGAGAAGGCACATCAGATGTATTTGCTGAAAACCAAAGATTAAGCAGCCATGTAGTTACTTGACTTCTGGACAGCTTGCCAAATGGGAAAACAGCAGTGTATCTGGTTGAGAAATTAACTTTAGTCCAGGGAAAATTGGAAAACTTCACATAAAAGGAGCAAAGTACAACTGTGGAACCAGTGCATGCAAAGACTTTGGAAGTTAAGTGGGTGAGGTATGGATAATAATTACAAGTTATCTTGAGAGTTTGAGTAGTTGAGCACTTGCAGCAGCCAAGTTTTGGTGTCGTACAGTCTGGGATTGCACAGTCTCAGTGGACCAGTCTAGGATTCTGTGAATGCAAGTTTGGCAGAGTTCTGGCTGTTCAAAAGGAGCTGTGCAAATGCATGAGAACATGTGGGCTTGGGAGAGGAGTAGGCTTTAAACAGTTCATTATAATCTTCCAATTTGTAGTTTAATTGAGAACTGAGGCTGATATAAGAATGGGTCAAATTGCGGGGATAGAGCAGAAGGGGTAGTGTTGCGGAGACAGCATTGTTCAGTAAGGATCTCAACCTAGAATTCTAATTAGTTTCATTTACAGCTTTGATCTAAATGGATGTTAATTATGTAAGACATAGAATTTGGTCTTTTTAAAAGCTACTTAAATCTGTTGGTTTTGGACAGAATCCAGAAGTGAAAATGCTGGAGAAACTCTGATCTGGCAGCATATTTTGAGTCTGTTATGGTTGTTCGTATGTTATGAAAACTTGTGTTATGAATAACACAAAACATTACTGCTACCTCTGCAGATATTGCCAGCCATGCCAGATTTCTCCAGCATTTTCAGTCTTTTCAGATTTCTAACCTCTAATGTTTTAACAGTTGTAAGCAAACTTGTGGCTTGGATATCAGTACAAGAAGATACCCTGTGTATAGCATGGAAACAACAATTTGAAGAAGGATTCGATGTTTTAAGAGTTTACTATGTTGACATGCATGTGGAACTGTTCCATATCTAATTATGCATAATTCCCAGTGGAGGTTGACTGGATTGCTTCCTGTCCTATGAGGAGGGATCATGACAATAAGAATATATTCCCTGGCATTTAAAAGAATGAGAGGTGGAATTGAAGCATCAGTTTGAAGGGGTTGTAAGGCTAGATGTACTGAGCATGTTTTCCCAAGCTGGGAAGTCTGGAACCAAGGGTAATGGTTTCACAACCTGTCATTTCGGGCCAAGATGAGAAATTTATTTCCTCAAAACATTTTGATCCCAGACTGTACGACACCAAGACTTGGCTGCTGCAATGTGTCCCACTTAAGACATAAAGGAGAGATTATTTTCCTGAGGGTAGTTAATCTGAAATTCTTTTCCACAGAGGGCTGAAAGGCTGAGTCATTAAGTATATTCAAGACAGGTTTAAGACCAAATAAAGGCAAAGATTATGCAGGAAAAAGCAGGAAAGTGGAGTTGAGAATTATTGGTTCAGCTATAATCTCATTGAGGAGTGGAGCAAACTTGACTTGAATTACCTCCTTCTGCCCCTTTGTCTTGGGCCTTAATGGAATTCTCTGCCCGAGAGACCCATGGATGTTCCGTTATTGGGGACGCTCAACAGACAGTGACCTTTTCTTCGATATTGAAGGATGTAGAAATCATGTGAGAAAGCAGAGTTCAAGTAGGAAGATTAACTGTGGTCTAGAATTGGGGACTGACATATTTCTATTTCTTAAATTGTGTCTTTGGTTAAAGTGGTAGATGGAGTTTAATTTAAATGAATGCGAGTTGCTGCATTTTGGGAAAGCAAATCAGAGCAGGACTTATACACTTAATGGTAGAGTCCTAGGAAGTGTTGCTGAACAAAGACACCTTGGAGTGCAGATTCATAGCTCTTTGAAAGTGGAGTCGCAAGTAGATAGGATAGTGAAGAAAGCGTTTGGTATGCTCTCCTTTATTGGTCAGAGTATTGAGTACAGGAGTTGGGAGGTCATGTTGCTGCTGTACAGGACATTGGTTAGTCCACTGTTGGAATATTGCATGTAGTTTTAGTCTCATTCCTATCGGAAGGATGTTGTGAAACTTGAAAGAGTTCAGAAAAGATTTACAAGGATGTTGCCAGGTTTGGAGGTTTGGAGCTGTAGGAAGAGGTCGAATAGGCTAGGGCTGTGTTCCCTGAAGCATCGGAGGCTGAGGGGTGACCTTATAGAGGTTTATAAATTCATGAGGGGCATAGATAGGATAAATAGGCAAAGTCTCTTCCCTGGAGTGGAGGAGGCCAGAACTAGAAGGCAAAGGTTTAGGGTGAGAGGGGAAAGATATAAAAGAGACCTAAGGGGCCACTTTTTCATGCAGAGAGCGCTACGTGTATGGAATGAACTGCCAGAGAGAGTGGTGGAGGCTGGTACAATTGCGACATTTAAGAGGCATCTGGATGGGTATACGAATAGGAAGGCTTTGGAGGGATATGGGCCAGGTGCTGGCAGATGGGACTAGATTGGGTTGGGATATCTGGTTGGCATGGACAAGTTGCCGGGTGTCCCAGAGGTGTTCTCTGAATACGAATAGGAAGGCTTTGGAGGGATATGGGCCAGGTGCTGGCAGATGGGACTAGATTGGGTTGGGATATCTGGTCGGCATGGACAAGTTGGACCAAAGGTCTGTTTCTGTGCTGTGCATTTCTATGACTCTATTGTGGTGAATAGGTGGTGGGGGGAGGCAAGTGGAGCGGAGTCTGTAAAAAGATCAGCCATAATCTTATTGAATGGTAGAGCAAGCTCGATGGGTCAGATAACCAATTTCTGCTCCTATTTCTTATGTTCTTATGATGTTCTCATCTGTCATCTTTTATTGCATTCCTCACTCAGGGTTGGCTTCTGACCTTCATTTAACCACAACAGCCAATGGGGAAAATCCAATTGTTGATTCTTCATTACATGAAGTATTGAAAATGAATTGCTGTCAAGAACATGAAGCCCACTTTTTCTTCCCTAGAAACAACACACAATTTTTCTCATCAAGTATTTTAAATTGTTCAATTATCTAAGGAAAGGTTCTCCATCCATAACAGTCAACTCTCTTTTTCTCTATCTCTCTCAAAGACACCAAATCCACTTTAGGACAATGTTAAAATTATACACCCAAAGTTAAGAATTCATCAATCCCATCTCCAGACAAATTCTTCAGATGCCAACGCAAGTAGATGGATGAGCAAATGGTTGATTTTTATATACAACATTTCTTTATTCAATAATATATTTCAATCCTCATCGAAAATGTTTCAATATGACATTATTTATATTTCTTTAACATTTTGCAATGGTTGTAATTTTCACATGCATTAGAGTATTAACCTTCGATAGTCTTGAACTGAATTTCAACATAAACTAGGCCAATAAATAAATTAGAAAGGATAGTGCTGATTTCTTGATGTAATGGATTGAATTGACTTCTATGGGTATTTGAAAACTTTGATTGGATCCTACTTGCTCAGCAAATGATTAAATTTGTTATTTTAAAGCTTTGATAATGGCCATTATTAGAGAGGATTTTACCTCCTATTTGCCTAGCTACCATCATTATTCTACTGTAGCAGAAGCTATTCTGTTGAATAAAATCAAAATGACCTTGTACTCAGAAGCAATAATGGAATTTGTAGTGTAACAGCAAGAGCTCCATCCCTCTCTCCACGATAGGACCATGTAGTTTGATCGTTGGAGTTAGAAAGAGACTGACAATAGAAAAGCGAGGTCAATATCCATGAATTAATCTGGTTCAGACCTGCAAGTATGTAACCTTTATCACAATTTAAGGACATTTGTCTCTAATAGTAAAGGGTGACTACAATTGACATGTTCTGAAACATTAGTTAGATTTCATATTTTTGCTAGTCTGTCAGTTTACACAACTCATGGGAAAAGTTGAACCAAATTGATGTTGACTATTTAGCAGAGGTTTTATCAGACTAAATAGCATTCAATGGCTGGGAACTTTGTTGATAATACATAATACACTCAGTATTTATTAAATACACCTTCATCTGGCAAACTGAAAAAAAAGGTGGTAATTTAATTTTTTATTGTTGTAATCCTGTACATCATCGTAGCAACTCCAGTGCAGTGAAACACATTAACGTAAAACAGTGATCCTGTGAAAACCAGTGCAGTCTATCAAAAATTGATGCAAGATCATTCATGCAGTATGTTCACTCTATCAACTACATTTGCAGTGCTTTGTCCTTGCATGAACCCTGCAGTGCTCTCTCCACAGATGTAGTTTGCCCAGTTAAGTGGTTTAAGCATGCTGTGTTTTAAACCAAAAGTTGTGCTCTTGGCAGCAATGCCTCCAACTGCAATCTAAACATAAAAGGCGGCATCTTGTCAGAGCTCAAAATTGCATGGCTTTACCAAGTAGTAGGGTGTTTAGCTGGAATATAGAAATGATTTTGCATGTGTTTGCTGATCCAGCCATTGAAACAAAATGGAATATGCAACAAAAATAAAAATTGCTGAAGAAACTCAGGTCTGGGAGCATCTATGGAAAAAAAAACAGAGTTAATGCTTCTTCAGAACTGATAGTAACTTGGAAAAGGTGGTACAAATGCTGAAGATAGGAGGTAGCAGGGGAAAGGAGTAACTAGATGGATGGCCCAGAAAGACAGAAAAACAGTCATGCAGACAAAGGAAAGGATGAAAGTGAACCAGGGAAGGGGAAAATCTGATAATGGGAACGATGAGTTAGTGAAAATGGGTGGGCTGTTGTGAAAGTAGCCCATGTCATGACAAGGTCTATGGTGTGCCTATGGATAATGCACATGGAAAGAGGCATTCAGGCTCTAAAATCATTGAACTCACTGATGAGTCCTAAAAGCTACAGGGATCCCAAGCGGAAAATGAGATGCTGTTCTTCCAGCTTGTGCTGAGCCTTGCTGGAGCATGACAGAAATGTTAGTCAGGGAATGTGTGATGTGTTGAAGTAGTAGACAACTGAAAGCTCAGGGGCATTTTTACGTACAGACATAGGTGCTCTGCAAAGCAGTCATCCAGTCTGCATTTTGTCTCCCCAGTGTAGAGGAGGCCATGTTGGGAGCAGTAAGTACAGTGGGCTAGAATGAGTGAAGTGCAGGTAATTTGCTGCTTCATCTGGAAGGTATGCTTTGCACCTTGGTCAGTGAGGAGACCAGACAGCAGCAGGAAGGTGTTGTTCCTTCAATAATTGCTTAGGAGGGTGCTAAGGAGGTGTGGTGAAATTTTGGGAGAAAAAGAGTGGTCCATACTGCCCCAGAGGAAACAGTCCCTGTGAAATGCTGACAAGAAGGAGAAGGGAATGTGTATCTGGTGATAATCCATTGGAAGTGGTAGAAATGGCGGCTTAGGATCCTTTGGATGCAGATCGTGGGGTGGAAAATGATGACCGGGGAATCCTACCAGTGTTGTGGAAGACAATGAAAGGGTGAGGGGAAAAGTGCAGGAAATATGTAAGACATGACTGAGGGCCATGTCAATCACAGTGGCAGAGTATCCTTAGTTGAGGAAAAAGATGGACGTTACTGAGGTAACTTAATAGAAGGTGGCATCATCAGAATAGATGCAACTGAGGCAGAAAATCATGGAGAATGGAGTAGAATGTGCACTTGCTTTAGAACAGAAATTGAATGCTGTGGAAGTTTACTCCAGTCATATGAATCAGCAGAACCAACTTTGAATAAAATTGAAGTGGAATTAATACTTTTAGCCACTACAATCAAACTCAGGTGCTACAACTTAAAGATGAATCATACTGGATTGAAAGCATTAACACTGTTTCAGTCTCCACAGATGTCAAATCTGTTACACTTCTCCTGTATTTTCTGATCTTATTTCAAATGTCCAGAATCTAGTATTTCAATTTTTCTTTCCAATTAATGTCTGTCCTCCAACTTAGTCATATCTACATTACGACTACCTCAACTGGCTGGGTATTTAATCACAAATATGAGGCATATCTTCTTGTTAGCAACTTGTTGAAGAGTTGACAAAGTTTGTAGCTTGATGTCTGAGCCTGAAAAAAAAGCAACTTACACATCAACTTACTGTTAAGCTCACAACCACCTTTACTCTACTCATCAGAATATGTCTACCTTTAATGGCTTTTATCCCATTAAATCATTCATCATCTCTCACCATGATGTCATTTGAATCTCCAATGCCAAGAAGTAAAAATGCTGAAAACTTTTACTTAATGCAGTCAGTCACCATTTCTGGGTCAATGATGTCAAGGTATAGTTTTCCTCAACTAAAAAGAAAAGTAAAACCAATAGTTACCCTTACTTTCTAAACAAGATACTGAGCTCCTCGATTTGTGTTATTTTACTTGTAAGTCATCCATGTAACCATTATTGCCAGCTAACCATTTTCAGCTTCCCTACTCTGAACATCCTCCTCCTCAACTCCTAGTGATCTCTCATCCCCAATTTTCTCTATCTTATCTGATGTCCCCAAGTTAATAAGGCTTACTGCCTTAACTGCAATATGTCCTGCAATACTCTTCAGAAATCATCTTGGACTCTGAGACTGAATTGTTTCTCTCATCCATCTCTAGACTCATTGTTGTTCCTTTACTTATAGGCATCATCTAGTTGTGTGTTCCAATGCCCAATGTCCAGCTCTACCTATTTCACTGCATTGAGACTAATATCAGTTAAACTCAAAAGTTTTGTTTTCTTGACATGTTCCTTCCTTGGGGAGAAAGTGAGGGCTGCAGATGCTGGAGATCAGAGCTGAAAATGTGTTGCTGGAAAAGCGCAGCAAGTCAGGCAGCATCCAAGGAACAGGAGAATCGACGTTTCGGGCATAAGCCCTTCTTCAGGAAGGGCTTATTCCTGAAGAAGGGCTTTCGCCATGTTCCTTCCTTCCCTACCTTGGCACCAAAAAGGGGTAAGCTAGAATAGACACTTGCACTGTCCTTTTAGGTTTTCTGTTCATGAATACAGGCTTAGCCAGCACAATACTCTCTCTTCCAAACCAATAAATTCAGTGCTGTAGCCTGCAGCACTTCCCTCCAGGCTCCTGCTTCAAAGACTCGTCCTCAGTGATAATATCTGCACACATCAATCAGCTTTCATAGACTAATGGAAATAAGCTCTTCACCATTTTCCTTAGGTCATGTAGCTTGATAGCTGATCCTGCATCAAATTTTACATTAAATCAACATGTTTCAAATAAAAAAATGAAGAAATCAAAGCATAGGATTGCCAAACATAATTCTGTTTCATTCTTGCTGTCCCTATTCTCCTCCCATCCATGATGTCAAGCACGATAATGTTATGCTGTTCGATCTCAGTCCAGCTTCAAAGTGCACATCCAGTTACACTAAACTTTCCACATTCGATATATTGCCTCATGCCCAAATATTTCATGTTGCGTGAATGTGCAGTGAAATCAACTTAGTGGAATTATTAAACTCTCAAGGCACTTAAATTCCCAAGCTCATAACATATTCGTAAAAGCAATTCAATACAGTTAAAGGGAATGATACTTTCAATTTCATTAACTGTCTGCTGACTTAAGCTAGAGGGTTGTTGTTATGGGGTTAGTGCTCAACTGATTCCATTACAGGTAGACAATCCTCTATCCGAAATTCCGAAATCCGAAAATCTCCAAAGTCGGAAGTTTTTTGTGAAGGTTTTTTTCTCATTAACAAGGTTGTTTGGTGTCCAAACAGTCAACCCAAGTCGACACCCAAACGATGCATGTCACTCTGATGTGACGTGGGGGCATGGCCCACCACCGGCAATACTCAATTTTGTTTCAAGGACCCATTTTACACAGTGAGTCACACTCCTCGGGTAAGATTTTAAAAAATTTTACCATCAAACTGTTATTTATTCTGAAATTCAAAAAATTCTGAATTCTGAAAACCAGCTGGTCCCGAACATTTCGGATAAAGGATTGTGCACCTGTATCACATTTTGGGGTGGGGGGGGTGTGGAATTCCTTGGACTGAGACTATGAGTTCAAGTCTGTATTTTTGTTGGGATTAAATACTTTAAATAATTTGTATGAATTGACTGGATTATTGACAGATCTTCCTGATCACCTGTTATTCCATTGTCATCTCCAGTGGTTATGTAGATGTAGTCATGTATGGCATGATCTGATTGATACCTCTCTAGGATTGATACCAGAATTGTTGAAATAAATTCACTTTCATCATTATTGTTTAACTATTATCATACCTGCACTAGTTCAGTCATTAGATGTTCAATGTTTCCTCGGGAAACACTGGGCTTATGGGAAGATGCTGGCCAGTTGTCACTTTGAGCTGCTCTACTATTCAATAAGATCACTTTCCTCACTGCCTACCATAAGCCTTGACTTCCTTTTCTACTAAAAAAGCTCTGTCCAACTCAAACTTGACTAAATTCGATGACGCAGCCTCCACTGTTTTCAGGTGAAGAAAATTTCACAGACCCATGACCCATTGAGAGGAAAACAAATCTTCTAAGCTCCACATTAAAAGCAAAATTTCTTATTCTTGAAGTGTATCCCCGATTCTAGTCTCTCCTCTAAGAGAAAACATACTTTCAGCATCCAAACTTTCATGTCCCCTCAGGATCATGATTTTTAACATTCATTCATTGGATGTGAACATCTCTGGCTAAGTCAACACTTATTGCCCAGCGGGTAGTTGCAAATCAACCACATGGCTGTGGGCATGGAGTCACATGTAGGCCGGACCAGGTAAGGATGACAGATTTCCTTCCTGAAAGAACATTTGTGAAGTAGGTAGGGTTTTCCCAATGATCAACAATAGTTTTATTAGACCTTTAATTCCAGAATCACTTTTTTGAATTGAAATTCCACCATCTGCCATGGCAAGATGCAAACCAGCTATCAGAACATTAGCTGAGTTTCTGGATTAATAGTCTAGTCTTGGTTATTGTCTCCCCAATAATAACTTCAAATAATATCACCACTTATTCTTCTAAATTTTAATGGGGAAATGTTGAATCCCTATTCTACCCATGAATGAGTCGAGTGTATCTTCTCTGAACTGCTCAGACACTTTAAATCCTTCTCCAAATAAGAAAAACAAGATCATACATGCTATTCCAGGCGTGTTTTCTTTGAACATCAAGATCAGCACTTCAGTGCTGATTGGTTCGATTCCTTTTGTCGATGTGGCTTAGAACTCTTAACCAAACTGCAGAAACGCAAAACTGAATTTAGATAGGGAGGTTACCAATATTACTACAAAATGAACTAGTTGCATTGAATCTGACTTCCACTGAAGTTTTTGGTGGATGGTTACCTAAGTTGCAAACACAAGTAATAGATGCTGCCTCACCATCTATGAAGAACCAATGGAGTGAAACTGGAGAATTTTTCATCAAAATTGCCAAATTTGTTGCATACCCTTAAAAGGATATAGACAATGACTCAAGACACCTAAATCAAAACACATCAATTGATTATCTGAAAAAAAAACACATGCAGTAAATAACCTCAGTAACTGTCTCACCAATCCATGAGTCTGGTGCTGCCACAGCAGTGATTTAGCTCATAATAATTTAGATTTATAGTCTATAGTCAGACTCTTCTTGTACTTATCTTTTGCGACTTTATTGAGCAGACATTATCACACTAATTGATTAGAAGTGAAAATTACAAAAACTTGAAATACGGCATTTCACTCCAGTGAAGGTGATGTCCCATCACATCCCTCAAACATGCAATTTATCATCTAATATTGGCACGTTGCAACATTTTTCAAGTACGTTACATTTTGTCACAGGAGGCTAATGCCATAATTGTTTCCAAGCATATGGAAATATCAGTAACTATTTTCTTCTCTGAGAGCTGACAGAATGTCAATTGATAATTGATTTTTTAGATTTAATTTGGACGTCACGTTAATTCTGCAAATATTTGAGGAGGATGTTCCTGTTTTCAGCATTTGATTCCTAATTATAACATTCACATCAATTGAGATGCTAAACCTGTCAGTGTCCTTGATTATATAGTTGTCCATCAATTGCTTGAAATTCACAACTTTCTTTTGTGTATAACAGGCAAAACAGAATTTCTCTTGAATCTCCTTCAGAATCCTGTTTCCTCTTAATTTCATCACGCATTTATCAACTCCAACTCACAATTTATTCTCAGTTTTGAATTCACCCAGCTAATGACATACAAGAATTGCGGATCAAGTACAGTATGGGGCAGATGCCTGAACAAATATCAATCTCTACCACATATCCCTAACTCTATCATGATGACTATGTCTTCTTTCTGCATTTGCCATACCAGTCATTTGCTTTGAACAGTTGCTTTGAATAAAACACCAATTCCAGCACACTTTGTGCTGCAGCTGATATATTTTGGCACAAGTGTGAATGTGCAAATCAGGATCAGGTGCAGGCTATTCAGCCCCTTCAGCCTGCTCCACTATAAAATAAATAAATTATGACTGTCTGATTGCAACCTCAAATCTGCAATCCCGCTTATTCTTGATCACCTCTCAATCACTTTCTGAACAAGAGTTTATCTGTCTGTCAAAACAATTTCAACTCAATTCAAGCCTGCAATGTTACACCTCATGGGTTGTATCTCCCATGGATTCTCTGGGTGTTGGGTGTCTGTACTGCAGTCTCATCAGGATGCTCCATCTAGCTTGATTGCTCCTGTTCTGTGTGCTGCATCACATGTTTAGGATATATAAGATCGCATCCTCATTCTCACTAAGTCTTCAGAACACTTTATTTACATTTTATCATACAGAACACCAATTACACACTTATAGTTCAGTGTTTCTGTTCTTTTCTTTCTTGAGTCTCAATAGCATGGAATTGTTAATTTTGGAGTGGCATCATTATCATCAATATATTCATTTCCCGTTCTACTACAATAATTTCAACCACATTTTGGATAATCCATTACAGGACTTTCAACCCATTTAATATTGGTTTAAAATGACCCACATGTCATTACCGCATCAGTTTAGAAAATCTGCTTGTGGTGAATTCAATGGAAATAGTATCAAGGACTACTGTCCGCAACCCCAAGCCCATCTCCTGTACATAAGGACTTGAAATCTACATTAATGGCATTACTAAAATAACAATCTGGCATAATTTTTCCTCCTTACCCCATTAGATTTTTCTTTGCTGTTGTTTTTTAATGATTTGAAGTTAAAACAAAAACTTTACAATATAATGGTCTATGCAATGACAGAATAAGGTCATGTTTTCACATATTTCAGTTGCAAAAATGAATGAGTTTGTAAACTACTCTGTATCTTGTTTTTGTTTGGTAAACCAATGAGGGAAAAAAAGTGCCTTTCTAAATTGAGGTTCAGGCATGTTGCTGAACAAAGGAGGAGCAAAGCTTTACTTTGCATGATCCATACTTAAACATGTTTTTAAATGGTAAATACTGATACTCAGTGACATAACTGGAAAGTACATCATTACCAAGCACTCAAAATATGAACTTCATGAAGGAACCATGTCTATTTATAGACATGTCTATTTATAGGATTTCCCCCCAGATGAGTTAACAACAATAATCTATTTTAAAGGACATTACATTGTTATTATCTGTCACATACAAATCACTGCTTTCAGTATTTAGTACAGTGTAGCAGATTTTAAACCAGTTACTGGTCAACTTACAGAATTGTAACTTACAGATGACAAGAGATTTTCCAAGAAAACTATTTTTTTCTCTTGGACCTTATTCTGAAAAGGAATTAAAAACAGCAATAATCAGGAAAACGTACTTGTAGTTTAAGAGGAAGCTTATTCTGCTCAATATCCAAAAAAAAAACTAGAACAAGAATTATTTCCCAATTGTGAATTACAGGCTTTATTATGAAGTTATTTTGTCTTGGCATTATGGATGGGAACTACCTATGATATTGGTAACTCACGTGATTGAAAAACAGAAAACTTCCCTGAAAGTGATAACCTCAGCTAGTATGGAACTTAATCCACACTATTGATGTCACATTGCAGTGCAATCTTGCCAATTAAACTCACTTCCTGCAAGGATGTGTCATGTCTTATCACTATATTACACAATTAGAATTAACCTCTTATGGCGCAATGTCTGTTGTCCAGTCTTGAACTACATTTTAACTGCAATTGGTGGTACCGGGCATTACCTGGAGGCAGGAACCAGCTCTAGAGTGTAACATTCCAAAGCAGACAACAACTATTGCTTTTCTGACCAGATTAAGCAGAACTGCATTCAACTATACATATGAGTTAGGAGCAAAAGTGTGCCATTTGTCCCTTGAGACCTATTCACCCATTCAATCAAGTCTGTTTTGATTCCAAATGCTACATTCTCTTTAATCTCCAATAACTTTTGATTCTTTTGTCTGACATCTTAAAAATACGTCCATCTTAAAAATATGCCAATGACTGCCCATCTCCACTGCTTTTAGAGGCAGAGAATTTCAAAGTTGCACAGCTCTCATAGAAATTCATTCCTGATGAAGAGCTTATGCCCAAAACATTGATTCGCCTGCTCCTCAGATGTTGCCTGACCTGCTGTGCTTTCCAGCACCACACTCTTCACTCTGATCTCCAGCATCTGCAGTCCTTCCAGCTCTCAGAGAAAGGCAGGTTCAAGAATCTCAAGCCATAGTCATGTGACTAAGTAATCAATCACAAGTACCTGATTCGCACTGTTCAAGCAATGGTAATACAAACAAATAATAACAGACCAAATAGTATATTTCAGTTCCAAAGTATTCCATGATTCTATGGCAAATTTGTGTGACTACTTGAACAACTCAGTTTGAATAATCTTTTGTGTTTAACAGTTCAAATCAGCAGAATCATCATCTTATAACCCCCCTGTGGTCCTCCTATTTTGCACCAGTGCTCAGTCTTCCTGTTCACAATATTAGGTCCCCTCAACCCCATTAACAACCGTCAAAGAAATGCCCGGAACAGCAAGTTTCTAGCCTCTGCACTGCACCTCATTTGGCAAATACTAAATCTAAATTGACACATACTGGATTTCCCTATGTTAATGTTGATGCTGTTTCAATTCCTCAATACATCATGCATACTATGTTAAATAACTTCACCCCAATGAGCTCAACAGCAGTTATCTGCATAAGCAATATACCCAGGCAAGATATGAACAAATTCATCTGGCCACTTGACTGGTCAAGGTCTGAACATGAAGCTTCGAGGATGGATTAACGACCTTTCTGATCTGTGGTAAGCAATTCAAAAAGTAAAGGTTCACAAAATTATGAGGGCATGGATAGGATAAGCAGACAAAGTATTTTCCCTGGGTTGGGGGAGTCCAGGACTAGAGGGCATAGGTTTAAAATGAGAGGGGAAAGATATAAAAGGCACCTAAGGGGTAATGTTTTCACACAGAGGATGGTATGTATATGGAATGAGCTGACAGAGGAAGTGGTGGAGGCTAGTACAATTGCAATATTTAAAAGGCATTTGGATGAGTATATGAATAGGAAGGGTTTGGAGGGATATGGGCCAGGTGCTGGCAGGTGGGACTAGATTGGGTTGGGATATCTGGTCAGCATGGACAGGTTGGACCGAAGGGTCTGTTTCCGTGCTGTGCATCTCTATGACTCTATGAGATTTCTTCAGCTCATTCTAAGGCTGCACAGAACATGCACTACATGTGCACTTCAGTTCAAACCAGAAATTCCTGGTCCTGTATTTGCAGAATTTCTAGCTTACCCCTTCTCTGCCTTAGGACCTTTCAAACCTAAAACTTGACCATTGAAGGCATGTTCCAAAAGGTAAAGTATGCTGTCTCTTACAATCAACAACTTGGAACATCTCTGGACCAGCTGTTCAAATGCAAATTTGGAAATGTTTATTCTATATGGTGTGTTTTTCATTGTGAAAATCCCTGTTGTACAATGAAGGATAGTTTGTGGTAATATTACAAAACCAATAATTCAGAAGATTAGACTAATGCTTCAGAGACACAAATTCAAATCCCACCATGACAGCTGGGGAAATGTAAGTTGTCAATCTTGATGACCATGAAATGACTGGATTGACATTACATGTCCATATTGTTCATTCATGTTCCAATATGATCCAGACTCCATGCAACTCCCACAGCCATGACAATGTAGTTGGCTTTTAAATATCATCTTGTTGACTTTATGCTTCCTCTAAAATTGGCAAGTATGCCACCTAATTGTATCAAAACACTACAGCAAAGTCAAATAAGATTAAAACCAGTCAGACCATCTGACATTGACCTATGTAACAGCAATGATTAGAGTTGGCTGACTTTGCAAAGTGCTCCTTACTAATATATGTGGACTTGTGCCCACATTGGAAAAACTGCCCCACACGAGTCAGGCGATAGCTTGGCACAGTGGTAATCACCAGTTCATAGCATACAGACAACGTTGCAGACTTATCGCGTACTAGCTCGAGTATTGGAAGATCAGACCTCAGGGGACTTTCTTTATTCCCTTTTCCCAAACTCTGAAATGTCTCTAAGTGATATCACTGTTTAGTGGCAGTGGTTATACTTTATTCAGTACAAATAAGTGAGACGTATGTTAATCCCTGATCAGTTGTATCAAAATGCAACAGCAGTATCATTATACTCTGGGTGGAAATGTGATCGTCAACGAAATACTCATTGGTCTGCCCAATGTACTATTGCATCAGTCAATGCAATATGTAAAACCTCAAGTGTGTGCTCATAAAATCTCCTGTACATTTTCTGTTTGCATGGCAACATCTACAGACATTTATCTAATGGACCATTACAAAATCTCTGCTCCTGCGAGACAGAGTTAACATTCCCATGGCAAGCAGTGAAAATAAGGTAGGCTTGACACCAAGGTGTCATGTCTGCGATTCAAGGCCCAAATTTCTCTGTCCTCAGAGTTGTTTATTGTCTCATTCCCACCCATTTAAACTTTTCATATCAATATAGCATTTCATCAAGAATGGCCAAGACCATAATTCCCCATGTCCAGTTAACCACCCTTACCCGGAATAATCACTACAAGAATAAAAACAGGATCAGTGTTAATATAAAAGATAAAATAGTTGCTTAAACACATGAAGTGTTAGCTGGGTTGTTACATTCATGTATTCTCCAAATACCCAGTTCCCCATTAATTGGTTGTAGATGGTGGATTTCAGGTACATGGTTCAGATGATTAGAGGCTATCTGGACAAATTCATTTCATAGCAATAGTTCCATTGCCTAAGTGATTATGTCTAATAGTTTTTCTTTATCCAGTTCAGCACCCAGGTCATTGCTTCATTAATGGATTGGAGATAATCCTCATTCATACTCCTTATACATGATGAAGCTGTGAAGAAGGGAGGCTGCACTCATAACATTATAATCTTACCTTAAACACATTTTTAGTGTATTCAATGGAGGTGAGAATGAAAGTGATGAACATCAGGACAGCATTTGTTAAGTGTGGCCTCAAGCAGGCCTAGCAAAATTTAAGTGAATTTTGAATTATGGCAATTATGGGGGAATTTCATTGCACTTACCACAAGGGAAGATGGTTGCAGCTGTTGAAGCCCAATCAGTTCAGCTCAGTACACTTCTACAGGAGTTCCTTAGAGTACTGTTCTCGGGCCAACCAGCTTCAGTTGCTTCAATGGTCTTTCCACCATCATGAGGCCAAATGTGGGGATCTTTCTGCAATGTTTAGGACACGTTTGCAGAATCAAGCCACAAGTCTTAATTGACACGCAGGCTTGGGAATATAAATAGTAAATAACATTTGTGACAAACAAGTACCAATATGTAATAATCATATCCAAGAAGAGAGTTCAACCATTGTCCCAGTTGCTCAACTGGATTATTACTGCCCACTGGCTAAATCCAAAGTAGAGTCCATTAACCAAAAGGTTAGGTAGACCAGCCATAGAAATACTATGGCCACAAGAGCTCGGAGGAGTCTGGGAATTTTTTAATCATGTAGCTCACTTCTTGATTTCCCAAAGCTTGTTTAACTCTACATGTCACACACCAAGGTTTTGATGGAATAGTCTTCACAACACCCAAGTTGTTTAATATCATTTGGACAAAGAGACCCACTTGGTAAAAGTCTCATTCACAAACTTAAACATTCTCTCTCTCCACAACACAAAAAAGTTGGCAGCAGCCATGTGTGACATTTACAAGATGCAATGCAGCAACGTTTCTTTGGCAACACCTTCCTCACATTTTTCAAACCTATTCTTCCAGGAATTAGAAGTCAGAGGTGTAGCAGACATCACTATCCTTCAATTCACACACGAACCTGATTTGGAAATTATGATATTGTTTTTTCACTCTCATGGGGTAAAATACTAGAAGTCCCTCACTTACAGTGTTGGGAGTCTAGGATCAAAGTTCTCCATCTGAAGAAGGGTCACTGGACTTGAAATGTTAACTCCGCTTTCTCTTCATAGATGCTGCCAGACTTGCTGAGTTTTGCCAAAAACTTCTGGTTTTGTTTCAGATTTCAGCAGCTGTAGTTGTCTTTTATTTATACAAGGGGTGATCAATAATTGTTGACTTGTGAATGATGCTTACACACCATAAACTAATAAAAAGTACTTTTGAGGTGGACATCAGGATACTAACTACCAAAAATCAAAACATCAGCAACTTACAGAACAATCACTTTTATAGGTTGAAGTGAACTAGAACAATTAATAACAGAGTTGAACATGCAATCATGCTAATTTGAAAAGCTTCTTTGCATCAGTATGAAATGTATTTCTGAGAGTCTTCATAAATTATTTGAGAAACAGGCTTCAAGCAGTCGTGAAACCAATAGTGTTTGTGAGCCATTGCAGTTGAAACATTTCTGTAATCCAATGTAATCAAAAATTATTTGTTATCAGTCTTTTTAATCCTTGTGATATCCTTCTGTGATCTTGATATGATATGTCAAGAAGTCCAAGCAAATCCCAATGTTGATAGACCAAAATCCCCACTTTTGTCCCCGTTTAGTATTTTGGATTTT
This sequence comes from Chiloscyllium plagiosum, assembly GCF_004010195.1. NCBI lineage: Eukaryota > Metazoa > Chordata > Chondrichthyes > Orectolobiformes > Hemiscylliidae > Chiloscyllium > Chiloscyllium plagiosum. The sequence goes on along the minus strand of NC_057711.1, from coordinate 98,738,872 downwards.
ATACAGTTCATGGTGAAGAAGAATTGACCAATTCAAAATACCAATTGGACTGGAAAATGGAGAAGAATTCAGGTAGCAGACGATACCGAGGTAAAAAAACACAGCAACAAAGTAAAGCCCAAAGCAATTTGTTTTTTGCTATTGTGAAAATGCTGCAAGACATTAGCCAACTATACAATCTTATCTCAGTAAGTCTAATTGATTCAGGTTGACAGCAACCTAAGCCACATTGGGATTTTATAAAATGTGCTGATTTTGCTGAGACAGAATAAAAGGTAGAAACTGCTAGCTTCATATGAGTCATGATTGCTCTCATTAATGTAATCTCAGCTAGCAATCAACAAATAATCGTTTAGTTAATACATTCCCCTGCATAATTCATAAGGATTCAGAATGAGACAACAAACTGTATAATGGAAATGCAAATAACAGATGCTTCAGGCATTGTTCATCACCAGAAAGTCTGCTCATTATTCCATTCTCCATTCCATTCTTCCAGTTCCTCCGTCTCTGTCACATATGTTCTGATGAGGCCAACTTCGAAAAGGGACCCTCCGAAATATCCACCTTCTTCCTCAAATGTGGATTACCCAGCACCATTGTTGACAGGGCTCTCAACTTGGACTGATCCATCTCCCACACTTCCGCCCTCACCCCCTCTCTTCCCCCTTGAAACAGCAAAAGGGTTCCTCTTGTCCCTACCTATCAGCATCCACTTCCACCACCTCCAGCAGGATGCCACCACCAGTCACACACTTCCCTCCCCCTCGCTTGTCTGCCTTCCACAGGGACAATTCCCTCCTTTGTATCCAAGGGCTCAAACATGCCTTCCAGGTGAAGAAGTACTTTACCTGCACTTCTCACAATCTAGTCTACTGCATTCACTGCTCACAATATGGTCTCCTTTATTTTGGGGAAACAAACCACTAACTGGGTGACCGCTTTGCAGAGCATCTACATTCTGCCTACAAAACAGGCCCTGAATTTCCTGTTGCCTGCTACTTTAATACACCACCCTGTTCCCTGGCCAATAGCTCTGTCTCAGGCTTTCTGCAGTGTTCCAGTGAAGCTCAGTCCAAGCTGGAAGAACAACACCTAATTTATCACTTGGGGACCCTGCAGCCTCCAGACTCAATATCAAAATCAATAATTTTAGGACCTGAACTTCCCCATGTCCTAGCTCCCTACCATACACATGAGGCCTTGTTATCACATTGTGTGCCATTACATACTACCTATTGTTAACCATTAACAGTCTCCATTTACAGCTATTCACCTTCTGAGGCAGATCATTATCGACTCCTTTGTCTATCCAACTGTTCTCTCTCCCTTTGGGCTGTATCCATGACTATTGTTTATTCTTTATCACTTTCCCCTGCCCTATCTTCTGCATATAAACTGACATTTTCCCAGCTACCATCAGAATCGAAAAGTGTGGCACTGGAAAAGCACAGCAGGTCAGGCAGTATCTGAGGAGCAGGTGAATTGATGTTTCAGGCAGAAGTCCTTCATCATTCTCCTGCTCCTCACATGCTGCCTGACATGCTGTGCTTTTCCAGGATCGCACTTTTCAACTCTAATCTTCAGCATCCACACTCCTCACTTTCTCCGAGCTACCATCAGTTTGAGGAAGGGTCACCGGACCGGAAGTATTAATTTTGATATCTCATCAAAGATGTTGCCAAACCTGTTGAGCTTTTCCAGTAACTTTCCTGCTCATTATTTCATCCATGCTTCAATCAAACAAGCTAGTAAAATTTAGAATGATTTGCAATGTGTGAGATCAACCAGGGTCTCAGTAAATGTTGAACAAGTTCAAAGGCTGAATGGTCTCTGTCAGCTTCTACCAATACAATTAAATTATGTTTCAAGAAAATTCAGTTCAAAAGCATATAACGATACAATAATAATCCTCCAGTTCAAAACAAACCTATGAATTAAGCACTTTATACAATTGTTCCAATATTTGTAAAATTGTCAAAAAGACAACAGTTTAAATCAATTAATAGAAACATAGAAAATAGCTGCAGGAGTAAGCCATTCAGCCCTTTGAGCCTGCAGCAATATTCAATACAATCATGGCTGATCATGCAATCTTAGTATCCCATTCCCATCCTCTCCCAGACCTCTTCACCCCTTTAGCCACAACAGTCACATCCAGCTCCCTCTTGAATATATCTAATGAACTGGCCCCAACAGCTTTCTGTGGGAAGAGAATTCCACAGGTTCACAACTCTCGAAGTGAAGAAGTTCTTCCTCATCTCAGTCCTGAATGACTTGCCTCTTATTCTTAGACTGTGACTCTTAGTTCTGGACTTCCAACATCAGGAACATTCTTCCTGCATCTGACCTGTCCAGTCCCATCAGGGAAACACAAGCCCAGTTGATCCAATATTTCCTCACATTTCAATCCTGTGATACCAAGAATCAGTCTGGTGAACCGTCACTGTCCTCCCTCAATAGCAAGAAAGTCCTTCCTAGACTCGAGAGCAAACCTGCACAGAATACTCAAGGCATGGACTCACCAAGGCTCTGTATAACTGCAGCAAGATAATCTTACTCTGAGTCTCAAATCCTCTTGATATGAAGGCCAGCATGCCAATAGCTTTCCTCACCACTTGCTGCATTTGCATGCCAACCTTCAACGACTCCCACTGTCATGCCCGAGCCTTGTTGCACCTCCCCTTTTTTCTAAATTGCCGCCATTCGATAATAAAGTGCCTTTCTGTTTTTGTGACCAAAGTAAATAACCTCACATTTAACCACATTATATTGCGTTTGCAAACTTTTTGCCCACTCAGTCAGACTGTCCAGGTCACCAGAGCCTCTTAGCATTCTTCTCACAGGAGACACTGTCAGCTAGATTAGTGCCATCTGAAAATTTGGAGTTATTGCATTCAATTCCTTCATCCAAATCGTTAATGTACATTGTGAACAGCTGGGATCCTAGTACCAAACCTTGCGGTAGCCCACTCATCACTACCTCCCACTTTGAAAATGACCCATTTATTCCAACACTCTGCCTCCTGTTGCCAACCAGTTCTCTATGCATATCTCTACTTTACCTCCAATACCATTGGCTTTAATTTTCCTGACCAATCTTTTGTGTGTAAACTTGCCAAAAGCCTTTTACAAGTCCAATACACAATATCTACTGATTCACCATTGTATGCTCTGCTGGTCACATCCTGAAAACATTCCAGAAGATTTGTCAAGTATGATTTCCCTGCTGAATCCATGCTGACTAGGACTGACTCCGTCACTGCTTTCCAAATGCTCAGTTAATACACCTTAAGAATTGACTCCAGGATTTTCCCCACCACCAATGTCAGGCTAACCAGCTATAATTCCCCATTTTCTCTCTTCCTCCTTTTTTTAAAAGAATTGGGTGACTTTAGCTACCCTCCAGTCCATTGGAACTCTTTCAGAGTCTACAGAATGCTGGGAAATGATCACTAATGCATCCACGATTTCTAAGGCCACTTCCTTAAGTACTCTGGAATGCAGAGCATCAGACCCTGGGGACTTAGTGGGTTTTAATCCCAACAATTTCCCCAATACAATTTCCTGGCTTATAAGGATTTCCTTCAGTTCCTCCTTTATGCTTGACCCTCTGTTCCCTCGCATTTCCTGAAGGTTATTTGTGCCCTCCTTAGTGAAGACAGATCCAAAGTGTTTGTTCAACTGGTCTGTCATCTTTTTGTGGTCAATTATGAATTCACCTGATTCTAACTGCAAGATATTTGTCTTCACCAGTCTTTTTCTCTTCACATATCTGTACATGCTTTTGCAGTCAGTTTTTATGTTTTCTGCAAGCTTACTTTCATACTTTATTCTCCCCTGCTGAATTAAACCCTTTGTCCTCCTTTGCTGAAGTTTAAATTTCTACCAGCCCTCAGGTTTGTTGCTTTTGCTGGCCAATTTATATGCCTCCAATTTGACTTTACACTATCTCTGATTTCCCTTGTTAGCCATGGGTTAAGCCACCTTCCCTGTTTTATTCTTACACCAGATAGGGATGCACCATTGTTGAAGTTCATCCATGTGTTCTTTGAATGTCTGCCAATGCCTATCCACCATCGACTATCCTTGGCCAACTTATCCTAGCCAATGCATGCCTCATATCATCAAAGTTAAATTGCTTGAAGTTCAGGACACGAGTTTCTGATTTAATTGTAGCACTATCTTAAATGAAGAACTCTACCATATTATAGTAACTCTTCCCCAAAGGATCTGACATCATAATGTTGATAATTCGTCCTTTCTCATTAGACAATGCCCAGTCTAGGATGGCTTGCTGCCTAATTGGTCCCTCGACATAAAGTTCATGATAAATAGAAACTGCGCTGTTCAATTAATTCTCTTCATTACTTTTTTAAACGATCAGCTCCAATGTGGGCGGCACGGTGGCACAGTGGTTAGCACTGCTGCCTCACAGTGCCTGACACCCGGGTTCAATTCCCGCCTCAGGCGACTGACTGTGTGGAGTTTGCACGTTCTCCCCGTGTCTGCGTGGGTTTCCTCCGGGTGCTCCGGTTTCCTCCCACAGTCCAAAAGATGTGCAGGGTCAGGCGAATTGGCCATGCTAAATTGCCCGTAGTGTTAGGTAAGGGGTAAATGTAGGGGTATGGGTGGGTTTCGCTTCGGCGGGTCGGTGTGGACTTGTTGGGCCGAAGGGCCTGTTTCCACACTGTAATCTAATCTAATCTAATCTAATCTAATCTAATCTAATCTAATGTGATGAAGCCATTTCAATGTTCCAATGCATTGTCTAACTATACAGAGGTAAGTGATGTGGACCATAAGTGCAGGATAGAGTATTCATAGGTCAAAGGATGCTGCCACCACTCTTCATTCTGTGCCGAGGTTAAGAGATTTTCGAATTGACACGTTCAGAGATGTTATTGTATACCTCTGGAGTAGGTGAGACTTGAACCCCAAACTCCTTGCTTAGAGGGAGGGATGCTATCACTGTGCCACAAGAGGCACACAGAGCCTATTTGAATGACATTGCTGGATCAGTATCTCAAAAAGTGTATTAACAAGAGACTTTTTTCAAGATGTAGTTCAATTCTTGATAATGAGAAGGTAGCTCACATCCTTCCTCTCAAGGGTACTCTGAAGAAGGGTCATTGGACTCTGTTTGCTGCTAAACCTGCTAAGTCTTTCCAGCAATATCTTATTTTGTTTCAGATTTCCAGCATCCAAATTTCTTTGTTTTACTTTGACAGTTAAAAAACGATTCTTCTGGTGAGAATCACAGAATCCATACAACACAGAAATGGGCATTCAGCCCATCAAGTCTGGAAGAACCCTCCGAAGATCACGTCAGTCCTCCCCACAACCCTACATTAACCCACAAAGCCTGCACATCCCTGGACACTACAAAGCATTTAGCATGTCCAATCTACCTAACCTGCACATCTTTGGATTATGGAAGGAACCTGGGTCTCCTGTCAGGAGCCCAAGCAGATACAGGGAGAACATGGAAACTCCACACAGTCACCCAAAGAATCAAACCGAGGTCCATGGTGCTGTAAGACAATGTAACCATTATGCCACCATATCACTCGTGTTACTGAGACATTGTTACTGAGACTGTTAGGAGTCATCAATGATGCCCTTGTCTTTCATTCAAAATTCAAAACTATTCTTTTGTGATTCTTCCATTTCAGATTGTATGATACCATCAGATTGAGTGGTATTCAATTTAATCCTCAAAATTAAACCTTTTGGAATCATTACCTTACATAACATCTCAGCAATTTGCTCCCATCATGTCTGTGTGGAGTTTGCACATTCTCCCCGTGTCTGCGTGGGTTTCCTCCGAGTGCTCCGGTTTCCTCCCACAGTGCAAAGATATGCAGGTTAGATGAGTTGGCCGTGCTAAATTGCCCGTAGTGTTAGGTGCATTAGTCAGGGGTAAATGTAGGGGAATGGGTCTGGGTGAGTTGCTCTTCGGAGAGTCGGTATGGACTTGTTGAGCCGAAGGGCCTGTTTCCACACTGTAGGGAATCTAATCTAATCATTAATCTTTATAAATTAATGTATCAAATTACATTTACCATGATGTATCTCCTACCAAAATCTCTAACTTCAAAAATTCAGTTGGACAGGAGGTATCTCAATTTTTCTCAAATGTGTTCTCTTTGGAATTCAATGATTAGTAGGTTCGTGATTTGGCAACTATCGACTTTGATTCTGATATTGACCTTGGGTAGTCTGAAAATAGTCTCTCTGCTCGAGGGATTTTGATCAATGGAGTTTCATTTGCAGTGGAATGTTTCATAACATAGCTACGAGATTTTTCATCTCAAGAATTCACTTTCTGGAAAATGGGGCTATTCAGGGATTTTCTTTTTTCAAATTCCTGGATTTCTGAGCAAGCATTTTTTTCTCGACCATGTTCTAATCTTTAGATGTTCATCATCATGCACCAACGTGGGTGCACAAGGAGCTTTGTACAGCCTATCTACAATATGTGTAGCTAATGTTAATCAATCCATTCAGACATGAACATACAGCTTTGGAGCTAGTGGCACTTGAAACTGGACTTTATGACTCTAAACATTTATTTTTAATTTGTTGAGAATCCATGTTGAAGTATCTAAACTCTTCATGTCAATTTATAGATTGGGTTAGATTAAGTCTTTTTCACTGGTGACCGAAGCATGTTGACATCCTCAGTCATGTTACTTCAGGATGCTTTGTGTCAATGATGCTGATCATTCTTCCTTGGAAGACAAAGAATTGACATATTCCTCTTGAATTTGGATTGTTTCATCATGTGATATTAAATTAGAATCTAGTATTGCAATTTGTTCACCAGCTTGTGCCTGAATAATTGCCGGTAAAGACTACTCAGCTACCTTGATTGAGATTTCTTGCTCATTCTTTTCTCTCTTATTTGTGTCCTCTTGCAAAGTTTGCTCGTTTCATCTGAATATTTCTCGGTGTTGATAGTAGTGTTTCCCACTCCTAACTATCCTGCAGACTCTCATATTTCACATTATTTTCTCAAATTTTTGGATCTTTAGTTTCTCTAGAGAGTTCTGACAACCACAGAGCTCTAGCAGTGGATTATGTCTCCTACATGTTCCTGGTGTATCCTTTCCAGGAAATCTTTCCGAAGAGAAGCTGGAGTAATCAGTCTTCTGTATTTGTCTAGGACTGCAAACTAATGATGCTGCTCAAAGTGTGTGTCTTTGGCTAACCCACTGGACCTTTGGTTGAACATGCTCAATAATAATAGCAGTAAATGCTATACATTTAGTCAGTTTTTTTGCCCATGTTGAATTTGCTTGAAACTACTTTACCTTGGTTCTTCAGGGTCACATGGGACACATTTCTTCTGATATCTTGGGATATCTGTTTTGGATTCTGCCATGAGTCTACAAAACCCATTGAAATGTTTTAATTGGTGCTCCTAACTGTTCAGCAAGTGCTTATTCCAGTCATTGTCTGACAGACATGGCAAGATTTAAGTTGGAGTCTCAATCTGGTCACTGCCCATTTTAAGTCAGTTGAACACCTTCTGTCTCAAGGATGTTAAAATCAGGACATGAATGCAGGCTTACAAGTGAGAGATGATGATTGTAAATCATATGTACATTTTTAACTCTTTTATATTCTTTGCATTGCAGTGCTACATGTAGCCTGGCTTTGACCTTGCACTTTCCATCTGGAATATATAGTTTACATATAAACATGGGCTGATATCCACAGGGTAAAAGTTCTGTTTCTTCAGGAAATGGTATTCAGTCTGATAAGACAGTGCCACTTGCCTCTGTATCAAGCATAAAATTAATGAGATATCCACTGACATAAAGAGCTTTTGGTTCACCTCAGTTGTTTGGCTCAATTTCCACCCCCCCCCCCAGAATGCATTAGCCATATATTCTAATGCCATTCATTCTCTCATTCATTTCATTGAATTGAAAGAATGCAACTTCTTGCTCCTTTCAAAATGCATATCATCTTAAAGTAATTAATCGGTTAACAGAAGTTTTGTTGGCATTCTATTTCCACAACTGGGTACTTCTTATGCTTGAGGTTTTTTTGTTGTTGTATAGCACTGACACGGACTCTCAAGGTCTGCTGTTGAGCCTACCTTGTGGTCTCCTGACAAGTCTGTGTGTAGAAAGTTTCTCCCTATAAAGTAAATGAGTTGTCTTGCTTTCCTATGATAAGTTTATTCCACACTCAAGATTGTCTGTGGTTCTTCCTGGCCTTTTGCTTCCAACACAATCTGAATAGTTTTCTCCCAAGCCAAATATTCTTCAGATTGTAATAAGTCTGACAATGACTCAACAATCATTCCAACAACAATTCTGTCTCTGTTGAATTTGGATTTCAAAGCTGTGAGTTGTAGTTTTCCACTAATCTGTGGAGAACTTCAATTCTCTGCAGATTCTCATGAATCCTAAACTCTTCAGTGAAATATTGTTCATGCAAAATATCTTGCTCAGACTAAAGTAGCTGTAAAAGGCTTGTAGAATTTTCTGCAAAAGTGATGTGCCTTTTTTTTGCTGTCATCATAGAGTCACATTTTCCAGCTTATAATTTAATATTTAAATTTGAAGCAATCTTTTCACTCTGAATGTTTATAGTCCTTCACTTTATCAAGGTATTCAAAAATATTTTATATCATTTGCCCAAATCTGATATTATATCTTGCAGTGCATCTTAATTTGTCTGCAATGTTTTCATGATGTCATTTATTCTTCTTACATTGAGGTGTAAATTCTACAGTACCTCAAAGCTACAATAATCTCCTTCACTTGAAGAAATTTCCTTTTCTAAATAGCGATGCTGCTTTAAATATTATATTAGTTTCCTTCTTGTAAATCTTTGTTGTTAAAATTATGCCCTCTAACTGTATTAGATTACTTACAGTATGGAATCAGGCCCTTCGGCCCAACAAGTCCACACTGACCTGCCGAAGCGCAACCCACCCAGACCCATTCCCCTACATTTACCCCTTCACCTGACACTACGGGCAATTTAGCATGGCCAATTCACCCAACCTGCACATTTTTGGATTGTGGGAGGAAACACAGGCAGACACGGGGAGAATGTGCACACTCCACATAGACAGTCGCCTGAGGCGAGAATTGAACTTGAGTCTCTGGTGCTGTGAGGCAGCAGTGCTAACCACTGTTCTACCGTGCCGCTTACGATTCTTTACCACAATTTCTTTTTAATGGTCAAAATGGTGATTTCCCTCCTTCTTCAAGTGAAAATGAAAAATTCATATCTTTTTGTGAGCAAATTAACAGTTTCCCACCTTTCACAGCTCAGTAAACAAAACATATCCTTTTGCAGGATTTCATGAAATAAAGCTTTATGCCTGCGGCTTTAATAAATTCTTCCCACCAGAATTGTAGCTTAAATTATGAATCATCCATTCTCATCAGAGCCTCAGAAGACTTCTAATTACCTTCTGTTAGATTCTGTCAGTTTTAACTTTTGTCACCATAATTTGACTTTGCGATGTACGCAGTATGGCAACCTTGGTAAAAATTCCATCAATGACCTTTGATTTCCATATTTTACTATGGTGTCCGCTTGTCTTAGTGGCAATGCTTATTGGCAGGAATCCTTTTTTTTCCACTCATTTCAAGCTTCTTCAGTCTTTTATTAAATACATTGTTAAAGTTTGTCGCCTTACAGAACAATAATTTTTAACTCATTTTTGGAGTTCTTGTAAGTTTGCTTCCTCACCAAAAGCTTAGCAGGTACTGTTCTTATAGATACTCACTTCCCAACACAATCTCTAACTGTTAGGCATGACTTATATGTTCCTCTTGTTTTCTTATCATGCCTGGGTCTGGTCAGAGGTGATATTTCTCCCTTACTGGTGTTTGTTCTAGCAGTTGCATTTGCTGACAGTATGAATAGCTCTTAAAGTAGTATAGTCTTTAAGGCTGAAAACTTGGTTAGTCACCTGGAAACTTATTCTCCTAGGTCCAATTACTTTTATTTCCTATAGCTCTACCTTGTGGTGTTAAACAACAATGCTCTCTGCTAATCACCATGCAGTATTTGTGGGTAGACAGATGCTGCCAGCATTACTCATTCCTTGATTGGGTCTAAGGGTCTATTTGGTTTAAACTGTTAGAGAAATAACCATAAGTGAGTCTCAAAAAGAGTGACTCTTGTCTCAATAGGATGCAGTTTATTGCATGATCACAATCATATACAAGTTACATTTGATAGGTAGACATTGTTATGAAGCCCACTGGGATATGTGGATGACAATCTGTCTCCCTTCAATATCCAAAGCTTTTCTTCCATTTCTCCTATTCCCAAAAATGTATGATGTCATCAAATTGGGTAGAACTTAATGTACCTTGCAACATCGATTGTTTCAGAATCATTTTCTTGTATAATAAAGCATAGTTTTATATCTAAAACCCTAAAGGAAAACTGGAAATTAAAAGCTTATTTTTATATCCAAAATTATGATTCTTGTTCAGGTGCTATTTCAGAAAGGGGTGCAAAAGTGTTTGCTTAGCTATAGAATATACAAATGTTAGTATTTCTCAAGATACAAATATTATTTGTGCTTTGGGGACTTGTGAAGAATCATAGTGAAGAACAGCAGACAAAGTTTGGAATCAATACATGGCATGCACAGAGCAAAAAACAGGCCTGTCAGCCCAAGAGGTCCTTTTAAATTACATCTTCTATACAAACTTCCTGTGCTCTTTCCATCCCATTAATATTATTTTCTATTCCTTCAGCTCTCATGTGCTCATCATGTTTAATACACCATATAGTAGAAGTTTCACATTCAGAACACTGACTGGTTTAATAAGTATCTCTTTAATACTTTATTGAATTTATTCATGACTAATTTACATTGAAGATCCACAATGCTTGTCTCACCCACAATGGTAGCAGTTTCTCATGGTCTATCATGACAAGCCTTTTCAAAATCTTATAAGCCTCAATCAGGTCACACCGTGCCTTAATTTTACCAGAGGAAACAAATTGCTATCAAGCAATTTAGTGATTTAAATCTTACAACCTGCCCATAGTGCAACTATAAAAAGTGCAAACAACATTTCATAACTAAGTATAACAGTTTAAATATAATATGATCTTTCAGTTCAGGCAGAATTTTAGTTAAATATTTTTATACCTTCTCCACTGTCTCGACTTTGTTTTATAATATTGTGATGAAATGGGTCTGATTTTTACATGTGGGTATATATAAATATGTTTTTCAGAATTTTAATTTTACTTTTCCAGGTCAGACAATCCTTCCAAAGCAGTAAGCTAATCTCCGAAATGTCCAAGAGCAAGACCCCTGGAATGTTAATGAGAAATTTTCTGAATTGTGCTGCTTTGTCACAGAGAATGTAATCATCAAAGGTCACTCTCTTATTGTTGGCTCAGGTAATCAAAGATTGTTTTAGCTTAGAAAACACAGAGATTACAAATTATTGGGCAGCTTGCAGGAAACCTGGCTGAAATTGGAAGCAAATATGGTTTCTTTTTGAAAAAAGTATACAACAGTTCAAGGGAAAACATAATTACTTCAGTAAAACAGTTTGTGCAACTTCCAGAACAGGAGTTTCTGTCTAGAAATCTGTGGGTTATTAAAAGAAGAGAAAGTCAAAGCTGTCACTTTTCAAAGTATGCATGTGAAAAGATTTCTCAATTCACAAACAAGGACTGGGGAGAATCAAATCAAATGAACTTAAAGATTTGATACACAGAGATAATTTTGCTGGTTTTGCTGTAAAGTATTGGGAATAAATTCTAACTTTGTTTTACTGGTTATTTTAAGTATTTTTTTTCCTTACAAGATTATTAATCTCCATTACTTTGCTCTTTAATTTGTTTTCATCTTCTCTGTAATGTATTTTTATTCTATTAAGGAAATTCTGCAGCTTCATGAACTATAGTCGAATGAATGAAGTTAACTGAAATGAAAAATCTGTCAGGCCAAGTCTCATTCTGGGATCTGATTGTTCAATGGTACCATCAGCTGGAATTATCACAATTTGAAGGTCTGAACTGCTCACAATACTACTGATGTGATCAAATGAATGTTGTGTAGAATTTTGGCATAATCTCTTTGTCTTTCAACTCTATCTCTTTCGAAATAAATCACAGCACTTTATTTTTGTTTTTCTATGTTTATATTAACCTGCTAATACTGATTTGTCTATCAAAACCTCCAGATCTTAGTTATTCTACCTTACAGAGCTAAAACGTTCACTGTTCACTCTCTGCAAAAGCTTCTTGATTTGCTGAGTATTTCAAGAATTTTCTGAATTTAGTGTCAGATTTACTCTGTTCCTATGCACACTGCATTACACTGGAACATCACAGGCAAATTTGGTATCAAATAAATAAAAGAAATGGAATTGCTGCACAAACATTACAGGGGATATCATTACTTTCCTGATTATGTGTTTTATTGTCATGGTACTTTCTGTCTGTGGGAAAATAAATGAACATACACCTAGATGTGGAAAGCAATCAAAGGCCAACAATGTGGAATTATTTCTAACTGGCTAATATATATTAAGATGTTGTGATGGGGGAATCCATGCAAGTATTTGCCAGATATGAATGGAGAGCAGAGAATGAATTTCCCAGTATTTTAAAACTTATTCTAGGCACATTTGCAAAAAAAAAATTTATGACATATATCTCAGATTTAATCATTTTTCTTTCAAGACAAAATAAAAAAGGCTTTAAAGCATAAGCCCTTTTGGGGTGATAGCAACTCTTACACTGCTTACTCAGGGGAAGACTGATAAATGTTTGATTCTTTGAATTTGCTGTTCTTTTTATATCAGAGCCAATCAGTGGAATTAAAAATAAATCACGCAAGTGATTAGATTAGATTGCATACAGTGTGGAAACACTGCCCTCTCAGCAATGAGGCTTCAGAAAATTATTTCAAATTAGAAGCCACCTGTACCTCTCATTTTATTAATTTTCCTTAAGTTAAATATTTGAAAAACATGTGTTTAAATTATTGTTCTTGCTGATTTAATTCACAAGTACAAGAAAGTTGTGGTGCTGTGGTTTGTATTCAGCCTGAGGAAACAAAGTAAACTTTTTTTTTTATTGACATCCTTAATTAATGGAATGCATTCAATACATTCCCCTTGAAGATCTTCCCAATTCATTTTTAAAAGCAATTCTAACTTTCTGAAGCACAAGATTAAGTGTTGCATCTGAAAGAACTAAAAACCAGGGGATGGAGTAAACCATATTTGACATTTAAGCCCACTCCTCTATTTAATGATAATATAGCTGACTTTCTTTTTTATGTCTGATTTCCAGCCATTGTTTGATTCTGTTTGAGACCAAAAAAAATTGATGTCAATCTCCGATATATTTAACAACTAAACATCTACAGCTCTGAGATACATGGTTTTCAAGATTCCTAATCCTCTGATTAAAGGAACCTCTCCTCTCATCCAAAAAGTTATTCACTTAACCTGAAAACAGCTTTAAACTGCCCAACTGTTAAGGTCAGTATGCAATTTGGTTTACACAGAGGGTGTTAAGTACCTGGAATGCACTACCAGTGGAGGCGGTGGAGGCAGGTGCAAAAGCAATGTTTAAGAGGCATCTTGACAGGTACATGAATAGGCAGGAAATGGAGTGAAGTGGACCATGTAGAGGCAACAGGTTTTTAGTTTTGAAAGGCATCATGTATCAGTGCTATCTTGATGGGCGGAAGGGCCTGTTCCTGTACTGCATTGTTCTTTGTTCCTTTATTCTGTTAAAATCTGAACACTTATCTGAAAATTAATAGATAGGATCATCAAGAGTACTTCAAGTAGCACATCTAAAAAAAATTGCTCTTGGAATGTTGAAGTCATTGGCTTGGTCAACATTTATTGCCCAGAGTGTCAAAAACATTGCGGATCTGGAGTCAAAGGCCAGATCAAGTAAAGGTGACAGGTTTCCTTTCTTAAAGGACATCAATTAACCAGATGGTCTTTATGACAATCAATAATGTTTACATTCTTGCAATTGGGCTTGTTTTTTATCTCAAAATTTCCTTGAATTTAAATGTCACTGTGGCTGGATTTGGACTCATTTTTCATGGACAAAACCTGGGGTTCTGGAGCTCTAGACCAATTATATTACCTTTATACTACCATCTTCCTTAAGAAGTAACATGCTCAGTTTGTATTCCAAAAAGCGGTGTTGGATCTCTTTCTCACTGTGACATTTTTAGAGACAGGTTCTCAACTGCGCCAATTGAAGCCCCTCTCTCTTTCTCCATACTCTAACCCACTGCCGTATTTCCCACCAGGGTGGCCTCCTTCCATGGCATCTCCAAGTTCTTGCCCTCATTCACTTACCAAAATCCAAACACACAAAGTTCTGACCCATCGCATAACTCTTCCTCATTACACAGTATTAGCAGAGTCTATCGCTCCCATTGGTGCTGCCAGTACACCGATAACTGCTGGAACAGAAATCCACCTTAAGTCTATTTACTAGCTGCTAAATAGCTGCAAGATTGCTCTCCTTTCACTGCCAGCTGTAAGAGTCGGGGTGGGAATGGTTTTATGGAGTGGTAGAGGAGTGGGAAGTAGAAGGTGGAGAGAGTGAAATGTCTAAGTCCTCTGGTGAATTTTCCCATCAATTCTGTCATACACATAGCTAAAGCTGTTTGCAGCAGTATGTCAAATGGGTCATTGACCATGTCTAAGGACATCAGAGAATTGATTTGAGGCTGAATCAACTGAGGTACAAAGTGAGAGATCTTATGTACCACTGACTGCATTAGAAAACCTGGGGACCACAAGTGGTGACAAACGTATGTGACTGCTTTGCAGGTAGTTGTGGTCATCTAAGATGTATCTTTGTTGCAATAAAAACAAAGTGAATCTACTTTTTTCCTTGTACATTTCCATTCTAATTCATGTTTAATTTGTATGGCATCAGTTTTAATTTGTGTAGAAGTAAAATATATGGAAAGTGTAATTTTGTTGGCAAATTCTTCATTTGGGAGTTATTAGTTATTTCAGTTTAGGGTTCCCCAACAGGGATCGAAATAAAAGTACATAATGAGTATTACAGGTGCAGAGATTATAGAATCACAGGTGGCTTTTGGTGTAGAAAAAGGTAATTCGGCCCATCGTGTCTTCACCAGCTCTTCGAATGAGCATAATTAATTACCTCGGTATAAAATTTCCAATACAAATTACACATTCCTATTGAAAAAGGAGATTTATACTGTGACATAAATTATTTCTAATATCATTCAACATTTCTCATAGCTATGCTTTATTTTTAAGATTCTCCTTAAACAACCAAGATTTTTCAAAAACATCATCAGTTATGTCCAGTAAAGATTTACCTCAATGAAGGAGAATGTCAAAAAACTGAGAAAAGTAATATTTGAGCAATTTATTGCTTGCCTTCTGTAACACTTGCTGATTCATAAAGGATTATTATGACTGTTAGACCATAAAAAATATGAGCAGAAGTAGGCCATTCAGCCCCATAAGCCTACTCTGCCTTTCAATATGATTATGACTCTCTTGACATTCCTCAAGTCCACCTCCTTGCATTTTTCCACTAACTTGATTCCCTTCTTGATCAATAATTTATCTCAGCTTTAAATATACAGAAAGACTCTGCCCCACAGCTGTCTGTGGCAAAGAGTTCCTGAGACTATCAATCCTTAGAGACTAAATTCTTCTTCATCTCAATCTTAAATTGGCACACCGTTATTCTGAGACTATGCCCTCTGGCCCCAGACTTGCCCATGAGGGAAAACTTCCTCTCAGCATTTACCATGTCAAGCATCTTAAGAATCCTATATGTTGCAATGAGATCACCTCTAATTCTCCTGATCTCCCATGAGGAGAGTCCCAACCTATTTAACCTTTGCTTATCAGACAATTTCTCCAAACCAGGGATTATCTCAGTGAAGCTTCTCTGAACTGTCTTGAATGAAACTATATCTTTCCTGAAATAAAGGGTCATAACTGCTCGTAATACTCACCAGTACCTTGCACAATTGTAGTTAGACTTCCCACTCTTATACTCCAATCCCTTTGAAGAAAGGGCCAACATTCCATTAGCCTTCCTGAATGCCTGCTACACCTGTGTTCTAGTTTCCCGTGTTTTGTGTCCTGTTTATTTGTTCATTTTGGAAGGGAGAATAATTTCATATTTTCCTACATTATACTCAAATTGTCAACTTTTTGCCTACTTACTTAAACTATCAATAGCTTTCTGTAAACTGTTTGTATCCCTTTTTCCTTTTCACTTATTTTTGTGAGATCTGTAAATTTGGCTACAATACATTCACTTGCTTTCTGTAAGTCATTAATATATATATTGCAAACAGTTGAAGTTCCATCACTGATCCCTATTGAACCCCACTGCTTATAGATTGCCAAGCTGAAAAAAAGCCCTTATTCCATTTGCTGTTTCCTGGTCATTAGCCAATTTTCTATATACAGTAATTTGCCATCTCCAACACCATGGTTGGAGACAAAAAAAATTGCAGGTGCTGGAATCCAAGGAAACAAGCAGGACGCTGGATGAACACAGCAAAGTCAGGCAGCATCAGGAGGTGGAGAAATCAACATTTCAGGTCCTGAAGAAGGGTTACACCCAAAACGTTGACTTCTCCACCTCCTGATTCTGCCTGGCTTGCTGCATTTTTCCAGCCTCCTGCTTGTCTACCTCCAACACTTGGGCTATTATTGTCTGACTTAACTTTTTGTGAAGTACCTTGCCTTCTGGAATCCAAATACAACATGTCTATTGGTTTTCTTCTGTTCTCTCTGGTTGAGACTTCCTTGAAAAGTTCTAACAAATGACTCAAACAGGATTTCTCATTCATGAAGCCATGTTGACTCTCCCTGATTACGTTATGATTTTCCAAATGTTTTGCTATTACTGCCTTAATAATTGATTCTAACATTTTTATAATAATAGATGTAAGTTAATTAGCTGATAATTACTTGCATTTTGATCCCCATCCTTTTTGAATAGGGGCCTCACATCAACAGTTATGGAAGCATGTAAGGAATTTGTTCACTTTGTATCTTCTTCATTATTTTAGTGCTTACAAACTTATTCAAATATACTGAAATTTAGTGGAACCATAGTAAAGTTATTTTTTAATAGCTCCTTCAAGGAAATAACATTTCTTAAAGTTACAATGCTGTGGACATGAAAAATGTACACGTTACAATTTGGTTCTCTGGTGATGGTCTTTTCATGATTGCTTTTGTCTAAGTTAGAAAAAAAGAAATCCATGGTAAGATTAAGAGCATGTACTTGCAATGAGTCTTACTTATTTTTAAACATGAGACTGTGAACTACATAAATAATAGAATTAATTTTGTTAAAATATTCACCCTGATCTTATCAGGGAAGAGTTGTTTAGGGGAGCCGATGGCCTTTTGAAAAAGAAACTCAGATGTTCAAGCATTCCACATCCTTTTCATAAGTCAAAGAATTCCTACAGTGTGGAAAGAAACATTTTGGCCATTGAGTCTGCTTTGACCCTCCAAACAACATCCCACCCAGACCTAGACCCTCACTCTATCTCCATAACCCTGCATTTAACTTGGTTAATGCACCTAATATGCACATCTCTGGACACTGCAGGGCAATTTAGCATGGCCTATATACCAAACTGCACATCTTTGGACTGTGGGAGGAAATCAGAGCACCCGATATATGCCCATGCAGACACGGGCAGAACATGCAAACTCTATACAGACAGTCACCCAAGGCTGAAATTGCACTCAGGCTCCTGGCATTGTGAGGCAGCAGTGCTAACCACTGTACCACCATGCCACCCTGCTGGCTCTCAGCTCACATATCAGGCTAACTGACAGATTTGGCGTCCAGACAAATGGTTATCCAGCTAGTCTAAAGCAGGCTGCAGATAGAGAAGCTGGAACTACTACTAGGAGTGTGGCCCAGTGCATAGCTGGATATTCAGAGGTACAATCCCTGAAGCCGTAGGGTGCAGGAAGGTTCTGGTTGCTAGTGTGAGGGAAGTGGTAGGATGGGTAGAAGAAGTCTGATGTCATGCGGTAAGCTTGGAAGTCTCCAGAGAAACATTTCTGTTCTTCCTGGCCCATAAGTAGTGTTGTGTAGAGACTTACACTCTTCCTGAAGCTACTCCCACCCATTTGCTGTTTGTTAGATTTCCTCTAAACTCTGGAAACTCAGTTCCTCAGCCTCACATCAGCAAAGCAGTCTCAACCTTCCAGTTTCATTCAAATAACAAGACTTCTAATTCAGCTTTTGATATTTGAGCTATGTTTTTTTGAAGTTTTAACAGTCCCCAACTCCAAGCAGGATGAAAATTAAACCTTGTATTTTACTATGGTATTGCTTTACATCTTATAATAAGTGTTGCTGCAAGTTAGTTAACATCTGTTGTAAAAGTGATCTCAAAGACTAAGTACTTAATTGCATTTCATAACACAAATAAGACATTAATACCTTGTAGCTGAGTTGCTATAAAATAAAGTGTAACCAGATAATTAAATGCTAATTATCCATGTAACTTTATTTTATAATGAAGTGTTCTTTGCCATTTCAGCCTAGGAGGTGTTGATGTGGATAATAGCAAGTGAACACTCAGTACATCCATATGATATTGTTCTGCTTAATATTACAAGTCAGCTTTTAAACTACCAACGTCCTAAACATTTACTGTCTTTCACGACAGTAAGATCAGGGATAACATAAAATGTATCTCTGCTTTGTTGTTTGACATAAGGTTAAAACTCAGTTAACAACTGATGGAGAGGTTCTTCACTTTATTTCAGGAGATTTGGAAGTTTCTTTGAAATTAGTCATTCACAGAGTGGTGGTTCTTTGCTCTTTGGATGTGAAACATCATCAGAAACAAAAAATCAACAATGAAAAATCTTGAACTCACTTTGAGTTTATCTATGTCCTCAAACTCTGTCTGCAAAGCTTGTCAAGACATTCATGGTACATCTGTTGAAAAAGGAAAAAGAAATAAACATTAATAGGATTTACACCTTGTTTGATTCATTTTTTATGAAATTAATTATCTTTTGCACACAATTTTACTTAGCTTTGAAAGAGAGGCTTCATGAATACTTCTCATGCCAATGCAAAGTTGACAATTATTGAAACTTGCTTTGTGATTTAAATTTTAAATTATTTGGCCCACAGGTTAAACTCTCATCTATGAGTAAGAAGATTGATGGTTCAGGCCCCATGAGCTGTGAGCACATATCTGAGGATAACAATTCTGAGAAACACTGACAGGGATGCAACATATTTCCTATAGGAAGTACAAACAGATGGCAAACTACACAATTTACCTTTTTTAAACCTTCAGCATTCTTACACATTTGGCACTCCTGAGGTTGTGAAAGGTACTTAATAACTCAAGTTCTTATTTCTCTTTCATTTTGGAAGGATCTCAATTTCCCACCTATGCATTGCTAACATTTAATATTAACAGACAAGTGGAGCACAGTTCATCCATTGTTCATATTGGAAATGAAAAGGAAACAATCAGTCTTTTATACAACGGGACTGGCAGAACTTGCTCAATGATTAGGGAGATGGATAACAACCATCTCGCACAAAGTACCCATAGTAAACAACTACAAATTGAAGGTAAATTTGTTTGATCACTGTTGTTTATGTCACTTAAATTGTCTGGTTGAAGGTTTCTGCTCATCAGTGTTACCAGTCAAATAGTAAACATGTTCAAAAGAGAAAACTGACATGAGCACATTTATAATATCATTATATAATGTAAGCAGATCAATCCTTCTTGAGATAGTTTAGAAGAGTTAAGAATGAAAAAGCCTAGTTAAGTTATTGTATTTAGAAATTATTGAGTAAAACTTTTATCCTGATATTAAAAGCATTTTTTCCATAATTGCTATCTCTGGAGAGACACTAGCCTATTGCAATAAAGTAGTTGGGAGGAATGTCAATGACTAAGTTCAACATTGTAAGACAATATTTCAGTTTTTATCTTGAATGCTGGAAGGTGCTTGAATTATGCATTATAATTGGAGGCATTTACAGCAGCAAAGAAATTACAATGTTGAAGGAGTTATACAAATATGACTACAGTCAGTTCTGCTATAACTCGTGTTTCTTCAATGCAAATTGGCTTTAACGCAATTGAAGAATTTAGACCATTATTTGTAGAGTGCAAACTTTCCTTACCTGTATTGGCGACAATGCAATTCTAGCCCGTTAGTTTAAATGGCGCAGCTATTGCACAATTTTCTTATCATGTGAGATTGTATGAGAATGGAACTCAACTAGAAATGCCAAGCAAACACTGTGATGACTAGAATACTTTGGATTTTATGTCCCCAAATTCTCAACTCTACCAAAAAAGCAATCAGTTGGAGGTGTGATAGAATACTCTTCATATGTCAGGATGGACATGACTGAAATGTCTGAAGAAGCTCACCATCATGTAAGCTGTGCAGTCATCTTGATTGGCAGCCCATTTATCAACTGAAACATTCAAACACTCGACCAGCAGAACAACATACCTATAGAAAGCAATGTGGCAACACATGAAAGCTTCCTGTATCTAGCTCAAAAGCCACAAATCCCACCATTCCAAAAGATAGGAGTCGCATGTGCATGTGGTCATTACCATCTTGAATTTACCCTCCAAGTCCATAAACTATTTGACTGGGAGCTTTCATCAGTGTTTCTTCATTGTTGCTGTGAAATCCCTGACACTTTCTTCTTAGCAGCTCTGTAGTATAAACTACAGCTTATGATCTGCAGCATTTCAAAAAGAAGGACCTCTCTGGCTAGGTCGGTCTCGGCAATAAATGTCAATGCTGTCAGCAACATTTGCATCTTATGAATGCATCAAAGTAAACCCACATTTAGAACTAAGGAACATTCCACATAGAAAGCCAGCACACAGGCATGCAAAGCAGCTCATTAAGACTTCCAAGTTTGGTTAAATTGGGGTAAAACTGTATAATAGGGCGTAGCAATCAGAGATCCTGGTGCTCAGTTCCCACCTGAGAGAGCTTTCCACAGGCGAATGTGGTCCAGAAGAAAGCACAATTAACTGCAAATATTAAAATTCCACGAAGTATAAAAATTGGAATCACACAAGGCACTTCAGATTCATTGAATTCACTCTAGTGTTTGTCAACATAAAGGTACCACTACCATGGTGGAGCAACAATAGCCCTCTCCTGAACTGGAAACATCGTGATGAACTCTGATGCTTTCTACCTGGGATTTATGTAAATACTACTTCAGATATTGGTGAATATCTTATATATTTTTCTGTAATAATATTTGGAGTTTATACCAGAAACACAATTCCAATATGATTCTACTGTTAAATCTGAATACTTTTTAGGCTGACACATTCTCATGGATATGCACCTGAACTGTGGTGTACAATTCCTCAGTTTCCTTCACTGATTTTAGCTGTAGTAACATTGCTGTCGTACTCAAAAATCTCTTGCTCAATCCTTCAAAGTGTTTATTCTTGGACTTTTTCTTACTTATTCTGATTAGCAGACTTCTTGTTCTATCTTCTCCTCAACTCAATCACATGAAGGGTTTGTTCGCAACTTCCAACATTAGCAGACGTAGAGAACTAGGCAGTCGTGGATGCTGTTTGTACACAATGCACAATTTTTCCTCCCACTGCTAAGCTAATGGCTGTTCAATGACTGTTGATCTTTTTCATCCTTGGAAGTTGAAACTTCTGCCCAATAAACACTTTAATATGACTGACCCAATGTCAGCCTTGTACTTTACCGAAGGTTTACTATTCAAGTGAGCCAAATCACAGGAATTGTCAGATGACTATTAAAACAAGAAAGCAGGATTTCACTCCGGCACAAAGTTGAAGCTGGTGCTACAGTGCATTCAGTTTGTCAGTAAATTTTTAAGAGACATGCTCTGTGCTCTGATGGGTAGAAATTTCTCACATCGCATCTCACCTCAGATTACACGAAGCATGACACTATTATCTCTCCACCCCTGAGGTTTCCAGCCTCATTCCTGATGAAGGGCTTTTGCCTGAAACATCGATTTTCCTACTCCTCAGATGCTGCCTGATCTGCTGTGCTTTTCCAGCACCACTGTAATTTTGACTCCAATCTCCAGCATCTCCAGTACACACCTCTGCCACTATTGCAAGTATGCCTTTCTGGTAGAAACTAATTGATTACTATTAGAACAGATGCATATATCTGAGGAATGTAATGTTTGTATACAATAGTTAATTGCAATAGAGTCATACCGTTATCGAGCACAGAAACAGACTCTTCCGTCCATCTCATCCATGCCAACCAAATATTCTAAACTGATTTAGTGCCATTTGCCAGCATTTGGCTCATATCTTTCTAAACTCTTTCTATTCACTACCTATCTAGATGTCATTTAAATGTTGTAATTGTATTCATTTCCATCACCTTCTCTGGCAGCTCATTCCATACAAGCATTACCTTCCAGTTGAAGAAGTGATCGCTCAGATTCCTTGTAAATCTTTCCGTCTCACATTAAACCTATGCCCTCCCATTTTGGATTCTCCTACCCTGGGCAAAAAAAGTACCCTTGGCTATTCACCCTATCCGTGCACCATCATCATTTTATAAATTTCAATAAGGTCACCCTTAACCTCTAATGCTTCAGGGAAAATAGCCCCAGGCTATCCAACCTCTCCCAACAGCTCAAGCCTTCTAATCCCAGATATATCCTTGGAAATCATTTCTGAACAGTTTCAAGTTTAACAATATCTTTCTGAATGCAGTACAACCAGAATTGAACACAATATTCCAGAAATAGCCTAACCAATGTCCTGTATAGCCACAACAGGATGCCCCAACTCTTATACTCAATGATCTGTCCAATAAAGGCAAGCGTGCCAAATACCTTCTTCACCACCACGACTTATGACTCCACTTACAAGGAGATATTAACCTTCACCCCAAGGTCTTTGTTTGGCATCACTCCCCAGGACCCTACCATTAACAATATAGGTCCTGCCCTGTTTACCTTACCAAAATGCAATACCTCACAGTTGTCTAAATTAAACTCCACTTGCCCCTCCTTAACTCATTGGCCCATCTGATCAAGGTTCTGTTGCACTCAGATAATCGTCTTCACTGTCCACTACACGCAGCATTTTTGGTGTCATCTGCAAACATAAACTCAGGGCACAATTCACTGAGCATCTCAGCCAGGCTTACAGGGGCCGACCTGACCTCCTAGTGACCAGCTATCTCAATTCCCCATCTCATTCTCTCTCTGACATGACAATCTTTGACCTCTTCCATTGCCACAGCATTGGTGAGACTAAATGTAAGCGAAGTGCACGTTTCGCCAAGCATCTCAGCCAGACCTACAGAGACTGACCTGACCTCTCAGTCATGGCCCATTTCAATTCCCCTTCCCATTCCCTCTCCGACATAACCATCCACACTGAATCAGACCGCATATTGGAGGAACAACACAATGTCATCTTCTGCCTGGGCAGTCTACAGCCCAGAGGACTCAACATTGAGTTCTCCAGTTTCAAATAACCTCTATTCCCAGCCCCTGACTCCTTTTCCAGACCTGTCTCCTCCCTTCTATTCCACCTACTGACCCTTCCTTCCAGCTACAAATTGGATTCATTCTTCCCATTGACCAACCAGGTCGTAACCTCTACCTGTGTTCACATATCACTACCTCACCACTCTGTGTCTCTCCCCACCCAAAAACTCTCCCCACCCTTCCTTTTAACTGCAACTCCCCTTACACCCACCCCTGGTCCTGAAGAAGTGTTACACCCAAAATGTTGACTTCTCCACCTCCTGATGCTGGCTGGCTTGCTGTGTTCTTCAACCTACCTGTTTGTCTACCTTGGATTCCAGCATCTGCAGTTTTTCTGTCTCTAACTTACTAAACAGGCATCCTATGTTCACATCCAAATCATATATGTAAATGACACATCTGTTGGATTCATCAATACCACGATGTTCATGCCTTAGGAAGTTCCTAGGTGGACAATCATATTCCTGATTTTTCTTTTGTTATACAAGTTAAAGGATTCTGCATGAGATAAAACACCTTCTCAGATCAATTCATACTACTCATCTACCTGTCCCAATGGACGTGAAAGATCCTATTCTGGATCAGTGGTGCTGGAAGAGCACAGCAATTCAGGCAGCATCCGAGGACAGGCAAAATCGACGTTTCGGGCAAAAGCCCTTCATCAGGAATAAAGGCAGAGAACCTGAAGCGTGGAGA
>NC_057711.1:98706645-98713088 GCF_004010195.1 Chiloscyllium plagiosum | reverse complement strand
CTCCTCTAGCTTACCTCTCCACGCTTCAGGCTCTCTGCCTTTATTTCTGATGAAGGGTTTTTGCCCGAAACGTCGATTTTGCCTGTCCTCGGATGCTGCCTGAATTGCTGTGCTCTTCCAGCACCACTGATCCAGAATCTGGTTTCCAGCATCTGCAGTCATTGTTTTTACCTCGTGAAAGATCCTATGTCAGTATATCTAATATCAGAAGAGATTATAAAGTCTAAAACAGATTATCTGATCATGACCACATTATTGTTTGTGGGGGAAGCTTGCTGTGGGGGAAATCAGCTGTCATTTTTCTGACATTAGAACAGAAAGTTCTCAATTGGCTTTAAAGCTCTTTAAGACAGCTAGTAGCCATGAGCAGAATGGTATAAATTGAAGCTTTTTAAAAATTTTAACATGGGCAAATAACAATTGTACAAAATTGTTTTCTGCCTGATGTTGATCCCTGCACATGTTCAACGAAGTGTATTGAAAAGGGACCAGGGGTGTTAATTTTTCATGAGCTTTTTCCAACATCACTTGGGACTTATTACAGAGTATACATTGTGATGTCTGAACCACTATCCCAGCTGAGATCCATTAACACAACACAGACTTGAGAACTGAGATAGGAAACATTTGCTTGACCTGGTTTGGCTGCTTACCTTCTCAAACAGGTTTGCTGTCAGTACAACCCATGAGACTTTGACAAAATTGAATGAAATTTTAAGTTTCCATTTATGTCTGTTTAAATTTCCCTCTTAATTTCATATAAAACCCATGGTCAAAGTTCTGACATTTGTGTTCTAGTGTATCCTCATTTAAAGCTAAAAAAAAGACATGCATTTATTTTGCCAAAAAAGCAATGACTTAATTGTTGAGTTTTATTAAAGTCAATGCACAGTTCAATATCAATATCTATTAATCTAATTTCCAACTAATGGCAGACTATTGGTGCTTTGAAAATGATATTTTTCCAAGCTCTGGCAGCAATCTGATTCATTCTAATTGGTAATGAAATCTTACAAGCCAGCTCTACAGTAATGCTAAACTGACAGATTTACAGTAACACTATTTTGTTATAGAAATATCAACACCTTGTTCTGAAAAGCAACAGCAGCTACATATAATTCTGCTACTTGATCTTCTGTTCATATTTAAATTGAAGTTACGATTTCAAGTAATATTTCAGCAGGTGAACAAATTACCAACTGCAACTAATTAACACTTGCTATTGGCATTTCAGCTCTCTGTGCCAAAATTTAACAGCACCCTCATTATTAACATTTCCAAATAAAACAGTCCTTCGTATTCTCTTTGTCAGAACCTTGGGTGCAGTTCAACACAGTTCACTTGAACGTTTTATCTGATCTGCAATGCACTTGTTAATTATTCATGAGTCAGGCCGCCAATACTGCCTGAAACCTATTAATGTTTTAATTATTAAAATTCTCAATGCATGAATAACTCTGAATTATCCATTTATTCAACATTAGTCTTGCTAAATTAAAAGAACAAGTCATTAAAGCAGTATTAAATGAATTCTGTCTCACAAATAGGCAATATTAGATTATCTGCTTTCATGCAGTGTTATTGACATATTACTTTGTAAACCAAAAGTGATTTGGTCATTGTTCAAGATCCACATGTATTAGAAGTTTTTAGTTGGTGAGGTTGAAAACACCTATCATTTCTATAAATTGGAAACTGTAAAAAAAAAATTTGGCTTCTTCATGATTTGGGCACAGGTTTGACACTTATTTTTGAGCCATGTGAATTGCAACACCCAATGATATTGCTGGCTCTATGCTCAGTGTTTAACTGCACTGTCCATCAGCACTGAAGTTGTCAACTTTAGGACATGTTTGCTTTGATTTTGCTATGTTCTGACTTGAAGTTAAAAAGATTCCTAATCTTGTTAAGCTTTCAAAAATCACACGTTCAAATCTGGCTTATGTTACAGTTGATATGAAGCACAAAAATAATCAACTTATTTTTGAGGTATTTAAATTCCACATGACAAATCTTTTGCAAGTCAATTCAACAACTTGAAACAAACAGTTGCACTGATTCCAAGAACTGGTTAAATATTTCTATTCTCTGTTTAGCGAAATAATGTTACAGGGTATCAATACATTATAGAATGAAACTGGCCAAAGGGGAAGCATACATTTTTAGCATGTTTTAGAATTTTTCTTAGGGCCTCTCACCTTATATGATCTTGGCCTTCACATCTTAGATTACTTGAATGAATGCAGATGAGGCCCTTAGATCAATAAGACGTTTAATATTTTGCTTTAAGATTTAAGTTTGTTGGAACACGTGCATGGATACAAAGGATTCCAAAGCATTCTTAAAGTAAAACTCAAATCATTGAAAACACCATATTGGAGCTTGTTTTAAGTTGGGGAGAAGGATGCCAACTTGCGGAACATTGCAGACAATATTTCTGGGACACATGGACTAAACAACCCCACCACCCTTTGGCTGATCACTTCAACTCCCCCTCCCACTCCACCAAGGACATGCAAGTCCTGGGCCTCCTCCATCATCAAATCCTTGCCACCCAACAACTGGAGGAAGAACACCTCATTTTCCACCTAGGGACCCTCCAACCACACTGAATTAATGTCTATTTCACCAGTTTCCTCATCTCCCCTCCCTCCACCTTATCCCAGATCTAACCCTCCAACACGGCACCATCATCTTGAACTGTCCTACCTGTCCATCTTCCTTCCCACCTATCTGCTCCACCCTCCACTCTGACCTATCACCATCATTCCCCACCTTCGCCCCAACCCCACCCCATTCCCACTTATCTCTCAGCCCCCTATGCTCCCCACTGCTCCTACGTGTATATAAATATATATATACGCACACATTCCTGATGAAGAGCTTATACTCAAAACATTGACTCTCCTGCTCCTCAGATGCTGCCTGACCGGTTGTGCTTTTCCAACACCACACTTTTTCAGTATGATTTCCAGCATTTACAGTCCTCACTTTCTTCTTTGAGGTAAAATCACTCAGATATGTGCACATATCATTTTCTAAATACATTTTTACAGTCGATGATCCTTAAGAGCTAAAACAATTTGTTGCGAGCAACTTGAAAATAATTGGAAATACACTGACTGGATATTTTAATGATTGGTTGGGATCTAATGAAGCTACTCATTTCCTCAAAGACTAAATTTCACTCTCTCTGGATAATTTCAAATTGATCAGCTACTTTCAAATGGATTGTTCAACCAGACACTTTAGCTGGGTTTTTCAGAGGCAGCAGAGGTTCTATTGTCAGATCGGAAAGCAGAGGAGGGTGAGTCCTGCTTGGGAACCAGCCTGAGACTCCATTTTGCAAGGTGGCTGAGGGGCCCTCCATCAGTGCTTCAATGATGCATACAGTGCTCCTGTCAGATTTCATTGAGTGGTCTCCCCCAGTTTGGAGACAGATCCTCTCCAAGATGGGCAAAATTCAGTGGTGGCTGCAAAAGCCTATTTTGTTACATTGCGGAGATTTCTGGAAGGCACTATATCTTTACGACAGAGAAACATGTGACATTCTAGTCTAAAACGTCCTCATATAGACATAAAGTAGACCATTCAGCACAGAGATCCTGCTCACTATTCAGTAAGATCATGTCTGATTTTTTGTCTCTCAAATTTCTCATTCTGATATAATCCCAATAATCTTTGATTCACTTGTTGAATTTATCCATCTATCTTTGAAACATTCAATGACATCAACTCCACTGCCATCTGAAGCAAAGTGTTTCAAAGAACTCCAGCTTTATAAAGTTAGTGGACAGCAGTTAGTTAAACTAACAGTCATGGTAGTAAGCATAGAACTCAAGCTGCATGCAAGTCTGTGATATTACATAAGGGTTTGACCTGGCTGGGCAATGGGAAGAATTAACCTGGTTGGTGGTTGGAAGGAGTGGAAGGGAAGGGGAGGGGCTGGGAAGGGATTCGGGGGATGGGAAGAGAGGTTATTTGGAACGGGAGAACTTAGTGTTGAGTCCTTCGGGCCACAGGCTGCCCAGGTGGAAGATAAGGTGTTGTTCCTCCAATTTGCAGTTTGGTTCATTGTGGCAATGGAGAAAGTCAAGGATGGTCATCTTGGAAAGGGAGTGGAAAGGGAATTAAAATGGGCAGTGACTAGAAGGTCCGGTCGGCCCTTGTATGCTTGGCTGAGATACTCGGTGAATCGTTCGCTAAGTTTATGTTTAGTCTCCCTGATGTAGAGAAGACCACATTAGGAACACCTGATGCAGTAAACTAGGATGGAGGAGAGGCAGGTGAACTTTGGATGGAGGTGAAGGGGATGGTCTGCCGGCAGGTTTTGCATCTTTTCCAGTTTCAGAGGAAGGTACCTGGGGACTCAGGAAGATTGATAGGGAGAGTGGCGCAAACCAAGGACTGTCGAAGGGAATGGTCCTTGCAAAAGGCAGAGAGCGCTGGGGAAGGGAAGATGCATTTGATGATGGGGTCTCATTGGAGTTGATGGAATGTTTAAGAATCATGCGTTGAATGCGGAGACTGGTGGGATGGTAGTTGAACAAGGGGAACTTTATTGTGTTTAGAATTAGGGAGATTGGGAGCATGGAACAGGGAATGGAGGTGGTGTAGTAGAGGGCTGTTTGGACGATGGTGGAGTGAAAAGCACGTTACTTGAAATAGGTGGATATGTGAGATGCTTGGGAGTGGAATATCTCCTTGTCTGAGCAGATGTCAAGAAATTGGGAGAATGAGATAGAGTGGGTCGTAAGCAAGGGGGAGGTAGGGCATGGTATCAGAGAGTTGGCATTTGGCCTCTGTGACATAGGGGTCTGTTCTCCAGGCTACCACCTTTGTCAGCGGGTTGAATGGCGAACCAGGGGTTGGTGCAGTGAAAGTGGAGTACTGCAAGAAATTGGGAGAATGAGATAGAGTGAGTCGTAAGCAAGGGGGAGGTAGGGCATGGTATCGGAGAGTTGGCATTCGGCCTCTGTGACATAGGGGTCTGTTCTCCAGGCTACCACCTTTGTCAGCGGGTTGAATGGCGAACCAGGGGTTGGTGCAGTGAAAGTGGAGTACTGCATGTTTGGAGGGGGTGAGGTTGAATTGGGTGAGGGGAGGTGGAGAAATTGAGGCAGACGATTTCACGTCAGCAGTCAGCAATGAAGGGGCCTAATTTAGGTACAAGGCCAGTGGGGGGTGTCCAAGTGGAGAAGGAAGGTTGGAGGTGGGAGAAGAGGTCCTCAGAGGGAGGTTTGGAGGTTTTGTCAAAAGAGGCACAGAGGCGGAGGCGGTGGAAGAACAGCTCCATGTCATGGCGAGTGCAGAATTCATTGAGGTGGGGACAGAGTGGCACGAACATGAGCCCTTTACTGAGGATGGACCGTTTGGCCTCAGAGAGTTCAAGGTCATGGGGGATTGCCCGTATTGTCCATGGATGTGCATATTAGGTGGACTGTCCATGTTCAATTGCTTATATTTTAGGGGATGTGCAGGCTAGGTGCATTAGCCATGGGAAATGCAGGGTTATGAGGATAAATTAGGGGAGTAGGTTTGGGTGGGATGCTCTTCGGAGGGTTAGTGTGGACTTAATGGGCCAAATGGCCTGTTTCCATTGTAGTGTTTCTATGATCCTATGAAATGTGTTCCTCCCAATTAAATTAAATTAATCAAATAACACAAGGGGACAGAATTTTCAATAGTGCAGGACTGGATACAGCTGTAGGAAATGATCTGAAATAACTTAAATTTGTACATTTCCACTTTTGCAAAATAAGAATCATCCATGGACTGAATGGTCTGTTCCTATGCTGTGTGACTCTAAAACTTCAATTGTTATCATTAACATTGCATTTGTCTGAAGAATAAAATCCTCAAGCTGCTGCTCTCCAGCCTTTGAAAGAACAACACTGCTGTCAGATGAAACTGTCACACAAGATCCCCTACCATCAGCAAGATATTAACCTGATACTCTGGATATCCTGAAAAGTAATCCGTAATCAATGGTGAAAGCAGCAACACTGATTTAACGGAAGAATATAATGTGAATTTAAATCTTTTGATATTGTTGTGGTTCTGTTCGCCGAGCTGGAAGTTTTTGTTGCAAATGTTTCGTCCCCTGGCTAGGCAACATCATCAGTGCTTGGGAGCCTCCTGCGAAACGCTTTCCTCCGGTGTTTATAGTGGTCTGTCCCTGCCGCTTCCGGTTGTCAGTTTCAGCTGTCCGCTGTAGTGGTTGGTATATTGGGTCCAGGTCGATGTGTTTGTTGATGGAGTTTGTGGATGAATGCCATGCCTCTAGGAATTCCCTGGCTGTTCTCTGTCTGGCTTGCCCTATGATAGTAGTGTTGTCCCAGTCGAATTCATGTTGCTTGTTGTGTGCGTGTGTGGCTACTAAGGATAGCTGGTCGTGTCGTTTCGTGGCTAGTTGATGTTCATGTATGCGGATTGTTAGCCGT
>NC_057711.1:98649589-98706478 GCF_004010195.1 Chiloscyllium plagiosum | reverse complement strand
CTTTCGTAGTTTAGGACTTGGTCTGTGTGTGTGGCTTTCCTGTATACCCTTGTAGTGAATTCTCCGTTCGGTGTTCTCTGCACCATCACGTCTATGAATGGGAGTTGGCTATCCTTTTCTTCTTCTCTCGTGAATCGGATTCCTGTGAGTGTGGCGTTGATGATCCGGTGTGTTTTTTCTATTTCCGTGTTTTTAATGATTACAAACGTGTCATCGACATATCTGACCCAGAGTTTGAGTTGAATTTGTGGTAGACTGTTTGTTCTCACAGCAGTCATGCCTGCAATATGTACTTTATGCTCTGTGGAACTTTCCACACCAAGGCTGTATCGGCCCCGATAATAACCTCAGACAAATTCGAGAAAGAAGAGTTAATACCGATAAATCACTACATGTTTGAAAAATATTGACTCCTGCCAGTTCATTAAGTAACAAATGGGATTCTCTCTTTAAGGTTTAGATGCAACAAAGTGACAGAAATGATCTGTGATCAATATCTTGAGGTGATCCCAATAAAAGCACCCCCTCCACTTCTCTGGTTTCCCCAGGCATAGGGAGGGAGGGCAGAAGGAGCCACACTTCCCACCTACATCATTGCTGTGAAGAGTGCAGATTCCCTGGTTTGATCTGCAGAGGAATTCCATGCTGTGTTGGCAGCCCGTCAGGATGCAGAGATTGTGAAAGCAGCAGGAGGGACTTGCTCATTGAAGTTGACATGCTGTGAAGACTTTGATCAGCCACACTGAAGGATCCCAGCCATTGCCAGGTGAATGGTTGTTTTTAAAGCTCTTCTATCAAAGAGTGCTATTATTCTTTTGACAAGTAATTACCAATTGCCTGGAAGGCACTTCACTTGTCCAGCACTTCACCCAGTTTCAGCTGCACTCCCCTGCTGCCAGCCCTTCACAGCAGTACAGGAACATCTTACACAGTTTCATCATCCACTCTGTTCAGGATCAAGGACATAAAGCTCACCATCACGTATGGCTCCATCAGGAGCATTAAGTGCCTTCTCCTCAGTCACATTTTCCTGTGAGTATGGTCATCAAGGTCCCCTTACACAAGGTCTCTATGGTAAGATTTAGTTCTCTGTACATCAAAGAACAACTACCAAATGCTCTCACAAAAGGTTACTGCTAACATCTGCCTTCTTAACAGTCTGGACAAATACATATTGCAAGTGGTTGACAAAATTGCTCTCATTGGATGCCATGACCTTGCCCACTCCCAATCCACCCTCCATGTCTTGCTAAACTGTGTGTTTTCTTGTCCTGAGAACAAAGTAAAACTAAAACTGTGAGTGATAATAACTTATAAGCAGGGGAGAGAAGAACAACATTTTGGAGGCCTCTGTGAGAGATAGGTGTGAGAAAACAATAGATTCAGTGTTGACTTCACATGGAGACAAGGCGTCTGTGGGGACAGTAATGAATAGATCAGCAAAGCCTGTTAACCCAGGGACGTTGCATAGGAGAACTCTAAGGAAGTCAGAGTGTGGGACTTGTTTTCTGAAAGTGTTACACCCATTACCTACCTTTTTAAAGTTAATTCATAGGACATAGGTGTCACTAGCTAAGCCAGTCTCTGTTATCTATCTCGGGCGAAACACCACCATGAATCCAGAGTCAGGTATAGACCAGGACTAGAGACCTGTGACAATCAGCAATGGTTACATGTTCATGTTTAGGCTAACTTTTGTTATTGAATTCAAATTTCACCATCTGCTATGGTGGGATTCAAACCCATATCTCCAGAATATTAGCCTTTGGTTCTGGATTACTAGTCCAGTGACATTACTGTTACAGTACTGCCTCCCCACTTGTTGCATCCTTCTGAGTACTGCAGGCTCTTGGTGCATGGTGTCCAGATTTGAGAGAATATGCTGCTTGCTGCTTGCTCACCTCCTTAAACATTTCTATTCTGCCTGCTTGGGTACAGATGCGAAGTCTTTCTCCCATGCTGAGAAGGGCTCACCTCAGTGCAGCCCCTCATTCAGACCTCCAGTTTAGAGGAAGGGGGAAGGATTATGGGTTGACGAGGTGAAAGGGAGGCCAGTAATCCTGTCAACCCTGGTATTCCTGTGGGTATCGCAGCTTGACAAAAATGTGATGCTGAGCTATACTGAAACATGGTAATTCAACAGGTCTGGCAGCATCTGTGGAGAGAAAGCAGAGTTAACATTTTGAGTAGATAAAGTGGACAAGAATGAATATGGGATATTTGCCTTTATTTGCTGAAGCATAAAGTATGAAACCAAAGAGGTTATGCTCCAACTGTACACTATTTGGTTGAGCCATAGCCATAGGTATAGTGTGCAGTTTTGGAATACAAAATCTTAAGAGGATGTAGTTGCATTGGAGAGGGTGCACTAGAAATTTGCCTGAAATGCAGAGTTTCAGTTCTGAAAAGCGATTGGATGGGCTGGGTCAGTTTGGAGGAAGGGTCACTCGATCTGAAACATTAACTCTAATTTCTCTCCAGGGGTGCTGCCAGACCTGCTGAGCTTTTCCAGCAATTTCTGTCTTCGTTTTGGATAGGTTGGCGTTTTTTTTACCTGGAGTAGAGGAGGTTGACAGGGAAGATGACTGAGATGCATAAAAATATGATGGGCATAGTTAAGGTAGACAGGAAGAGTTTTTTTTTCCTTGGTGGAGAGTTCAATAACCAGGAGGCAGAGAGTTAAATTAAGGAACAGAAGATTTCGAGGGGAGGAGAGGGGAAGGAGATTTTCACTGAAAGGCGAGTGCGAATCTGGCACTTATTATCTGAAAGAGTGGTAGAGGCAGAAACCCTCATAAAAGATAAGTAGCAATTAGATATGCACTTGCCAAGCCGAGACATACAAGGCTATGGGCCAAGTGCTGGAAATGGGATTAGAATAGTTTAGTCCTTTCTTCTGACTGGCATGGATTTATGGGCTGAGCAGCCTTTTCCTGTGCTGTTGACCTCTATAGCCATATTTTATTTCTTCAAGAGTCTCACGAACTCACTCAATTAATATCCAATTCTATTAACCCATGTGTTCATAATTCCACTTTATTTTCAAAGTTATAAAGCTTTAGTGCCCACAAACATAAATTAAAGCAACTGCCAAATCAATATTTTCATTTACTAAGATTTAAAATACTCAAATGATGTAATTAACATGATTTAGATTTCAATTTCTCAGATAGTTTTGCCAGTGTCTTAACAGTCAAACCAATTAGAATCACAGTTTAACTTGACTCTTCAACAAAAATTGCATCTGGTCAGATTTTGCTTATTGCAACTGCAGACTTCTTTTTCTTCTAAATTACTTCTGGAAAAGTTAAAGTTAAGGTAATTCATAACAAGTTATGTGCTGAAAGTAGGAATTCAAATAGTCATGCCAATTTGGACAGCACCACTCTAGCATCTATTTTTATCCTTTCAGCAAAATAATCCACATTATTTCCTGTTTTTTGTGCAACACTACTAAATTATTAATACTCTATCCATAAAAAAACCCCGTCTTTTGGTATCCTTCTAGTCAAAGTGTTCCCTAGCCAAAGAAAAAGCAATCTGCTTCCAAAATCTTTCCAATGGTATTTTTCAAATAATCGATGGAAAGTGTTTAAGGTAAAACTTCTGCTGTCTGTTCAAAACCTTCCTCTTATCTCAAAGCCAACAATCAAACCGTACAAGGAATTGAGGACATGAACTTGTATTCTGCTGCTCAAAAATAATCACCACGCAACTGACAAAATTCAATTCTTTAAACACTAAACCAATTTCATTCTTCTCTTTTATGAAGTTCTTCAAACCTGCAAGATTCATCTTAAGACTCAGTAATTTAGATAGACACAATCAGAAGTATATTCAGATTTCTTCAAAATCCACAGGTGCTGATCCCTCACAAAACTTATTGCTCAGTGCAGCAAATTCCTTTATCTCCATAAACTTGTTCGTGGAAAACCGATAGTGTAGCATTGACATTACCTTGATCAGATCAGAATATTGTCTAAAAATATTGGCTACATTTCAAACATCCAAATCTATATTGTTATAACAGTTCTAACTGAACAAGACACAGCTTTGAAATTCGAAAACTGGCTGTATTTTTAAAAAATATAGTGGGGTTTTACATAGGGGAAAAAACGTTCTTTCTTTTACACACAAAGACAGTGAAGCTTGAGATGGAATAAGTCAACTGAAACCAAAAAAAGAGAACTGTTTTTTTAATAATTCATGAGATGTTGGCATTAATGGCTAAGCGAAAATGTATTATCCATCCCTAACTGACCTCACATAGATGGCGGTGAACTATATCATGGGTCCTTATAATCTATGTTACATAGTGAAGAGTGCTGTTTAGGAGAGTACCGGGATTTTGATCCAGTTTTATTTGTGATTTCTCATGATACATGGGTGTCATTGGTTAGCCAGCCCTTATTACCCATCCCCATTTACACTTGAGAAGGTGGTGGTGAGCTACACTTCATGTGCATGATTGATCCACGATGCCCTTATAGAGGGAATTCCAGGAATTTGACCCAGTGACACTTAAGGATGGCAACATATTTCCAAGTCAGAATGGTGAGTGACTCATTGGGGAACCTATGGTCTTCCCAGGTACTTGCTGCCCTTGTCCTTCGAGATCAAAATGGTCATGGGTTTGGAAGGTGTTGTCTGAGGATCTTTGGTGAATTTCTGCATTGCATCTTGTAGATAGCACACACTGCTACTACTGAGGATTGGAGGCGGTGGAAAT
This sequence comes from Chiloscyllium plagiosum, assembly GCF_004010195.1. Classification (NCBI taxonomy): domain Eukaryota; kingdom Metazoa; phylum Chordata; class Chondrichthyes; order Orectolobiformes; family Hemiscylliidae; genus Chiloscyllium; species Chiloscyllium plagiosum. Next base: position 98,701,749 of record NC_057711.1, on the reverse strand, counting down.
ATATGCTTGTGGGTTCGAAAAGTGTGGCACTGGAAAAGCTCAGCAGCTCAGGCAGCATCCAGCAGGAGAGTCGATGTTTCGGGCGTAAGCCCTTCATCAGGAATGAGAGTTCCCACATTCCTGATGAAGGGCTTATGCCTGAAACTTCGACTCTCTTGATCCTTGGATGCTGCCTGGCCTGCTGTGCATTTCCAGTGCCATACTTTTCAATTCTGATCTCCCAGCATCTACAGTCCTCACTTTCTCCTAGTGCTTGTGAATGTGGGGCCAATCAAGTGGGCTGCTTTGACCTGGATGGTGTCAAGCTTCTTGAGTGCTGTTGGAGCTGCACCCAACCAGAACTTGCATGACACTCTTCATTCGTGCCTTGTGGATGATGGACAGGGAGTCAGGTGGTGAGTTACTCGCTGTAGTATTCCTAGCCTCTGACCAGCTCATGTAACCACTGTGTTAATGTAGTGAGCCCAGTTGAGTTTCTGGTGAATGGTAACCCCAAGGATGTTGATAGTGGGGGATTCAGTGATGGTAACACCATTGAATGTCAAGGGGCGGTGGTTAGGTTGACTTGATTGGAGATGGCGATTGCCTGGTATTTGTGTGGTGCAAATGCATTACTAACCCCGATTCGGAGATGCCGGTGTTGGACTGGGGTGTACAAAGTTAAAAATCACACAACACCAGGTTATAGTCCAACAAGTTTAATTGGAAGCACACTAGCTTTCGGAGCGACGCTCCTTCATCAGGTGATTGTGGAGGGCTCGATCATAACAGAATTTATAGCAAAAATTTGCAGTGTGATGTAACTGAAATTATACATTGAAGAATTGATTGTCTGTTAAGCCTTTCATATGTTAGAATACAGTGATAGTTTCACTTCTTTCATGTGTAAATCACAAAACCCTTTTTTTTAAAGTTGCATTCTCGGGTTAGCTGTTAACAATGGTGATAGCTAGACAATTGCTAACCCCAACCTTATCACAGTTACAGTTCAGGATGGTGTGAGAGGCTTGGAGGGAATGTTGGTGTTCCTCTGCATCTGTTGCTCTTGTCCTTCTCGATGGTATAGGTTGCAGACTTGGTAGGTACTGTTGAAAGTTACTTGGTGAGTTGCTGCAGTGCATCTTGTAGATGGGACATATTGCTGCCACAGCATATTGATGGGGAAATGTTTGATTGGTGAAGGTTACAGATGGGGTATCAATCAAAGTGACAGCTTTGGTGTCAAATTTCAAGTGTTGTTGGAGTTGCACTCATCCTGGCAAATGGAGGTTATTTAGTTACATTACTGTTTTGTGTATGGTGGGCAGGCATTGAGAAATCCAAGCAAGTGCAGAGTATTCCATCACATGTGTGACTTGGGTCTTTTGATGGCAGACAGGCTTTGGGGAGTCAAGTGGTGAATCACTTACTGTAGGATTCATAGCCGCTGACCTGTTCATGTAGCCACTATATTTGTATGTTTTATCCATTTCAATTTCTGATCAATGCTAGCCCTCAGAATGTTGATTTTTGCAAATAATTACAAGGAGCCAAGAATAAAAATGTTGCTTGCAGTCAAAACAGTTCAGATTGTAAAATTCTGTCATGATGTGCAGCACTAGTCAAACCACAACTGGAATACTGTAAAGCAATTATCACCAGACCACTTATCTAACAAAAAGATGTGCTGGCGTTGGAAGCAGTCCAGAGAAGGCTCACTCACTTGATCCCTTGTATGAAGAGATTACTTTATGAGGAGAGATTGAGTAGCTTATTAGAATTGAGGAGAATGAAAGGTCACCTTGTTGAAACATATATGATTGCTCAGGAACTTGACAGGGTGAATGTGGCAAAACTGTTTCCCTTTGTGGGACTGTCCAGGACCAGAAGACATAATCTCAGAATAAGGAATCACATTTTTAAGAGAGATGAGGAGAGCTTTGTTTTTTCTGCAGGTGGTCAATCTGTGGAATTCTTTATCGCAGAGAGCTGTTGAGACTGGATCATTAAGTATATCCAAGGCTGAGATAGACAAATATTTAATCAGTAAGGAAATCAAGGCTTGTGGGAAAAAGCAAGTAAGTGCAGTTAAAAATTATTAGATCATCCATGATCTCACTGAAAGTCAGAGCAGACTCAATGGGATGAAGGGCATACTCCTACATCTTAAGAGCTTCCTTTGGCAGTGATTTCATGAACAGATTTAAATCATTTTGAATGATAGTGAAAAGCTGAAGCCCCCTGGGCAGTCACTATTGAAGATTTTTTTTCCCCAAGTGGGATTACATAATATTATCCCTCATAAGCTAATACTTACCTCCAGCATCCTAACTAAATTCTTATGTTAAAATGGTGCTTCTAAATGTGTGTCCAATCTTGCTTATGTACTTTTGGAATGTTTCTGCAAAGCCATAACAATAACATACATTGTCATTCGCTCACCCACCAACACAGTTTATTTAATTTCCATGTTTAACAACAAACATTACAAGGGCTGTATCACCAAAGCAGGAAACACAATACATTTGTCCTGAAAGAAGTGTGTGTGTTCTTTCAGATGAATAACAAGAGGGTTCCCACATAGGTTAGGATATCCCCTGCAGCCCAGAAAATATGGCTGAAGAAAATTCAAATATTTTTGGAGGTTAACACATCACAATTGAAGACAATTGTGAACGAAGAGCTGAAGTAAATCCAGGCACCAAGAACTTTGCGAGAATGCTAATGTTGTGTGCTGACAATGCTCTCAAATGTTATCCACCCTGTATTCTCTTTGGCTTCAGGGTTCCTCTCTGTCTGTCACTCACTACTATATTTATATTGGGACTGTGGTTGCTACTATGTTGAGTAATGTCTGAGCTGGGTGATTGTTGAGTTTACAATTTTCAAAAAGTAGTGACATGTGATAATATATTACTAGATCCCACAATAGATGCAGTACCTGGGGGCATTGTAAATGTATGGATTATGAATAGTTGAAACCATAATCCATCAAGTGATTGAACACGTTAATTCAGGGAGTTGCCTTTTTGTTAAACATTGGAATGTGGGAAATGAAAGGAGGAAACCATTTAGCCCAAATGGGCCTAACATACCATTTATCAAGATTGTAGCTGTTCTTTCCCATCACAATTATTTTCCTTGCCGCATCCCATACCTGTAATATATTTAATATCAGAAAATGATCTGGAAATATCTACAAATGGCTTTGATTACTTTTTTTAATTATTAGGCTCTGACTGACAATTTCAGGCACAAACTTTGCACTTACAAAGAAACCACTCACACTATTAATACACAATCTGATGAGATCTATTTCCTGTATATCTGTCTGTATCAAGAATGATGATGTCTTTCATGAAATGCAATATTCAGGGCACATTAAACTGTTCAATGGAAACACTCAGTTTTGGTCTGCAAGAAGTGTGGGGCTTACTACAAAATATTTAATGTCACTTCACACATTTTAGTGAACACTAAAGGCACTTTTTGCTTGAGGAGAGAGATGTACACTCCACTTTAAGGCTGTTGCTCTTAGCTATAATCCTTGAAGGGCAGCTGAACTGCATGAATTCTGTGTCAGATGATTCAGATCAGTCAAAAGAAGCAGGATGGCTTTGCGTTATTAGAACTGAGGAGGTAGTTCAAGGAATTATTAGGTAGCTAAGAGTTAGTGTCAGGACTCAGAATAATTCTTAGGAAGCAGAGAATGTGGGAGGGCTTTGCATAGGGGAAAATAGTGAAGGGTGCAGAACAAACCTTTCAGCATTAATACTTCACTACAGCTGAGAGAGTAGCTTTTAAAAATCCACAAGCAGCTCTTGCCTGATACAACTGAGCAAGGTCAGAGTTCAGGGAATACACAGAAAACCTTTAGCTCAGTGAAGCTTGGTGTCAGTAAGAAGCTGCAGTTGGGCCTGTGAATAAATATTTAAATGCAGTCTTGGAGTTCACAAGGAGCATAGTTCCAGGACAGGAGAATGATTGAATCAACCAGGAGCAGTCAATGAGATAATCTATAAATAGAATGCTCTTTGGAGGGAGTTTCAAAGCTGTATCAGCAAAAATTTGATGACCCAATGTACCATTAACATATGGAGGGAATGAGTGAAAAATCTGTGGCATCGAGCCTGAGTGGATTTGCTATTTAATGTGTGCTGTGGGTGCTTGATCACAATCTATTACCTATGGTTATCACAAGCTACTTCTGGGCATTCAAAGTAAGTTGTATATGTATTGTAGATTGCCTTACACTTTTAACTTACATTGTAATAGATGTAAGTTTGCTCACTGAGCTGGAAGGTTCATTTTCAGACATTTTGTCACCATACTAGGTCACATCATCATTGACCCTCCGGATGAAGCACTGGTGGTATGGGTGGCTTTTTATTTATACGTTTATATTTCTTAGGGTTGATGATGTCATTCCATCTGGTGATGTTATTTCCTATTCTTTTTCTCAGGGGGAAGCGAATGGGATCCCAGTCAATGTGTTGTAATGTGATACATTGTAAAGTTGTAATGCATTGCTGTTTCCTCAAAACCATATAATTTTGTGGCTTTATTGCCTTAGCAAGTTTTCTGGATCATCTTTTGACTCCTGGAAAAATAAAAGATTTCTAGTTCCTAATCATCTTACAATATAATTTGATGATTTCATTTGGGATTGTAACTATAAAATTGACATCAGCATTAAAAATAACATCTGGAGTTTAAATACAAAATAGAATTATCTTAGCCATACATTAATATCTCTTTAATTTTTAAAGTGCATGACATTTTGTGAAATCAATGGCTGACTTTTGCCACAGGCATTGAAAACCTGAGATAAGGATCATTTCCTGAATGTGTTTGAACTGGCAGTGAGCATAACAAAGACTAGATATCAGAGGAGGAGGCCATTCTGCCCTTAAACTTCTTCCACCATGCAACAGCACGATGGCTGATTTGACTGCTCCTTGTCAGGCAACAAATCTGCCAACTGCCTTTTACAGGAGATAGCCAATTAGTCGGTCAACATTGTGGCATTGCCCTGATTTTCATCTCTGCCAAAATGTGCTAAAGGGTAATGGCACTTCACAGCCACCATTCCTCCTTTGTCTGTATGCTATCTACAGCCTTTCCAATGATCATTGGCAGAGGATAAACCATTAGTGAGTCAAACAGAAGAGGAAGGTATTTCACTAACATGGTGGTTTAAGTACAATTTAGATTACTAGTCAGGCATTTTTACTAGAACTCTTGTAAGCTGTACAGAATTCTCCTGCTTCTGAGCTATGTTAGCGAAGATCTTCCTGTCTGCACCCAAAGACTGTTTAACATTATTTTGGGTGGAATGAATTAAACTTCATCTTCAAATATTTCAGAAACATTACTATAGACAAATTCAATATTTTGTTTCTAACCATGAATTATACATGGATTCTGGAGTCAGGACCTGAAGACAATAAAGCCCACTGAAAAGGAGGCCAGCTGCCCAAACCTCAGCAGTCAAAAAGCATTGGTTCCTCTAAACAAGTTGGAGGAGCAGACAGCTTATTAGGACCAATCATCATTCGATATTGTTTTCTCCAAAGCTTCCAAACGTCATGGCAAGGTGCAGAAGTAGATGCCCTGACCACGTACTGCTAGAAACATCTCATTTACCTTTTGCTTTAACAGAGCCTCAATTCCCAATTTTACAGTCACCACCTCTCATTTGATGCATGCTGACCATTTATTTTTGGGTGAGGAGTTCAGCATCACTGTTAGTTGGTGCACAATCGGGTATAATTAAGCTTTCAACAACTGGAAGTGGTATCACACTTTGAAGAATAGCCATCTTTGCTTATTCATGGGATTTAGGTACTCTTGAACCACTATAGTCCATCAGGTAAAGAGACATTCACAGTTTTGTTCGTCCCAGGGACAATGAAGAAACAATGAGTTAGTCCCAAATCAGGGTGGTGAGTGGAGGGAAACTTTTAAGTGAAACAATTCCCAAGTACTTATTGTCCTTGTCCTTCTACAAAGGTAGAGGTCACGGGTTTGCAAAGTGCTATTGAGCACAACTTGGAGTGGTGTTACATTGCTTTGTGCATATGGTTCTCATTGCTACCATATTGTGTCACAGTGAAGGCAGTATTAATTGCAGTGTTGCCTGCATCAGAACCAATCTCCCATGGGAAAAGCAGTTGGAGGTATCAAATAAGCAAATTCCTGATAGTTTTATTTCCCAAAATTTGCTTGTGCTTTTATATGCACCACCTGGGATATAAAATAAAATACAGTCCAAAAATGTGCAGCTTAGGTGGATTAGCCATGGTAAACGTGGAGTTTTGGGATGGGGTGGTGGGTGATGTGCCTGGGTGGGATGGCTTTCGAAGGGTCAATGCAGACTCAATGGGCCGAATGGCCTCTTTCTGCACTGTAGCAATTTCATGAATCAAATACGTATATTATAAAAGTTACACACTCATGGTTGGCTTAAACATGTCAATTTTCCAAATGTACTGTAGCTCCAGAACACTTGGTTCTTAGTCAATTTTGGATTTCAGAATTCTCAGGATTGTGGAACACCTCATCAAAATTTTACAAACTGGAAAACACTACAGATACAAATATTTACTTAAAACGTAAAATAGTAGCGACCAGAAATTTACACAGTATTCCAAATGTGACCAAACCAAAGTCCTATACAACTATAACATGATCTGCCAACTCTTATACTCAATACTCCATCCGATGAAGGAAAGCATGCCATATGCCTCTTGACTACTCTATCGACCTGCGTTATCACCAGGCTTTTCCATTTACCATATAGTTCACTCTTAAATTGGATTTTCCAAAATGCATCAGCTCACATTTGCCCGGATTGAACTCCATTTGCCATTTCTCTGCCAAACTCTCCAAACTATCTACATTATGCTGTATTCTCTGACAGTCCCCTTCACTACCTGCTACTCCACCAATCTTAGTGTCATGAATAACTTGATAACCAGATCACCTATACCTTCCCTCCAGATCATTTATGTATATCACAAACAGCAGTGGTCTCAACATGGATCCCTGTGGAACACCACTGTTCACATTTCTCCATTTTGAGAAACTCCCTTCCACTACTACTGTCTGTCTCCTGCTGCCCAGCCAGTTCTCTACCCATCTAGCTAGCACACCCTGGACCCCATATTATATCAATTTCTCCATCAGTCTACCATAAAGATCTTTATCAAATGCCTTACTGAAGTCCACTTATATGACATCTACAGCCCTTGCCTCATCAATTAACTTTGTCACTTCCTCAAAGAATTCTATTAAGTTAGTAAGACATGATCTTCCCTGCACAAAACCATGTTGCCTATCATTGATAAGCACACGTTCTTCTAAATGTAAATAGACCCTCTCCCTCAGTATCTTCTCCAGCAGCTTTCCTACTACTGACGTTAGGCTCACCGGTCTATAATTACCTGGATTATCCCTGTTACCCTTCTTAAACAGGGGGACAACATTAGCAATTCTCCTGTCCTCTGGAACCTCGCCTGTGTCCAAGAATACTGCAAAGATATCTGTTAAGGCCCCAGCTATTTCCTCTCTCGCTTCACTCAGTCACCTGGGATAGATCCCATCTAGATGTGGGGACTTGTCCACTTAATGCCTTTTAGAATACCCAACACTTTCTTCCTCCTTATGCTGACTTGACCTGGTGTAATCAAACATCTATCTCTAACCTTAACATCCGTTATGTCCCTCTTTTTGCTGAATATGTGCCTCTCTTTGGTGAATACCGACGCAAAGTACTCATTAAGAATCTCACCCATTTTCTCTGACTCAATACATAACTTTCCTCCTTTGTCCTTGAGTGGGCCAACCTTTTCTCTAGTTTCCCTCTTGCTCCTATATATGAATAAAAGGCTTTCCTTAACCCTGTTTGCTAAAGATATTTCATGACCCCCTTTTGCCCTCTTTATTCCTTGTTTCAGATTGGTCATACTTTTCTAATATTCTTCCAAAGCTTCATTTATTTTTAGTTGTCTAGACGTCTTTGCTAGTCTCACAATTTCACCTGTCATCCACGGTTCCCTAATCTTACCACTTTTATCCCTCATTTTCACAGAAATGCCTGTCCTGCGCTCCAATCAACCTCTCTTTCAAAGCCTCCCACATATTAAATGTGGAATTATCTTCAAATAGCTGCTCCCAATCCACATTCCCCAGCTTCTGTCCCAATTTAGCATTCTTCTTTTAGGACTAGTCTCGCCTTTGTCCATGAGTATTCTAAAACTTATGGAATTGCGATCACTATTCCCGAAGTAATCCCCTACTGAAACTTCAACCACGTGGCCGGGCTCATTCCCCACCACCAGGTCCAGTATGGCCCCTTCCCAAGTTAGACTATTTACGTACTGCTCTATAAAATCCTCCTGGATGCTCCTTACAAATTTTGCTCCCTCTAGACCTCGAACACTAAGTCAATGTTGGGAAAATTCAAATTTCCTATTATCACCACTTTGTTGCTCCTACATGTTTCAATAATTTGTCTGCATATTTGTATATCTATCTCACGTTCGCTGTTGGGAGGTCTGTAGTACAGCCCCAACATTGTTACCGCACCCTTTCTATTTCTGAGCTCTGCCCATATTGCTTCACTGCTCAAGTCCTCAGTAGTGCCTTCCTTCAGCACTATTATCACCACTTTGTTGCTCCTATATGTTTCAATAATTTGTCTGCATATTTGTATATCTATCTCACGTTCGCTGTTGTGAGGTCTGTAGTACAGCCCCAACATTGTTACCGCACCCTTTCTATTTCTGAGCTCTGCCCATATTGCTTCACTGCTCAAGTCCTCTACAGTGACCTCCTTCAGCACAGCAGTGATATCCTCTCTGACCAGTAATGCAACTTCTCCATCCCTTTTACCTCAATCTGTATCCTGCCTGAAGCATCTGTATTCTAGGATATTTAGTTGACAATCATGTCTTTCCCTCAACCAAGTTTCAGTAATAGCAATAACATCATACTCCCAGGTAATAATCCAAGCCCTAAGTTCATCCACCTTACCTACTATGCTTCTCACATTAAAACAAATGCACCTTAGACCACCAGTCCCTTTACATTCATCATTTGTTCCCTGCCTACTCTTCCCCTTAGTCACACTGACTTCATTATCCAGTTCCTTACAGGCTTTAGTTACTACATCCTTGCTGTCCACTAACCTCCTCATTTGGATCCCATCCCCCTGCCGCAAGAGTTTAAACTCTTCCCAACAGCATTAGCAAAATCACCCCCTAGGACATTGGTTCAAGTGTGGCCGAGGTGTAGACTGTCCAATTTGTGATAGTCCCATTTCCCCCAGAACCGGTCCCAATGTCCCAAAAATCTGAACCCCTCCCTCCTGTACCATCTCTCAACTTACGCATTCATCCTGCCTATTCTTTCATTTCTACTCTGACTAGTATGTGTCATTGATAGCAATCCTGAGATTACTACCTCTGAGGTCCTACTTTTTATCTTGCCTCCTAATTCCCCAAATTCTGCTTGTAGGAACTCATCCCACTTCTTACCTATATCTTTAATGCCTATATGCACCACAATAGCTGGCTATTCACCCTCCCCCTTCAGAATGTTCTGCAGCCAATTTGTGACAACCCTGACCCATGCACCTATGAGGAGAAAGTGAGGACTGCAGATACTGGAGATCAGAGCTGAAAATGTGTTGCTGGAAAAGCGGCAGCAGGTCAGGCAGCATCCAAGGAGCAGGAGAATCGACGTTTCGGGCATGAGCGCTTCTTCATTCCAGAAGAAGGGCTCATGCCCGAAACATCGATTCTCCTGCTCCTTGGATGCTGCCTGACCTGCTGCGCTTTTCCAGCAACACATTTTCAGCCCGTGCACCTATGAGGCAACATGCCATTCAGGAGTCTCTTTTTTGAATACAGAACTCCCTTTACAATGGAATCTCTACGACTATAGCCCTTCCACTCTTTCTCCCACCCTTCTATACAGCAGAGCCAGCAACAGTGCCATGAACCTGGCTACTACTGCCTTCCCCTGGTGAGCCATCTCCAACGGTATACCTATTTTGGATGGAGATGGCTACAGGGGACACCTGCACTGCTTTCCTACTCTTTCTCTGCCTTTTAGTCACCCATTCCTGTTCTCCCTCAGCAATCCTAATCTGTGATGTGACCAATTCACTAAACGTGCTGTCCATGACCTCCTCAGCATTGCAGATGCGCCAATGTGAGTCCATCCACAACTCCAAAGCTATCATGAGGCCTAACAAGAGCTGCAGCTGGACTTACTTCCTGCACATGAAGGAGTCAGGGATATCATCTGTATCCCTGAGCTCCCACATTGAGCAAGAGGAGCATAACACAGGTCTGAGATCTCCTGCCATTTTTAAGCTTGACTTAGTCCAACTATAACATCATAGATAAATGAGAAAAGAAAACAAGAAAAAATGTTTTACCAAATTATTACAATACAGGAGAAATAGAAAGTCTTTCTTTATCAACATATCACAGAGTCTTCTTTTTTGATTAGTGGAGGAGACACAACATGTGTTAGTGTATCAGGTTCAGCCACTATTCGAATATATCAGTTCACTCACCTTTCCAGAGTGCAATTGGACTGCGCCCTCTCAGCTTTGCTGCTGAAATGAAAGGGTAATTTACCTTCCCGATAGTACCCCCCATCCACTCCTGCTGCTGCTGAAAATGGAGGCTGCTGACTCTCAAAGTACACACTTTGAGAGGGAAATTTTCCTTCCCAGCAGCCCACTGGTCCCCTCTCTCACTGCTCCCTCTGCTGCTGAAAGTTGCCATGTATGTGAATGGATGGTGATGTGCAGTATGCCTTATTGTTGCAGACAGATTGCCTGTTTTGTCGTTTGTAAGACTGTATAGGTACAAAGCTGTTATCAAGAACCTAACAGGTCAGCTGACAACATCAGGAAGCATAAGCTGATGTTGGAATAGCTGTGATAGATACTCATCTGCATTCCCATCTCAAAGTTCTGCCTCACTTTCAATATGATTTTACTCTGGAAACATATTTCTCAAAATGGAACTGGTGAACAATGCATTCCCACAGTTATGGTCCATGTTTAATGCAGGCTATTTCACCAAAAGAAAACAAAATCTCAAAAAAGAAATTCAAGACTTCTGCAGGTTGATGAAGGTTAAGTCTCCAACTGTCCATTGGTTCAATGTGAAACATAATTAATTTCCTGCATCCCCAACTACCTTGCTACATTTAATTGAGCCCTAAAATTTAAAAACCTGGAGTCTTGCAACATCAAGAATAAACCAAGAGTTAAAGCTTGCAATGATCACATTTGGATAAGTGTAACAACCCAGTCAAACTGAAAGAGACTTATTGAGTGAACAACAGAGAGTTTATTGCAAAACTGCATTTGCATGCAGATTACATGACTATAGAAACTGTTCGGGCACATAAGCTCCTCAGAGGTCTATTCTGCAAGATCTTAACTTTCTCACAACAAGTTCACAAGACATCCTTAAGTGGATGGGTGGTACCTACTGCACTCAATCAAGTATCAACCCTTTCAGACCCAAATACAACATCTCCCTCCACCATCCAGTTCTTTTCCCTTCATAATTTTTGTGTTATTATATATTAATTTATATACTTGCATTTTTCACTACCCCATCACTTCTCTCCATGACTCCAACAGCTATCCCTCCCCAAGTTTTTATCTGAATTTGTAAAATTCAGCAGGAGTTCTCACCATTTTTGTATTTAGATGAATGGCAGCTTGTTGGTCAAAGATAATCGACTAGGAACATCTTCGTATAGTTTGAAGTCTGTACTTCTCTGTTGAAGTGGAGTGTCTTTAGCTTTTTCTTTTGTTGGGCTTTTCATTGATGTACTGTATTTTTGTATCACTGTTGGCGTAGTCTTTGCTATAGCAGAGCTTTGTTTTTGCAGTGTTTGGACTTTTGCATTTTTTGGGCTCTAGTTTGTAGTGTCTTTTGTGATTTTGTACTTTAACGAGCTGAGAAGTCTGTGCCAAGTTTTATCTCTTCCTGTTTAGATTGATCAGTTTCTAAGTCTTCTTTGGACTGTACTAAATCTGACAAAGGTTGATCATTAATGCCTGCAACAATTCAATCTCTCATAAATTGTAATTGGATCACCTTGGTCCATCTTCCTACATGGAGATCATCAATAACATAATCTGGGGATTCACTGAATGCTTCGACCTTTTGTTGAATTTTTCCTTTTCAATAATTTTATTAGTTCTAATGTGAAAAAATTGACGGAGGCTTTTAGTACATATTTGAATTTGACTGATGTTTTAGTTCTCTCATCATGAACAACAACATCTATCTGCTTTACTTCTAATTGTGTACAGCAATGTACAGTTTTTTTTAATATCAATCTCTTCAGACATGTTATCACACACCTCAGGGGCAGGTGAAATATCCTGACCAGGAATAGGGAAACTACAATTGTGCCACCATGAGCCCTTACAGAAGTATATTATACTTTTCAGGTTCTGTCTTGTTATACAGTTTAGAAACTATTCAATACTTTAAGAATTCTCTTCGGATGTTCAATTTTGTATTCTACTTAGCCAATCTCTGAAATTAAATTTTCATGGCAATACTACTTCAATTCTATAAATTCCTAATATGAAACAGTATTTTATTTTTCTTAAATATTCTTATTTTACAGTAGTGGTGTTCTTCCACACCTTACTGTTTTGCAGTGTTTTACTGTGATCTATAGCTGTAATGGGTATTTCGCAGCACATTAGCCCCAAGTCTCTCTCTGAACATGCCCCCGAGACATCATTAAAAAGTGATGCTTACTGCATTCTACAAAATATCAACACTTCCCAACCCATTTGCATTATCATCCACCCAACGTGCAACACAAGTTAAACGCAGTCTTTTCTTTTAAACAGAATTTTAATATAGTTGTTTCTCTTTAAGAATTTTAATACATCCCGATTATTACATCTGTATTCGACGCAATCAAACTGATGTTGCTGCACCTTTCAAACAGCCATGGATAAAAAATAAAAAGATTATTACAAGTGGAAATGGCTGTTGAGGTAGTACAAAATACATTATGAAATTCACTAATGCATGCATTTGTGGAAAGGAGGCAGTATCATTATGTACTTCATGAGAATTATGGCATTTCAGGCACAAAACATTATGTGGAACATTAGAAACTGGCAGAATAACTGGCAGTTAAGAATACTCATCAATTGTGTTTTTATGTTTAAAGACTAAATAATTGGTAATGGCCTGCTGTGACATAGTTCATTTCCATTTCTGGAATAATAATACGTCATGTCAAAACTTGAACTTGTCATTTTCATCCACAGAAATAAATTCATGAATGTAAATATGACAGGTAAACTTATGCTGCTCTGGGGTAAAAACAATGACTGCAGATGCTGGAAACCAGATTCTGGATCAGTGGTACTGGAAGAGCACAGCAATTCAGGCAGCCTCCGATGAGCAGCAAAATCGATGTTTCGGGCAAAAGCCCTTCATCAGGAATAAAGGCAGAGAGCCTGAAGTGTGGAGAGATAAGCTAGAGGAGGGTGGGGGTGGGGAGAAAGCCTTATGCTGCTCTGGGTTTGGTCCCTATTCAAACCTGTATCTCGAAAATGGTTCCACCTAAAAGTACTATGATGGAAGAGTTAAAAATCACACAACATGAGGTTATAGTCCAACAAGTTTATTTGGAAGCACTAGCTTTTGGAGCGCCGCTCCGTCATCAGGTGGTTTTGGAGAATATGCTCCACAGCCACCTGATGAAGGAGCAGCGCTCCAAAAGCTAAATCTTCCTAATAAACTGTTAGACTATAACCTGGTGTTGTGTGATTTTTAACTTTGTACACCCCAGTTCAAGACCGGCACCTCCAAGTTATGATGGAAGAGTTGAGGTCGCGGTTTGTCAGTGCCACTCAGCCAAGTTCACAATATACATTCGCAACATAGCAAGATAAACTCAAAATCACCTCTATATTACACATTTGTTCAAAATCACAAGTGTACATTTAACAGTGGCAGCACACAAAATCTTTAAAATGCCAGCATCTTGTAGCTGTGTTATGTAAAAAGGCTCCGGGAAATTGTGTGCAGTCTGATCTAGCTGCGGGAATTATAGAACGATACTCATATTGTTATAATCAGAGTGAAAATGGACTATCAATATTCAACTTGCATCACTTGACTTTGATATCCTAGACTTTTATGGATTAAAAATGGTTTCAAAAACAGGTTCCTGCTGACCTTAAATGAACAGGTAGCCTGTATGGCATCTCAAACAAAAACCTGGAGATCTTTACATTACCATTTTAATCATGGAGGCCTGAAACTCCGTGAGATGTTACAATCTTTGAGTCTCTTGTTTTACTCTCATTTACACGATAACATGCAGATAAAACAAACCTCCAGAGTATTCAATTTAGAAAAGACAATACAGCTAGACTTGAAAAATACTGATTAACCATATTTCAGTGGCTTGCTTTGAGCAACAAGGAGACAACAAAAGACAGTAAGGATGCACAAATCTTCCTTTCTTTCTTTCCTGCTCAATCTCAGCAAAACAGCACCAGCAAAAAAAATTGAAACATCTCTATTGGCTGAGACATCAACAATGGAAGCAAACATGACAGAGGAAATATGACAGCTGCTGAGAAATTGGGGCTCAGGTTTCACAATTGTAATAAACTCTGAAAATAAACTGCAAAATGGAACTGCATTTATCTTTCTGTCTGACCCAGATACCCCTCTCCGACCTACCAGGCCTGTGAGCTCAATATCTGTGACAATGTGTGTGCTTGTTGTTGCATTCATTAATTTTTGGGGGCAATAAAAGGCCACTTCATTTCACTCTAAAAAAAAACTTAGAATTGAGTCTATATTAATTCTGACCTGGTTGAATAAGTATCTTTGAAGAGTAATTGCTACATGCTGTAAAGAGAAAAAAAGGTACCCATTAAGACTGGTTAAGAGGAGGTGAAAAGACTTTGATGCTTTCTCACCTAGTTGTAACAAATCAAACAGACCAATGACATGGCTTAATTTTGACTTGGCTTGACTTTGAAAATCTGAGCATATACCTCCAGTCAGGAAAATGACGGTATAGCGCTTTATACCACTGATTAATAATTTGGACTGTAATTTGGACAAGTTGAGTCAATGGAGAAATGCATGGCAAATGAAATATAGTATAGAAAAAGGTGAAATTATCCACTTTGGTACCAAAACCAGGAAAGTAGATTGTTACCTGACTGGCAATAGATTGGGAAAGGGGAAGTGCAAGGAGACCTGGACACCAGTCACTGAAAGCAAACTTGAAAGTGCAGTTGGTGATGAAGAAGGCCAATGGTGTGTTGGCCTTCACAGCAAGAGAATTGAAGTCTGGAACATGGATGTCTTGATACAATTATACAGGGACTTGGTAAGACCACAGCTGGAATATTGTGTGGAGCTTTGGTCTCCTTATCTGAAGGACAATATTCTGTAGAGGGGAGTGTAACCAGACTGATTACTGAAATGACTGGATTAATGTGTGAACAGGCACTGAGTGATTAGGACCATATTCACTGGAGTTTTGAAGAATGAGTGGGATCTCACAGAAACCTATAAAGTTCAACAGGACGAGGCAGAGTAAATGCAGGAACAGTTATCCCAATGATTGTGGAGTCCAGAATCAAAGGTCACAGTTTATGGATGTAGGACAGACCATTAAGGACTGAGATGAGCAGAAATATTTTACCTGGAGTGGTAAGCCTGTGAAATTGTACCACAGAAAGTGATTGAGGCCAAAATATTGGATGTTTTCAATAAGGAGTTAGATATAGTTTTTAGGGTTAGAAGGATCAAAGGGTATGGAGAGAAAGCAGGAACAGCGTACTGAGTTAGATGATCAGATGATCAAATGGAATGGCACAGCAGGCTCCTAGGGCCAAATGGGCCACTCCTGTTTCTACTTTTTATGTTTCTATCTAAAGATCAAGACTAATAACCCAGAGACATGGGGCAAGTATTTATGTTTGGTTTGGTTTATATATCCGTTCTGGCCTTACCCAGTTATGTTATATGAATATTCGATTCTCTGCACTCAGCAGGAATATATTCAATTTATCTAACTTGTCTGACATAAATGGTTCAGTATTTTGACTCAATTGAACATGTATTTGCTGCTTTACTAAAAAGAGATTATATAATTCTGGAAATGACCACAGATGCCCTTGCTGTGCTATTCTGGACTTCTGATAAGGGAGACCAGATTTGAAAGAAGCACATTGCATTCATCACTTAATGATTCACACCTAGCCCTGTGCCCCTCATTAACATTCAATATCTAATCAGTGTTCGTGACGAAAAATAATGAGAGCCTTTGCATCATATTCTCCTCATGTCTGTGTGGGTTTCCTCCAGGTGCTCTGGTTTCCTCCCACAATTCAAAGATGTGCAGGTTAGGTGAATTGGCCATGCTAAATTGCCCATAGTGTTAGGTACATTAGTCAGGGGTAAATGGGTCTGGGTGGTTGCTCTTTGGAGTGTCGGTGAGGACTTGTTGGGCTGAAGGGCCTGTTTCCACATTGTGCGGGAATCAAATCTAATCTAATGAAATAGTCAAAACATTTCATAATTCTCACCAAGTACCCCATACAATGCTTACTTTTTTCAGTTTTGCTGTTTATCCTAGATGTGCAGAGATAAAACTGATATCAACTGATATGTAAAAGAGGTTTTGCCAACTGTAGGCACATGAATTGCCAACACACATGTTTCCTATTCCTTATAATTGCTTATCATGAAACTCTGTTCTCTATGCAGCTCATTATGAACCGATACTCTCCCAGTTTGACTTGCAGCATTGTAATTAGCTGGACAGCTATAGCAGTTGCAAACACTTGAAATGTGGACTTGCCATCATGTGATATGGAGACAGTTGAGTGGAAAGTAGCAAGAAGTTAGCAAAGAAATCATCTGGTGCAGGATTCACTGGAAAACATGTCCAAAGACATCATATGTCAAATGAGATGCAACTTTTATTTGGGTACTTGTCAAGAGGACAAAACATATTAGTATAGAGCATTAACAAAACAGGTATGTAATCAAATGAAGAATGCTAACAAGAAAGGTTCAGGCTCCTCAGCAGCCATATCCAAATAAAGTATCCACCTTATGGCCATTTTTTCCCTGGTCCTTATTTCTGATGTTTCAGCCATGCTCTTGCTCGAATTGCTCTATTACTTTGCCATTGCCTTCTGCAGGATGGTTAGACTTGAATGCTGCTGTGACCTGCCCTCAGGCATATTAGAAGGATTTTTTTCTCTTAAAGATTGTCATTCAACACAACTTCCATGGCCAGCCACTGGTTTGGAAATTCCAGCAGGAGTTTTAAGAGACCATTTATTAGCCTCTGGATAGAAGGTCATTCTCCGCAGTTTTCAAAAACAAAGAAAATAACAGAACAGGCCCAGGCCTTTCAGCCCTCCAAGTCTGTGCTGACACATGATGCCTTTATAAACTAAAATCCTTTCACCTTAACATGGTTCACATACCTCTAAACCCTGCCTCTTCATCTATCTGTCAAGATGCATCTAAAACATTGTGACTGTATCTACTTCTACTACCTTCTCTGGCAGCAGATTTCAGTTGCTTACCACCCTCTCTGTTAAATAAAAAACCTTGCCTTTCCCATCTACTTTAAACTCTCCCCTTTTATCCTAAACCAACATTCCCAGGTAATTAATATTTCTACCCTGGGAAAACTCCGACTATCCATTTTTCATAATTTCCAGTTTTTGCAGCTCTTTTGGTTGTCTGACCAACCATTCTATTCATGCCTGTCATAAATTTGTGAACCCCTATCAGGTCGCCCACACACCCACCGACCCCCAGCCCAACCCAACCCCGCCACCCCCACCCCAGACTCTGATGTTCAAGTGAAAAGGAACCAAGTTTGTCTAATCTCTTCTCATTGCTAAAACCCTCCAAACCAGGCAACATCCAGGTAATCCTTTTCTGTCCTGTGTCCAAAGTCTCCACATCCATCTGATAGGGTGGCAACCGGAACTGTTCACATTATTCCAAATGTGCCACACTAAAGTTTGATATAATATGACTTGCCAAGTTTTATACTCTATGCCCCAATTGATGAAAACGTGTCTGCTATACACTTTATCCACTTGTGTTGCCACTTTTGGGGAACTGTGGAGTTATGTGCCGAGATCCCTCTAAGGGTTCTGCAAATTACTGTTTACTTCCCGCCTCCATCAGATCTTCTAAAATCATCACCTTGCATTTGTCTGGATTAAACACCTTCCACCCAAGTCTCAAGCTGATCTACATCCTGCTGTATTTTCTGGTCATTATCCTCACAATCCACAGCTCCCCAATCTTGGTGTCATCGCAAACTTACCAACCATGCCACTATATTCTCCTCCAAACAAAAGGGGACCCGGCACTAATCGCTGACCACCAGTCTGATAAAACACCATTCCACCACTATCCTCTGTCTTTTAGAACCAAGCCAATTCAGTATCCATCTTACTGGCTCACTACAGATCTTATGGTTTTGTCACTTTCTCAAAAAACTCGATCATGTTTGTGAGACATGACCTTCCCTACACAAAGCTATGCTGTCTGACACTAATAAGTCCAAACTTTTCCAAATGTGAATAAATACTCTCCCTAAGAATCTTCTCCAATAATTTGTCTGCCACTGATGTAAGGCACACTGGCCTGCAATTTCCCAGATTATCCCTGTTGCCCTTCTTAAGCAAAGGAACAACACTAACTATTCTCCAATCTTCTGGGACCTCACCTGTGATGAAAGAGTATGCTACGATTTTGTACAAGGTTCCAGCAATTTTCTCCCATAGGATTCTATGATAGATCCCATCAGGTCGTAGGGAATTGTCTACCTTCATGCTTGTCAAAATAGCAAACATCATCTTTTTTTAAATATTGAAATGCCCTAAAATATCTACGTACCCCTCTCCGGACTCACTATCCACTATGCTCTTCTCCTTTGCCAATACCAATGCAAAGTCTTCATTAAGGACCTGCTCTATCACCACTGATAAAATTCCATGATACCAGAATCCTTCTTCTGCTTTCTACAGACCAATAGAGTCATAGACCTATACAATACAGAAACTGACCCTTTGATCCAACTCATCTGCACCAACCAGATATTCTAAACTGGTCCCGTCCTATTTGTCAGCATTGGCCCATAGCCCTCTAAACCCTTCTTAATTATGTTTAAGTGTTGTAATTATACCCTTTTCCACCACCTCTTCTGGCAACTCATTCCATATATGCACCACCCTCTGTGTGAAACATTTGCTACTCAGGTCCCTTTTAAATCTTTCTCTCTCACCTTAAACAGTTTTGGGCTCCCCTACCCTGGAAAAAATACCTTGGCTATTCACCCTATCCAGACCCTCATGATTTTCTATCTCCCAGCCCACTCCAAGAGGGATGATAAAATTTGGTCCTCATGAAACTAGTACAGCAATATCATACTTGCTTCTGGGCTCTTAGAGGTCATGATGGCATTACATGTATGTTTCAAATGCTTCCTTAAACAATCATGATTAAATTAATTTCTGCTGCATTGTTTTCAATGCACACCTCGGCACATTTAAGGAAATTATTTTTCAGTCTTAACTTTTAGGAAAAGACCATTAGACAAAATGTGCACAATTTTTCATCCATCCTAACTGCTCTCTAATACTGTAAATCTTGATAACTGTTACAAAAACAATGTCATGAGAAAATGAGAGATTTCACTTTGCTCCATACCTCATATACAACTGTATTAATGCTGAAGAACCTGCTCAGTGGGAAATATTTGTAGAAATTCTATTGTTCTCTCTGAGGATCATGAGCCTGTGGAACTCTCTCCTCCCCAAAGAGCAGTGAATGTGGGCTCACTGGATATGTTTTAAGGCCAAGTTAGATCTATTGTTAACTGACAAGGAGATCAAAGGGTATGACTGATAAACAGGAAAGAGTGAATTGGAAGCTCTGACCTTAGTGAATAGTAGGGCAGACTCAAGGGCCTAAATGGGCCACTGTTCCTAAATTTTATACTCGTTTGTATGTTAACTCTTTTGCAGTAATCCAACTATTTATCTTAGAAGCACCAGTCTGGGATTTGGTCAGTATTATGTCACGATAAAATAAATCTCTTTGGTTCAAGTCTAATTATATCATATTGGCTCACTGGGTCTGAAGTACAAGAAAAAAAACTTGCCTTTTGCACCCATCAAAAACTATGCGCAGCAATGATTTCTGAATAGTGACTTGGAGAAATATTATATTTCGTTCATAATATATCATAATGAGCAAAAGAAAAATTCCCTAATAATTTTACTAACAATAAG
Source organism: Chiloscyllium plagiosum (assembly GCF_004010195.1). NCBI lineage: Eukaryota > Metazoa > Chordata > Chondrichthyes > Orectolobiformes > Hemiscylliidae > Chiloscyllium > Chiloscyllium plagiosum. Next base: position 98,681,393 of record NC_057711.1, on the reverse strand, counting down.
ATCTGACAGGCTTGCAGTCAAACTTTGTCAAAATTTGAGCAACAAATACTTTTCACTTCGCCCAATTGTTCCAAAAATCTTCCATCTAAAAAAAAAGACGTTTGGTAAAATCAATAGCTGAAGAATAAAGTTTCTGAATCAGACTCTGCGTTTTGTGCACACAGCAATTCAAATGCTGTTCGAAGAAATCAATTTGCATTTCCAACTTCAAATGCTGCACACACAAAATGAAAAAAGCTGAATCCAGAAAATAACAACTGTGTGAATCAAAATAGAGATTACAAAGTTATTGCACTTCCTCCTTCCATGAGTGATTTTCTCTAATTGCAACATCACCTTTTGAAAATTGATCTGAAAATAGGTGTAACTGATTAGATTGTGCTTGTGATTCACATATTGCATTCTTAGCAACAGAAAATGCTGGAGAAAAATATCTTCCTCTTAAATTTCTTTGAGGCACTTTACAGCCTTAGGATTAAATATCAGGTTCAACAACATTAGAGCCTAAGTACTGTCCTCCATTTTGATTACATCACCCAAAATGCTGACTCCCACACCCCCACCAAACAACGTATCTACTTGAAATTTCTCCTGACAACAGTTTGAAGAAATTAACTCTTTATTCTGAGGATGTGCCCATGTGTTCCAAATTCCCAAAACATCAGTAACAACTGTTTGGTTTCCACTCTGAGAACTTTCTGTGGTCTAGTGAGAAAATGTGATTAATTCTCAGTCATTGAAATTTCGAGGGGTATAGATCGAATTTGCTCAGCATCTTATGGTGCAGTTAGCCTTTCAACACAGAAACTAAGTGATGAAGCTTCACTGTATCCCTCCATGGCAAGTATAATTCTTCCTTAGAGATAGACAACAAAACTGTGTAGGCACCTCCAGGTATGCTGCCACCTAAATCCTATATAATGGTAGCTTGACTTTTTGTATTTAAATCCCCTTACAATAAAGGCCAATTTGCTGTTTGCTTTCCTAATGGCTTGCTAAGCCTACACATTCACTTTTTATGTTCTCTAAAACATCCACATTTACAGGTTTCAAATTTTGTAAACAATTTTCTGTTTTTGTATAAATAAAATAAGGAAATGTGCGACTGGAGAGCTGAAACACACAACAGAAATTGCTCAAGAAACAGATCAGGTCTGTGGAGAGAATATGGAGTTAATGTTTCAGTCCAGTGACCTTCCTTCAGAACGTCAGTACATTGCTTCTTTGTCTTTCTGCATTTCTATTCTTACTATCGAAGGAAATGACTTCACATTTACCCAACTCTTTGGTGGTTTCTGAAATGTGCCTAGTCCTCAGGCTAGTGACAATTTGATGTAACATTCTAATGCTCTTATTTTAATTTGACACTAATTCCAATCTCTTTACTAAATTGTTTGTTCTTGCTGCAATGTTCAATAGATGTATTTTAAATCTTTGAAAAAATAATGTTCTATTCCTGCACTCTGATAAAAGTGTCAAGCAGGGTAACACAATGGTATAAAGAGAAATGGGTGAAGGGATGAAGGATGGAAAAAGTCCCAGGGAAATTAGACAGACCTTTTAACAATGGCACTTGCATTCCCCAAGTCTGCCCGAAATCTGCTTCTGGAGCCAACAGAACCAAATCATTCCCAATCCCTCCCATCCTCTCTCCAGACTGAAGAATGGGTGTGATGGTGCATTTTCAATCTCAGGCAGCTCCAGTTCAGTAATGGAAGTCCTTCCGCTCAAATGTCTAAGTTTACAGGTGAAGAATAGTCTATTTTATGTGGTGTGTCTTACCTAAGCCTTTTAATAACTGTACTAGGTTCATGTCGGAAATGCATTCTCACCTGATTGTTTCCGCAGAAACATCAACATTGGAAGTGAAACATTGAAGAAAGTATGCAACAATACCTGGTACAGCTATTGAGAGAAATGTCATTAGGGACGATGAGAGACAAATTTGATTAGCAATATTAGAAGATGACTTCTGACTTCTAGGTTATGTGTAACTAAGTGCTCTTCATTCCCGTGCAAAACCTGCTTCCAGTGATAATAAGCGGTGATATTTTAAATATATATTTCAAACAAGTATATCTAGCTGAAGCATCATGTTTTGAGCCAGAAATTTAAACAAGAATGAATAAATCTAAATACCATGTCAGACCTCTGTTAAAAATTGACTCATAAGTCTTTTTAAACTTTCTTCTCTTCACTGTTCATAACTTGAACATTAAGGCAAAAAAGAACAGATTTTCAAGTTGGCGAGTCATGGCTTTTTGCAACTTGTCAAATCTGTTCCAACATTCCCCATGGCAGTGTGAATGATGATCTCTTCCAGCATTCACACTGCTAGGCTTACATCAGCAATGATCACGCCCCTGGGGGATATGGATGCTGCAAGAATACCAAAAATAGAAAATGCTGCAAGAGCCAACAACTTTTATGCAGTATAAGAAAAGCTCAAAAGTTTTTGACGATGGGCAAAGGAAGTACGACAACATACACCCAAATGATATGAATAAATAACTGGAGGCATGTCTAGTGACCCACATATCCAGTATGGATGGTCACTTAATGTCCATCTAGGTCATCAACAGGGCTATAATCCTTGAACTGCAACTCCACACAGAGAATTTAGGATTGTTCAACTTACACTTTGATTCATTGGGAAAAAAAAACATTTTCCTTTCCCTCTTGCTACTCTGAGCAAGCTTCCTTCTAAAGTGCCACAAAGAACAATGACCAATTCCTTCAAGCTAATCAGTTTATGAAAGACGTGCTCTAAACATCTGGCCCAAGTGAATTCTGGGAATATATGTAAGCTTGTTTAGACTTCCAGGACAATATTTTCTTCCCAACATACACTTACTCTTGCCACTGAATAACAATGCACTATTGTCCTCCACTGCAAGAATGCATGCCAGACTTGTAGAGATTTAAAACGTGTACGTTTTTGAAAACATATACAGATATTTGCAAAGCAAATATCATCTTTCCGTTCCAGTGATAATAAGCCGTGATATTTCAAACAAGTACATATTTCAAGTATATATTTCAAACAAGTATATATTTCAAACCGATCAGTCTCCTCAACATCACAAGCATAAACATCACCCTTGTCCTCCTTGGAGAAATAAGAGTGTTGATTTGAAAACACTGAAGAAAAAAGAAATTGGCTTTATGAAAGTCTACTCATACCACATGGCATGGCGAATTCAAGGGTGGTGTTAGAAAATTGATACATGATGAAGTAATGTTTAGTTTCCATTTTATGGTTAGAAGACAGCTTCTCAAGAGATTTGCCATAATCTTGAGTGTCAAGAAAATGTCAATAAATTTGTCAAATCTACAAGACTGTTACTACTCTCGGTGTGCAAGATAGATTTGACAGTATATGTTGGGCCGAAGGGCCTGTTTCCACACTGTAATGTAATCGAATCTAATCAAAACTCTTATTTTGGATGCTCAAAGATTTACTTATTCTCAATGCTTCAGCTACATTAAAGACCACCCAACTGCATGGGGTGAGTCTTGACAAAGTGTCAAGGTATCAGGTCTTCCATTTCCACAAGAAATCAGCCGAATACTTGTCAAGGCTCAGGCCACATAAGATAGTGCCAGTTTGTTGTAAAATTGCATTCATTTCATTTAGGTTTTATTCAGAAATCTGGTTGCACTTGTATGCAAGTCCGGATGGACAGACTCACAGCAAGGTGGTTGACTTTTATCCACCTATGAACTAATCTATTAAGGTGGTGCAGAAAAGTCAAATAATCATCATTGTGGATCTCTCATCATTATATGAACTACAGGGTTTCAAGAAGGTGCCTCATTACCACTTTCTTAAGAGTAAGTAGGGGTATTGCTTGCCAGCAACCTCCATAGCCCAATGTGGCCTTTAACAGTAGATTTGGAGGTCGAATTGTTATTGAGAATGAGGAGGAAATAAGTGATTATCTCTCTTTTTTATACATTCATGGGATGTGAGCACTGCTGATTGGACCAGCATTTCTTGCCCATGTGTAATTGTGCTCAAGTAAGTGCTGAGATGCTTTCTGTAGTCCATTTAATGTAGGTTTGGAGTTCTAGAATTTTGAGATCTAAAACTGTCCAGAGGGAAACACCAGTAACCTTGGCAAATGAACGTACTGGTCCTTCATTTTGAGATATACATGATACGCCAGATCAGTACGTCTCATTCACCAGTTTTCATGATTTTTCCTTCTGGGTGCAAATGAGACCCTCCTTCGTGCTTTCCACTGACTTGGTTAACATCAGTGAACATTATTTTGTTGGAATAAAACCTGTAAGCAATTGCAATATGTCTGGAGTCCACAGTCCCTGGCACATAACAACAATCTCAAGATCACCAGAGAATAGAGCGACCGGTAGCTGATATCAGCTGATGCTCTTTAGGAATCGGATAGTCACAAGAATTGAATATCTCAAATCATTTCAGGTTATAACCATCCTCAGCACATTTCTCATGATTTCTGAAGACACTGGTACCTTCCATTGGCTGTATGAATTGAAATGGAAAACACCGAGCAGTGCACTAATGTAGAACAATGCAAAGTGTGTTTTTAAAACAGATTTTATTTTCCAGTCCTGGAATTGAAATTAAGTTTCTTGAAAGCAGTGGATTTAGATGGAAAGTTTCTGCATTTTGTGACAGCAGGGATGGGAGGGGTGCCTATCGACCAAACCAAGACACCATGGGCTTGCTTTTGGAGCAATGGTGGGGTGGCACTAAAAGCAGGACCACTGCCTCCATAACAGATTCCCATCCAGGACCATTTACCTGAATGTAGTCCAAAAGATATTATTTTACTGGGTGTAGTTAATAACAAATGATGGCCAACTAAAGGGGGCCAGTGAGTTTTTTTGGTTCCCCTTCATGTTCAGCCAGACCGTGAGGATTAGTCTGGAGGGAGGCAGCTAACCAGTGGTAAATCAAATAAGCATCAAGGTCGACTGCCTTGATCCACCAGGAGATAACAACAAGTTCAGTGCAACCTGTAGAGGTCTCTGCACTACCTTCAGTGGGGACTTGGCTGCAGAAATGCAATCTTAGTTTCAGGAACTGAGGTATGAAAAATACCAAAGATGCATCAAGATGGAATTTGTCATTCACTAAAAAAGAGTCAAAACATTTAAATTATAGTTAACTTGATCTCAAACTGCTCCAATACTTAGAAGGACTTGTACTTTTCATGCGTGGCAGAAGCAAAGCTTAATTGTAAGAGGTTATGCAAGTTTACCTGACAGAAATGGTTACAAACCTCTTTTTGAAATATCAGAGTGAAATATCAGTGTGGTGCTGGAAATGTTCAGCCGGTCAGGCAGCATCGGCGGCATGGTGGCAACAGTGGTTAGCACTGCTGCCTCACAGCACCAGAGGCCCGGGTTCAATTCCTGCCTCAGGCAACTGTCTGTGTGGAGTTTGCACATTCTCCCTGTGTCTGCGTGGGCTTCCTCCGGGTGCTCCGGTTTCCTCCCACAACACAAAAATATGCAGGATAGGTGAATTGGCCATGCTAAATTGAATGTAGTGTTAGGTGAAGTGGTAAATGTAGGGGAATGGGTCTGGGTAGGTTGCTCTTTGGAGGGTCGGTGTGGACTTGTTGGGCCGAAGGGCCTGTTTCCACACTGTAAGTAATCTAATCTAATCTAATCCGAGGATCAGGACAGTCTACATTTCGGGCACAAGCCTTCATCAGGAATGTTGGGAGGCCCAAGGGGCTGAGAGATAAATGGGAGGGGGTGGGGCTGAGTGGAAGGTAGCTTGGAAGGCAAAGGTAGATGAATTTGGGGGGGTTGTGTTTGGAGGGTTGGGGTTCCGTATCTGGCAACCAAAACATCCTAAATAAAGAATCTTTTTCATGAGTTACTGGTTTAAAAAGTGGTGTATTCCACTATTATGTGGAATGTGGTGGAGGTAGATTCAATGAGTTATTCAAATGGGCAATAGATAGTTATTTGGATGGTAATGGTGTCCAGGAATATGGGGAAAAGGCAGGAGATTCATAATAGGCCCATCCAGGCATGATGGGCCAAATTGCACCTTCCTGCACTGTAAAGACCTTTGTGATAATATTTACAATCTGAACCTTCTTGGTAAAGAGGAACATCAATTACCAATATAATGGAGTACAGGTAGTTCTTTTATAATACGTGCTTATAAAACACAATTTGTCGATCTTGTGATTTGTGAATTGCCGACCGGTTTTTTAAATAAAGCAAACTCTTTTTCACTGTTAAGCAATTCTCATTCCCAGCACCAGGTGTTGCAGCGCGCAGAGGACTGGACTCTGCGTCAGCATCACATGATCAGTCGACTTGTGTGCTTTCTTGTGAAGAGCTTTGTGAAATGTTTTGTGAAAAACTTACGCAAGTGAACTTGGAAAAGTGTTGTGAAAATGTCTCCACAGCCTGAGGACAAGAAGCTGGGAACAGTCTGTTAAATTAAAAACTTAAAGAGTTGAGAAAAGAGTGAAATTTCACTGGAATTGACTAACAATAAAAGGACAGTGTTGAGGAGCAGTTTGAAACTTGAATTTTTTGTTTGTATTAAGAGCTTTCTTTCTCTCATTTTATTCAAAAGTATGTTTTGTATTAAGAGCTTTCTCTCCCTCACCCACCTAGTGGGTGAGGGAGAGAAAGGTGGTGACACATTGTTACTTTTAGTACATATGTTGAGATGTCCTGGGGGAGTCAGTCAGCTGCGCAAAAGAGATTCAGGGTTAGATGTTAGTGAGGATAAGAGTGAGACAGAAAGATGTTGCAGGAAACATTGGGTACAGTAACAGATATAGAGTGAGTGTGAGGTATCAACAAGAGGATGGTGGCACTTTTATTAGCAGAATGGAGAAGGTCATTGATCTTCTTCCTACATTCTGTGCATTCCTTCAGATCGTTGAGACTCACTGGCCTGGATGATAACCCTGGTCCAGGTAGGTGTGGTTCTAGTAGAATGGTGTCCTCTGTTGATCTGGGAGAAAAGGCAATCCTGCCTTTGCATCACCCCATCCCCATCAGTAGATTAGATTAGATTACTTACAGTGTGGAAACAGGCCCTTCGGCCCAACAAGTCCACACCGACCTGCTGAAGCGCAACCCACCCAGACCCATTCCCTTACATTTACCCCTTCACCTAACACTACAGGCAATTTAGCATGGCCAATTCACCTAACCTGCACATCTTTGGATTGTGGGAGGAAACCGGAGTACCTGGTGGAAACCCACGCAGACACGGGGAAAATGTGCAAACTCCACACAGTCACCTGAGGTGGGAACTGAACCCGGGTCTCTGGCGCTGTGAGGCAGCAGTGCTAACCACTGTGCCACCATGCCGTCCTCAAGTAGCATCTCCATGTCTCTGCCCACAAAGGGAGGCACCAGTTTTCCATTGTCTGCACCTCCAGGGTCAATGTCAAGAACCATGCAGGGCAGCTCTGGACTTACAACTCTTGTCTGGATGTACAATATCTTTTTAAAGATGGTGCTGCACCACAGATGTTGGTCAATTCTCGAATATCCAGGAAGTGGAGAATTATTTTGGAAATGACGCATGGTATGATGGTGCTAGAATGTGTGAGAATGGTATCAAATAGTGGGGTATGTAATAAATCAGGTGGGTTTGGTGAAATAAAGTAATTGACATCCTCAAGCACCACGATGTGAAACTCTCCAAAAAACCTGACAAAACTGACACTTAGCAAAAGAAATTCAGATTCAGATTTTGATCTATCAAGGCAGGTTTAATTCTGGCATCTGACTTGTATAGTGTTACCATTGGATGGGATCAGAAAACTGGCTAGAATGTAATGCAGTCAGCAGGAATAGATGCCAATCGAGAATAATCAGTTGAAGGTTCTGATAGATTGCACTATACATCACCAGACAACAAGTCAGTTACAACACGTCAAAATTTACTTCGACTGTGCTATGGTTTGAGTCAAGCTAACTTATATTTTTGCTTTGATTTTTGTTGGTATTTTTGGTGGTTTGCCCCAACCCTGTTTTTCCCATAAGCCACATTATTCCTATTGCACGATTTTCTAAAACTCAGCACCGCACAGGAATGCAACTACAATTTATAGGAGGTAAAAACAATGACTGCAGATGCTGGAAACCAGAGTTTGGATTACTGGTGCTGGAAGAGGACAGCAGTTCAGGCAGCATCCGAGGAGCAGCAATATCAACATTTCGGGCAAAAGCCCTTCATCAGGAATAAATTTATAGGAGAACTACAATGGCAGAAATTCTGACCATCAATGCTATTGTTTACTCACCCACTTAATCTGAATTCAATCATCCCATTACTCCTTTATGGATAGCCATTCTGAATCTGTCAACATGACACTAATACCTATAGTTCTGAAAATAAGTTCAGTCAATATAATGAAAGCTGGAGTTTGGCAGCTTTCATCCTTTTAAAATATCTCACAACAGTTCAACAAACTTCTTTAAAATTACAAGCTTTCGGAGCGCTGCTCCTTCTTCGGATGAGGTCACATGGTGAAGGTGAAGCACTTCAAAGGCTTGTGATTTCAAATAAATGTGTTGGACAATAACCTGGTGTTGTGTGACTTCAGTCTTTGTCCACACTAGTCCAACACCTGCACCTTCACGTCATAATAATTGACAGATGGCAAAGCAAATTCTAACCTGATGTTCTGATGCTTCACAGAAAATGAATAGAGTTATAGAGACTCATAGAGTCCTACAGCATGGAGACAGATCTTTTGGCCCAAATTAGTCCACGCTGACCAAAATGCCCATCCACGCTAACCCCATTTCCCTATATCCTTGGCCTATATCCTTCTCAACCTTTCCTATCCATGTATTTGTCCAAATGCCTTTTAAATGTTGTTAATGTACCCATCTCAACCACTTCTGCTAGCAACTCATTCCACATGCATATCCCCTCTGTGTAAAAATGTTGCCCCTCAGATTCCATTTTATTCTCTCCCCCCAACCTTAAATTGATGCTGCTAGTCCTTGATTCCCAACGCTGGGAAAAAGTCCGAGTGCATTCACCCTTTCCATGCCTCTCATACTTCAGTAAGATTCCCCCTCAGTCTCTATGCTCTAAAGAAAAATGTCCTAGCTTGTCCAACCTTTACCAATAACTCAGAGCCTTGAATCCTCGCAACATCCTTGTAAATTTCTTCTGCACTCTTTCCAGGTTAATAATACGCTTTAAATAGCAAGGTGACCAAAACCGAACACAATACTCTAAGTGCAGCCTCACCAATGTCCCATACAACTGCAACATAACTTCCCAACTTCTAGACTAAATGCGCTAACTGAAGGCCAGTGTGCCAAAAGCCTTCTTCATTGCTGTGTACCTGTGACTCCACTTTCAGAGAACTGTGCACCTGAACTCCATGGTCCCTCTGTTCCACTACACTCCTTAAGACCCAACCATTCACCATGAAACTCATACCATGATTTGACTTTTGAAAATGCAAGACCTCACACTTATCTATATTAAACTCCACTTGCCAGTTCTTGGCCCACTTCCCCAGCTGTTCAAGGTTCTGTTGCAATTTCTGATAACCCTCTTCACTGTCCACAATACCTCCTATTTTAGTGTCATCTGAAAACTTATTAATCATGCCTTGTATATTCTCATCTAAATTGTTGATACAGAAAACAAACAGCAATGGACCCAGCACTGATCCCAGAGGCATTCCACCAGTAATAGGCCTCCAGTCCGGTAAGCATCCTTCTAATATTACCATCTGCTTCCTACCACAAGCCAATTGTATATCCAGTTTACCATCTTCCCCGTGGATTCCATGCAATATAATCTTCCAGAGCAGCCGACTGTAAGGAACCTTATCAAAGGCCTTACTGAAACCCTTGTGGGATGTGCCTACTGCCCGGGCCTCGTCAACCTTCCTGGTTACTTCCTCAAAGAATTCCAACAAATTTGTGAGGCATGTTCTCCCATGCACAAAGCCACACCGACTATTCCTAATCAAGCCCCGTATTTCCAAATGCAAGTATACCTTATCGCCCAGAATCTTCTCAAGTAACTTACCTACCACAGATGTTAGGCTTACTGGTCTTTAGTTTCCAGGTTTTTCTTTGCAGCCTTTCTTAAATAAGGGCAAAATGTTTGCTAACATCCACTCTTCTGTAACCACACCCACGGCTAACAATGATGCAAAAATAAGAGCCAGGGTCCCAGCAATTACTTCTTTCGCCTTTTGCGGTGTTCTTGGATATATCTGGTCAGGAGATTTATCCACCTTCATACATTCTAATACATCCAACACCTCCTCTATTGTGATATGGATTGTCCTCAAGAAATGGCCACTAAATTCCCCAAGTTGCCAAGTCTTCATGTCTTTCTCCACAGCAAACTCAGAGGAGAAATATTCATTGAGGACCTTGCCTATCTCCTGAGGTTCTACACATACACGTCCACTTGGGTCCTTGAGAGGCCCTATTCTCTCTAGTTATTCTTTTTCCTTTAATATACTTTAAGAACCTCTTTGGATTTATCCTAAACTTTTCAGCCAAGGCTATCTCGTGCCCCCTTTTTTGCCCTTCTGATTTCCTCCTTCAGTAAACTCCTGTATCCTCTTTATACCTCCAGAGTTTCCCTTGATTCCCATTGCCTGTACCTGAGCCATACCTCCTCCTTTTTTCTGGTCACAGCTTCAATGTTTCTCATCATCTAGGGTTCCCTATTCCTGTCAACCTTGCCTTTCACCCTCACAAGAACATATAGACATTGAAGTCTAGGTGTCTGACTTTTAAAGGCTTCCCACTTGCCAGATGTCCCTTTGCCTGCAAACAAATTACTCCAATCAACCCCTGCAAGCTCATATCTAATTCTATCAAAATAAGCCTTGCACCAATTATTTAGAACTTGAATTTGTGGACCTGGCAATCCCAGTCTATGTTAGAAAAATTATGACAATCCTATTACTCCTGCAAGTCTCCCCAATCTCTCTGCATATTTGTTCCTCAAATTCCCATTGACTATTTGGGGGCCAATAGCACAACCCCAATAATGTCACCGTCCCCTTCTTATTTCTTGGCTCACCCACAAAGCCTCACTGGATGATTCTTCTGTTATTTCAATGTAAATGCTATTATAAACTGAGAATGATGGAAAATGAATCAAATCCACAAGACCGTCACAGTAGAACTCAAAGAGGAGAATCAAAGTGATGGACAAATGCTTCATTTTCCTGTTCTGCAATATCAGAAGGGGAACAACTGACATTTTTATCTCTTTCTTGTATCTGTTGCACATTATTCACAGACAAGTGCAAAGTGCTGAGCAGACCCTTCTTGTTACACTAGGAATAAAAAGGATACTTTTTAAGAGTATGGTAAAAATTTTATGGAGCTAATAGGTGTTGGCAAGGCCATCTGGCAGAAAATGATCTTTAGCTTATCTTTCCAGAAAAACATATGAACAGTCCCTGGCTGAGATAAGCTGAAAGATGTCTTCAGCTGAGGAGGTGGATAACAGTGGGTCTATCTTTGTTCTTTGACAGAGATAATTGAACAAGTGTGTGATATAGTGTAAGCAACAAGCCTGGAGATATAATTCACGGATGCTTGGGAAAGCAGGGGTTCCTTCTTCAGTTGGAGGAGGACCTTGATTAATTCTATAACAAAGAGAACAAAACAAACAAGGGAGAGCCACTCATAGGCACAGCAATTGGCTTCATTCATCTATTCATTCTCCAGGATCAGTAAACAATCTTTACTTCTCACAGGTCATAAGCCTTGTCTGTTTAGCTACTTAACCTGTTGCTTCTTAATAAAACACATTTAATCTACCTATGACCTAGACTGCTCTTACAATAATCCATGTCTCCTCAATTGCAGTGGACCAGACGGGCCAGTCAAAATAATAGGCTTATGAAAAAGGAACAATAAGTGAGGCATCCTGGGAAACTGAGGCAAGCCTTGGCCAAAGTGACTATGCTCAAAGACTCTGAAATAAAAAATCTGCAGAATCCAGTCAAGCTACAGCTACAGCTAGACAGTATACAAATGACTCAACAGCTACAGACAATACAATATACAATTGAATTTGTATTGAATGGAATTGACCAGAATGCCATCTCCAGAAAAATCAGAAACACCGAGTTGTTTACCAGATGAAGGAGTGCCTCACAACCTTATTTGGAAAGGGCTACCTGACCTGCATGCCCCCAACATCTCTTGGAACAGATGCCCAAGGACCACCCTGCCAGCAACATGTCAACACCTGCTTGGTCCAATCGATATAATCCTGCTCACTCTAGTGGTGGACATCAAAGTTTCTCTCAAAAGGGCGCAAAAAATTCTAAGTGTAAGAATTGCTGCAATACCACCCTCAGGGGTGGTAACTTGCAACTAAACACCGTGAAGAAAACACACCCTGGGAACCACCAGGAGAAGACGACAAGACGATCCTCGCCACATGGACCACGGCCAAGATGTGATGTAGTGGTATATGATCCTCCAGAATTAAATTGTGTTAAATAAATAAATATTATTGTTTATTACTATTAAAAGTTGACTCGCAGTGTGTTTGTTCAATTTCAGAGCTAAAATGTGGTAGGCACAACAGCAGCTTTTTTTTGTGAGAGGACATACTGTAAAGGTTCACATACACACAGAATTTTCTGTTTTTTCATTCAAACTGCTGAAAAATCCATGTACCATACAAACCTGAAATTCATGAATGCATGCCTAGCAGGACTCATCTCCTGGCCCAGACAATATAACTGGGGTAGCGGGAAGCGGGGGGGGGGGTTAATTAGGGGGGAATAATTTATCTATCTAAAAATACCCAATATGCTTTTGTTCACAAATATTGTCAATTATATTTTTGAGGATATAAATCATCTTCTGTGAGTCACTTTTCCACCTCAGCAAATTGAAGGTAACACAAACACCTGCCTTTAAAGTACCTTAAGTTGTATTGTATAAGTACTCCCACTGTAATTGGCAGAAAATGAACAGATGTGCCGAGGGTCTTTTTTTTTAAACAGTTGAAATATATTCCCTATTTTGGAATGTGAATGAGACCACAATTTGCTGATTGGTACCTCTTACATGACCTAAATGAAATCACTCATATTGTAGCAGTTATAAATGATCTAAAGGTTAATTTTATTCATACCAGATTCACTGATGTCAAGTGGACTAAATTAGGTGCCACGTATGTTCAGTTGAACGATGTGCTTCTCCCCTCAGTAAAATGTTCTTTCCTCATTCCTGAAGAAGGGCTTATGCCCAAAACGTCGATTCTCCTGTTCCCTGGATGCTGCCTGACCTGCTGCGCTGTTCCAGCAACACATTTTCAGCTCTGATCTCCAGCATCTGCAGACCTCACTTTCTCCTCTTGTAGTAATATGCCAATTCAGCTTTGCCTGTCCAGCTCCTCAGCCTGAATGACAGAAAAGTTCCCATTGACTCTGCTTCCCAATTATGGTATGAAGCTTTCTTGATTAACCATGTACTATATGTAATTCAGACTACAGCTGGGGTTGTAATAAGTAACCTCGATTAGGCCTGAGGCAATTTTCCTTCCCCAATTATGGTTCACCTGAAAAGACCATTTGGTCTCAAGAAACATCTGAGCAAAATTCATATGTTTAACACCTGTATGAACTATTCAAAGATTTGCAAAGATTTTAAGGACGATTTGTAATCTTCCATTGCTAATTCCATGACTCTATTTATCAATTCTATCCATGGAATGTTGCTCAAGATTTGGATTTGCCGAGTGCCTCTCACACCAACAGATAGTACTAAGTCCTAATACCAGCAGATGGTACTGTAAGGCCTACCATTGCCTCTCACACCAGCAGATGGTACTGTAAGGCCTACCATTGCCTCTCATACCAGCAGATGGTACTGTAAGGCCTACCATTGCCTCTCACAACAACAGATGATATTGTAAAGCCTACCATTGCCTCTCACACCAGCAGATGGTACTGTAAGGCCTACTATTGCCTCTCACACCAGGAGATGGTACTATAAGGCCTAACATTGCCTCTCATATTTTTCTAACTGTGGAATAAGGGAAGACTGTTCTCCCATAAAATTCTCCTCCTCACTAATCTTTCCAGTCTCAAAATTACTTCTGTTACAAAATTGTTTTTTCAAGTTGCTTATCCAAGCCAATCTCTATTTCATAAAATCACAATTTGGAAGGTGCCGGTGTTAGACTGGGGTGTCCAAAGTTAAAAATCATACAACACCAGGTTATAGTCTAACAGGTTAAATTGGAAGCACTAGCTTTTTGGACCACTTATTAATGGTTGTGGAGTATAAGATTGTAAGACACAGAATTTATAGCAAACATTTACAGTGTGATGTAACTGAAATTATATATTGAAAAAGACCTGGATTGTTTGATAAGTCTCCCATCTGTTAGAATCCCACAAACTTATATGTATATGTATGCGTGCAAGTGTGTGTTTGTGTGTGTGTGGGTGTGTGGCGGGGGGGAGGTTGTGAGCGTCTGTGACAGAGTGGGTGCATGTGTATGAGTGTGAATGTAAATGGGTACAAGTCTGTGAGAGGGTGCATGTGTGTGTGTGTCTGTAGGAGTGTGTCTGTGTGTGTGTCTGTGTATGTGTCTGTGTGTGTGTCTGTGTGTGTGTATAGCACACAGGCAGCAATGAAAAGTGGTTGAGCAGAGGCTGATAGCCAAGTTCGGTGCCTCAACTGGGACCTTGGGTTCATGTAACACTACAGGTGACCCCATTGCACAATACACCACACAGACACTCCTACACACAGACACACAGATAGACACACACATACACGTTTGTGGGGTAAATTTGTACTTGCAGAGTTACATTTTACTTCACTCAAAAACTGCATGAATCCATGTAAGATTCTGTAAATTCATTTTATTTAGATTAGAAACAGTCTAAACATTGTGGCACAGACAGTATCACACAAAGAAGCTCACACCTTCAATTCATTATCTGGGTTGACAGACACCAATTATTAAAGTTCACTTGAGAATGTATCTTTTAAAAAAGGTTTTGTGATTTACATATGAAAGAACTGAAACCAACATGGTCATTCTAACAGATGAGAGACTTAACAAACAATCCAGGTCTTTTTCAATATATAATTTCAGTTACATCACACTGTAAACCTTTGCTATAAATTCTGTGTCTTACAATCTTATACTCCACAACCACCTGATGAAGGAGCAGCGCTCCGAAAGCTAGTGCTTCCAATTAAACCTGCTGGACGATAACCTGGTGTTGTGCAATTTTAAACTTAATAAAATCACAGAATTGTTATGGCATAGAATGATTAATGATTATCCAATGCCCTATTGAATGTCTCAAATGAACCTGCCTTGACCACATTTCCGGGCAGTGTTTTCCATTCCCTAACTATTTGCTAGGATAAAGATTTTCATATCACCCTTGCTTCATTTGCACATCACTTAAAATCTGTCCTTCCGCTCGTTTCTTTCATAAGTGTCCAAGTGTGGTGTACAAGCTCAAGATCCTTGCTCTTGTACTCTGTAAGCATATTATTGAAGCTTTACTAATTGAACTCTCCACCTGTCCTGCCACCTTTAATGCTCTTTGCACTTTTCCACCCAGGTACCTCTTCTCCTGTTTAGAATTTGACTCCATTGTCTTTCAACATTCTTTCAAGGAAAATCACCACACGTTCTTTGCATTGAAACTCAGGTGCCACCTACCTACCAACTTGACCAATTTGTCAAAGTTCTTTTGAAGTTCCACATTGCCGTCCTCATGGTTTAATGTTTACCAAGTTGAGTATCATCTGCAAACTTTGCAATTGTTTCCTGCACACCAAGATCTAGTTCATTAATATATATTAGGAAGAAGAAGGCTCCTAATACTAGTCCTTGGGAAACAACATGAAAAACTTCTTTCAGCCCAAAAAATATCCATTGACCATTACACTCTGTTTCCTAACACTCAGCCAATTTTGTATCCATAGTGCTATTGTCCCTTTTATAACACAGCCTTTAGCTTTACTCACAAGTCCTGTAGTGTGGCACTGAATCAAACACCTTCTGCAAATCCATATGTACAATATGCCAACTACTTGTGCTTTTTTCTGTGTGTTTTTGTTTTCTCAGCCTCAAAGTCACTTCCATTTATAACACCACTTCTCTTGGCAAGCAAGCCACCAACAATTCCACAACCAATTCATAGCTGTGATCCACAATACGTCAATACTTCCTGCATCACACAATCCCCTCAGGGCAAATAGATTCCATTTTTAGCACGTTGAGTCTGGACCGACCCTCAGACAGTATCCGATCCAGACCTATGCACTACCCCCTCAGTGGTTCTGTAGGAAGGTCATTCTGCTTTCTCTCCAAGATATTGCCAAACCTGCTGAGTTCCTCCAGAAATTTCTGTTTCTGCTTATTTCTGTCATTAATTGTGCTTTAAGCTTGGAATGCTCATTGGTGGTTCGACTTTCAAGCTGCCCACAGATCTATTCTTCATTTCCTCCTACAGTTCAAAGAAGGAATTATACCTACTTGGAATTCACCATTCTTGTGTTTTCTGGAAAGCACATTCCCAATTTTTGCTATAGCCAATTTTTAAGCCTCTATATTTTTATTTGAAAAATGTATACTTTCTTAGTTTTATCTTTAGAAATTTTATAAACAAACAATTCTAATAACTACAAATAATTTATCATAACCTCCCATATTTAACCTGTGCAATTCTATATCAAATGCATTGGTTAAAACTTTCTCAAATCCTGAGCAAATATATGGCATGAATGGAAAAATTTGCTTTTCAGTGTCAAGAAAAAGAATTCCAATTTTCCACATGAGTCATGAACAGTGTAATAAGAATCTCGCTAGTGGGCGGTAAAAGATCAATTTCGGTGCATTTCCATTTCAATAGTTCCTGATCTCACCTCATTTAAGCGCAATTTCCTGTTCTCCTATGTGCTGGAGAAAAAACTAGTTATGGTGGGGAAGGGGAGACAAAATCTTTATAGTTTGAATAAATTTCCACGTAAATAAGTTTTCAAAATTAATTTTGTGAAGAGCTGATTCTTTAGCGTGACATTGAGATCTGAACATTTGGTCCATGAATGTGACATGTTTTGCAGCTTCTATTATTTCAGCACTAGGAATGTCATGATTGCTTTAAATTATAGCTAGCTCTTCCTTTTATTTATCTGGAAATCATACTCCAACTTTTAAAAACTTATACAGTGTCAAATTAATTGGTCTTGATTTTTCAGATTCACTGAATGCCTGAGCGATATTAGAACTTACTTTTTATTTTCTATGATGATCTTGCTGAGCATGAAAATTGCAAATAATACCTCTTGTCATCTTTCAGCTCTAATTATGGTATCATTTCAAAGGAATGGTGAAACCCCACTATATATTTTAATATATAATTGAATGTTTATTCTGTTCCCACTATTTGTTGTGGATTTTACAATTAATCTCACATAGCCTCCTAAACATACCGATCCCTGAAAAATATAAACCTGGACATTGAAGAGAATGCAGCATCCGTTTGTAAAAGATCATAGGAATCTTTTACATTCACCTGAGACAATAGTTAGGGCTGCACTTTTACTCTTTGTGAAAATTGCTGCATCTCGAAGAATGTCATACTGGAAAATACCGTTTAGATAATCTCTGATGTGGAACACAATTTTCTGATGCAGGTGTGAGTGCGTTTCCACAGGGCCACATTCAAATTGTAGAATATTTACAGTACAGGGAGAGCTCACTCAGCCTGTCTTGTCTGTGCTGGCTCATTGCAAGAACAACCCAGCAGGTCCCGATTGTATTCTTCCTCTTGCAGCTGTACAAATTCTCACCTGATAATTATCTAATACTCTGTTAAAAGCCGCCATTGAATTTGTCTCCACTAGCCTTACAGGTGAAATACTGTAGATATTGTTCACTGTGCACATCCTTAACCCTATTTCTCCCTTAGCTTTAGTGACATTCACCTTAAATCCATACAACCAATTTCTCCCTAACTAATATTTTCTGAGCTTTCATGATTTCAAATTAAGCCTTTACAATAGACTACGGCAATTATAAGCTTTCACTGACTTGTATCTATGAGGAACTGATGTGAGACTGAAGTTCACTTGATTTAGGATCCCAGTTGAGCTCCAAACTAACATTTCAGCTGATGAATATACTTGTTTTGAAGACATTATATGTACTTAATTCTATGTTCAATTGTGTAATGTGGCTATTCAAAGGTAGTTTGTAATTTCATTTTTAAATAGAATGATAGAATTCCTAAAGTACAAAGGAGGCTATTTGGCCCATTGATCTGCACTGATCTTCTGAACAGCATCCCACCCAGACTCCAATCCTCCACCATAGCTTGTTACCCCACATCTATCCTAGCTAATCCACCTAGCCGACACATCACTGAACACAAATTTATGCATGGTCAATATACCTAAGCTGCACATCTTACGACTGTGCATATAGGTTGAAGTGAGACAAATCCTTAGAGATTTGTGAAATATGGCTCCTTAGTGCTCAACCATTTACACCATAAATGATATTTGCCTCCAAAATGGCAGACACAGCATGTTCAAACAATAAGTGAGGTGTGAGCTGCTCTGAACTGCATTTTGGTGAGAGTATTAATGTACATGTCTGCAAACAGTGATGCAAACAGCCTGTGTACCATCAACCAAGTCATATCGGAAATTCTGCCAGAGGCTCAACATTTTCAGATGCTCGGTAAATGCTGCTGCTTCACTTCAGAGCATTCTCAAACTGCAATGCTGCAAAAGTACTGACTGTGATAATAGTTAAAAAGTTGTCAACGTGCCAAGTGGTTTGCTTAGGTTTTCAGAAAAAAACATTAGACTGCATAAAATGTACTTATTTGTAACAAAATCAACTGACAACCATGCTTGACTTTTTCTAATTAACAGGATAACAGTAAAACAGCATTAATTTGCTATAAACCAATTCAAAACTGCAGATACAACATTATTCAAGTATATCAGATCTGTTTTTCTGCAAGAACAGCAATTAAACTTTTATGTACCATGTGATTCTGCTATGTCAGCACTGGCTAATAGTTAACTGGTCAGAATATTTGGAAGATTAAGAGTAATTAGCAAATATCTTACATATGACCTCAGTTACTTCTTAAGCCCACAAGTGTTTTTAGAAACTGAAGAAGTTTGTATTGCAAATGCAATTTTATCCCCCTTAGTGCTTTGCTGATTTAGATGTGGAGACTTGGGCACTTGCCATAATTGTGTAACTGTCATGTCCATACTGAAGTACAATAAACTATTGAGGGGAGGCGTTGTGAATTTTGGCTGCTGAATGCTCAATTTTCCAAGGCAACAGGTACCATCCTGCCCACAAAATTACTGAATACGTTCCTGGGGTACGTCACATCAAATGCTATAGTGGATCAATGTATTCACACAAGCAGGAAACATCCGTCACACTGAGGTGAGTGCCACAGAGCTGTAAGCTTCCACTGACACATAAAATCACGTTGAAACACTAGCTAAGACAAAATGGCTGCAAATTTCCCCATTCTGGCTTCCAGTTAAATAACTGGAAATGAGAGATATATCTGGGAATTCTTTGATAAAATACGACAAAATTATGCAATAGCTATACTTTTCTTGAGCAAACCAGGCAAAGTAAATGCCATTAGACTTTTATCACTGTTGACAAAAAGACTTTTTCAAAGCGTATTCCAGTCTAAATCTATCACAAGGGCAGAAACAAACACCAGAAATTTTAAAAGCTTTGAAGGTACACTTTGAACCCTAAGAGAATGTTAAGTATAAATGGTTCATGTTCAATACTAGGAACCAAGAGGTGAGGAAAATAGTTCATCAATCAACACACGCACCATTACCTCAGTTTACAGAAACTTGTGAATTTGCATATTTAAAAACTTACCTCAGTCAAGATCGAATCATTCGAGTCAGAGTGATCCTACTATGACAGCGCAACTCCTGAGAGATGACAATATGACTTGTCAATGTTGTAATCAACATGTGCAGAAGCTCTGACCTTATAAATCAACAGCGACAGAGCAACATGGGAAGGCGGATGAGTTTGTGTACAATGTGGAGAAGCATTCCAAACCTGTGCACTATGTTGCTAAGTCACTTTGAACTGACCACTGTGTTGAAAATCAGGATATGACTCTCACATGCAACAACATGGAGAAGAGCAATAAGTATCCACAGAAGTGCCAAGAGAAAATCAAGTTTGAATTATATGTTGCAACTTGCAGTGATTCACCGGTCACACTGACTGATAAATAAGCATAAAGGCAAGTCTGAATGTAGGAACACATGGGAAACCTGTGCCAAAAATATAATAATAAATATAATAATTTTAAGAAAAGGATTGCTTTGCCAGACCAAGTAAACACAACTGAAGGGAAAAAGGTAACCAAGGGAACAAGTTACATCAGCGAAGTCAAATGAAAAGATTTTAAAACCAAATCAAACAGTACATCAGTCCAACCAACTGACATTGGAGAAAAAAAGAACATGCACGTGACAAGCACTTTAAAGATCATATGTGCCATGTGCATAAATTATTGGACAAAAATAGAACTATTGAATGGCTAAAGCATGTGAATGTACTTTTATATAGTTGGAAACTTGTGTAACCAAAACTAGAAATGAGAATAAACACCTTTTGTTTCCATTTTGAATCAAGAGGCAATCATTTTCAAATGTCTGTCTTCATCTCCATAGTCAAAGTGAACTCTACCTTGAAGCACATACCACGTGGAACATCTGGTACATCTAGAACTGACCTCAATAACATCCTGATGATGGACACACTACTATGTTGGACACTCAGAACAGAGATCATTATGTCTTCAAGCAGTCTACTCTCTTGAAAATAACTTCTCTTTAGCTTTTCAATAAAAATATTTTTTTTAAATCCCAAAATCATAGACATAAAATTTTCCAATTGGAATAATATATGCAGTTCTGGTCTCTCTGCTTTAGGAAGGATGTTGTGAAAATTGAAAGGGTTCAGAAAAGATTTACAAGAATGCTGCCGGGATTGGAGGGTTTGAGCAAGAGGGAGAGGCTGAATAGTCTGGACTGGTTTCCCTGGAGCATTGGAGATTGAGGGGTGACCTTATAGAGGTTTATTAAATCATGAAGGGCATGGATGGGGTAAATAGATTAGGTATTTTCCCATGTTGGTGGAATTCAAAACTAGAGGGCATAGGTCTAAAGTGAGAGGGGAAAGATTTAAAAGGGATCTAAGGGGCAACGTTTTCACGCAGAGCATGGTGCATGTATGGAAGAACTGCCAGAGGAAGCGATGGAGGCTTGTACAATTAAAAAATTTAAAAGGCATCTGGATGGGTATATGAATAGGAAGAGTTCAGGGGGATATGGGCCAAATGCTACAAATGGGGCTAGATTCATTTAGGATGTCTGGTTGGCTTGGACGAGTTAGACTGAAGGGTCTGTTTCTCTGCTGTATATCTCTATGACTCTGATGGTATTTTAGAATGTAATCAAAATAAATAAAGAATTATGAATGCTGGAAATCTAAAACAAAAATAAATATTGCTGCAGCAGATCTGCTCTGAAGAATGATCAGTGGACCAGAAATGTTAACTCTGCTTTTGTCCACAGATGTTGCCAGATCTTCTGAGTTTCTTCAACAATTTCCATTTCTGTTTTAGAATAGAATTGGTATTTTACCACTTGCATTTAAAATAAAAATTATTGATTTATTTAAGAGTGTAAATCTGGTCTGGTTTTATTAACATAGCTGAAAATGGGTCTATTGCAAATTAAGTGGTTAGGCAATCACCTCTAAGTTGAATTTAATTAACCCAAATGGACTTTAAAGGAAAACTCCAAAGATCTATTTACTAATTTAATTTTCAGCTATGTTATGAAGAAATTACTGAGATATACTAACACGCATAAAATTTGTAAATGTACATAATGCAGCCCTTGAGCCGAAAGGAAACACAATTTTGAGATCTTCCTCAAGGACCCATGAAATAGCTCAATTCATGGAAATTCACAATAATTGCGATTTTTAATCTAAAGTGGATGATCAATTTTATGAGCAAGGTTAGGTTCCTTTGTGATTTTCTTTTACAACATAAAAGACGACAAAACTTGATTTTCACTGGATGTAAGCCGAATCTGCACTTGAACATCCTTGATCATATGTGATGGCTTTGGCCATTTTGGTTGTTCTTGCTTAAGATGCCAATTCCTACGGCTGTTTGAGAAAGGGCAGTTCAACAAAATATCAGAAAGATAGAGGCATCTTGTTAAATTATACCTTGGCACATCAATGTGGAAATCTACTCCCATCATTTTCTTTCTTTTGTTGATTCCAATACATCTTGATATCCTCTCTTTATTGATTCCTTTAAATACATTGCACCTAATTTCTTAATCACTTTAGATTTGTCAAATCCATGTGTAGGTTTGAGGTCTAGAATGAGCTGGAACTCATGAATTTATGATTCAGACATAAAAGTACTAAGTTCAGTTTAGATGTCACATAGTCATGTTACTATAATTGTTCATGACATTACTCATATGCATCATGACTGCAATCTTTTTTAAAAAGGAGGCCTTGGTGTGAAAACAATTTTCATTTCAAACAAATGCTTACACAGTGCCTTGTCAACTTTATTGGTTCTATCAATCACTAAAGTCAGCACAAATATTAGCATTCAAGATGTTCACCCTTACTTTTACAATTCAATTAATCATGCTCAGATATTTCTGACTTCCAAAACACATGCACCAATATCATCAACACTGGCAGTACAAGGTATCAGGCATATTCTGTGGGAAACATTGAGACAGAACCATTACTGTAGTGTACAAGAGTGGAATCTGGACTATCTTTACTATGCTACTCTGCAGAAGAGTGAAACCCTAAAAGGTAAAGAAATAGAGATCGTTAACAATACCCATTGACCACAAAGTCTTGGTTGATATTTCACTGTGGTGCTGACATTCCACTGCAGTGCTGACAAAATGGTGCACTGTCAAAAATGCTATAATTTAGATGAAACATAAAACTGAAGCCTCACAGCACAATTTTGAAGGTATCACAACTAATATTTATCCATGCTCAATATTACTGACAAGTGTGACATGGTGGTTCAGTGGTTAGTGCAGTGATTGTAACAAGGTCAGCCAGGTGGACCTTACACAATTTGAGTTGCCTGATTGGGACTGTTAATCTGGTCTAATGAGGGAGCCTTGGTTGACAGATATAAACAGGAGTGTCAGAGGTCCAATCGCTCTCAGAGCCAGCTCTGAGGAAGCTGGATCAGTGTTAAGACTCACCATGAGTAAATAAAGGGTAACTTGTGATGGGATACGGTGCTGTGTAGAGTCATTTCAGTGGCAACATGAGATAAGCATGCTCCAGAAGAAATTCACTTGCAACAGTCATATTTGAGTTGGGATAAGCATTTCTACTGTCATGCCTTTATTTGGGAAGCTTGACTTATTCGGTCCTGCTGAAGACTGGACCCAATATGTGGAAATAATGTGTTATTATTCTCTCAGCAAATGAAAATGAGGCAGATTAAAAGCAAAGAGTAATTCTCCTGACAGTTTCTGGACCTGCAGCTTTGTTGGTTATTAGGAGCCTAATATTCTCTGGGCATCAATGTTTTGATACTTGAAAGCATTTGGAAAAGATTTAAAAGGAAGTTGCCAGTAGCAACATTGAGATTCTTTGGGGAAGACTGACCATAATATGGTAGAATTCTTCATTAAAATGGAGCATGATACAGTTAAATCTGAAACTATGATCCTGAACTTAAAGAAAGCTAAGTTTGATTGTATGAGGCATGCATGGGCTAGGGTAAGCAGGCTAAAGATAAGTAAGGGTTGATCGTGAATAAATAATGGAAGACATTTAAAAAACAAATGGATGAACTTCAACAATTACACATCTTTGTCTGGCATAAGGGTAAAACAGGGAAGGTGGCTCAATCATGGTGAACAAGGGAAATCAAGGATAGTGTTAAAGCTAAAGAGAAGACATATAAATTGTCTAGAAAAACAGCAAATCTAGGACTGGGAGAAATTTAAAATTCAACAGAAGAGGACAAAGGATTTAATTCAGCAGGGGAACATAGAATACGAGTATAAGCTTCCAGAAAACATAAAAACTGACTGTAAAAGCTTCTATAGATATGTGAAGAGAATAAGGCTGGAGAAGACAAATGTTTATCCCTGACAGTTAGAATCAGGTGAATTCATAATGGACAACAAAGTCATGGCAGATGAGTTGAACAAATACTTTGGATCTGTCCTTACTAAGGAGGACACAAATAACAATCTAGAATATTTTGGGGAGATAGGGTCAAGGATGAAGGAAGAACTGAAGAAAATCTTTAATGGGCAGAAAATGGTATTAGGGAAATTGACGGGATGAAAGCCCACTAAGTTTCCAGGACCTAATGCTCTGCATCCCAGAGCACTTAAGGAAGTGGTCCTAGACACAGTGGAAGCATTGGTGATCATTTTGCTGCATTCATTCAACTCTGGAAGCATTGATCACAGATAACGTGCTACTGTTTACCAGCAGGGAATTTGATTATTCCCTAGAGCTGAATGGTATTCGACATATAAAGACAATTGCATACCATCCATCATCTAATGGTCAATAGAAACAGCAGTCCAAACTTTGATTGCACACTTAAAGAAACAACCTACAGCTTCATTAGATACCAAACTATCCAGGTTCTTAATTGATTATAGGACAATCCATCATACAGGGATAGATCCAGCAGAGTTGCTAATGGGAAAAAGACTCTGCACCAGGTTAAATCTGACCTTCCTGGACTTGGGAAAGGGAAGCTGGCGAGAGGAGAAAGAGGGAGATGTGAGAGCAGCATAAGGAATACCAGTGCCAGATGCAAGACTCCGCTAAGTAAGAGAGACGGTTTACTAAGAGATTGGATGGCTAACAGGTATGGTCAATGCAAGATCAGGTCTAGTGATGTATAAAGGTTGGGTAGGTGTAATGCGCCTGAACAAGCACATGGACTATATGAAAGCTGCAAACTTGCAAATCGTATGGGAGCCAAATGTGCCCAGTTCCTTGACTATCTTTCTGACTGTTCCGGAAGCCATGGCTTCTCCATCTCCATCAAGGGTTGAAGATACCTCAGAATCTGAGATGGACATGGTGGATAGTGCTGACTCGATGCCTTTGCCATCTAAAGAGGAGAATGAATTTTTTCTGAGATGTTCTGGGCACAAGAGTTGAGCTATCATGCATTACATGCTGCCGGTACCAGAGACAGAGCTGGAGGAACCTGACCTGTTGCTAAAACACCCCAGGAGGAGCTACAAGAAAACAGCCAGCCCATATCCTTGGACACAGAGGGGGAGGCATGTGGTGATTCTAATTAGGTCAACCAGGTGAACCTCATTGAATATGAGTTCCCTGTTTGGGGCTGTTAATGTGGTCTGATCAGGAAGCCTTGGTTGACAGAAATAAACATGAGTGTCAGAGGTTCTGTTCACTCAGGAAGCTGGATCAGTGTCAAGGACTCTTCAGGTGTAAATAAAGGGTAACTTGGTGATGGGATTCTGCCCTCTTTAGAGTTACTTCGAGTTCTCCTTTGGGCAGCATGGTGGCACAGTGGTTAGCACTGCTGCCTCACAGCGCCAGAGACCCGGGTTCAATTCCCGCCTCAGACGATTGTCTGTGTGGAGTTTGCACATTCTCCCCGTGTCTGCATGGGTTTCCTCCGGGTGCTCCGGTTTCCTCCTACTGTCCAAAAATGTGCAAACTAGGTGAATTGGCCATGCTAAATTGCCTGTAGTGTTAGGTGAAGGGGTAAATGTAGGGGAATGGGTCTGCATGGATTGCACTTCGGCGGGTCGGTGTGGACTTGTTGGGACGCAGGGCCTGTTTCCACACTGTAAGTAATCTAATCTGTAAGTAACCTAATCTAATCTGTGTCTGTGTGGGTTTCTCCCTGGTGCTCCAGCTTCCTCCCACAGTCCAAAGATGCGCAGGTTTGATGAATTGGCCATGCTAAATTACCCCTTAGTATCATGGAATTTGCAGGAAAGGTGGACGAGGAATGCTCAATAGGGGTTTACAGGGATAGGATAAGGAAGGAGGCACATCCCTAATCTAGCTCAGCCCAAATGGGCATTGAATTTCAGGCTGTTAGCACCAACCTGGACCAAATCAGGCATCCTGCTCTTTGGAAGATCAGTGCAGACCCAATGGTCTGAATGGCCTCTTTCCACACTATAGAGATTCAATGACTCTTTAATATTGTCAGGTCAGTGTCAGGTCATTGTAAGAAGTTACTGCATGCAAATTGGCTGCAGTATTTTCCACATTTTACCAGAAACCCTATTTCAAAACGTTTAATTAAAAACACAGTACTCTTTAATAACCAGAGGCTGTGAAAAGTATGTGTGGACATTTTTCTTCAAACAATCACCTATTTCCTCACTTTAGGCATGTGACATGGACTCAAACCAAAGCACATTTTAACAGATTATGTACCCTTCTGCTCATATCTCAGTAACAACAGTTTTCTAACAACAGTTCCAGAAATCAGCATGCTCTGCAAGAATAGCCAGAAAGCTATTGGCCCACAAATACGATGTGTGTCAAGCTTTCACAGCCTAGCTTTTGGAACTCAACAGATATCTTCTTCTTCTTGAGTTCTTTGTCTAAACTACACGATAGATGTGCCTCACAGTTGCCATGAACTCTAGAACAGATAAGGAAGGAGGCACATCCCTAATCTAGCTCAGCCCAAATGGGCATTGAATTTCAGGCTGTTAGCACCAACCTGGACCACATCAGGTGTCCTGCCAAATCCTCCCCACCATCCTCCCCAAAGAGTGTATGTTGCTGTAGCAACACTCATTTCTTCGCATCTTTGTTATAGTCTGGGGACTGTGGATTGTGATGATTGAGTCAATTACCCTTCATCACATGACAAAGCAGGTATGTCTCCATGACCAACCCACTCACTTATGTCTTGCCAATGGATATGTTGCAATAGGACTTACAAGGTGGCACTTCACTTGAGTACAGAGTACCAGAATATCCTCTGAAATAAGGTAGAGAATTTGAGAATTGCTAGAATATTAGAAACTGAAACAAGGTTGATATTCCACAAAAAGAGTGTTCGTGGTCTAACAAGTGCAAAGATTAACTGTAACAGTCCCTTTAAGTTTACTCGATTCTACAGGGGTTAGGAAAGAAAAGCACATGGAAGGGTGCAATTTCTGCCTTGATTATTGATGGGAACTGGGTCCAGTCTATAACGAGTGGAAAACCCACTCCCTCCAGTTTACCACTCAAGCAACAAAAAACAAAGACTAGTGTTTTATTGTACTGGTACAACCATGTAGAGTCATAGAGTCATACAGCACAGAAACAAACCCTTTGGTCCAACTCGTCTGTGCCAACCAGATATCCCAAACTGACCTCATCCCATTTGTTAGCATTTGGTCCATATCCCTTTATACTCTTCCTATTCATATGCCCATCCAGATGTCTTTTAAATGTTGCCATTTCCTCTGGCAGCTCGTTCCATACATGTACCACCCTCTGTGGAAAAAGTTACCCCTCAGGTTTGTTTTAAATCTTTCCCCTCTCAACGTAAACTTAGGCCCTCTAGTTTTGGACTCTCCCACCCTAGGAAAATGATCTTGGCTATTGACCCTATCCATACCCCTCATGATGGTATCAACTACTATAAGGTCACCCCTCAGTCTCTGATGCTCCAGATGATAAAAGCCCCAGCCTATTCAGCCTCTCCCTATAACTCTAACTCTCCAGTCCTGGCAACATCCTTTATACCAAGGCATCTCTGGGACATTCAGAACAGTTTATGATTAGTGTGGGCAAGCAGTGCTGAAATGTTTTTGATTGCTTGAATCTGAATTTGTGCCAGGTATCAGTTCTGGTTTCTTCAGTTCTCCATTATTAGAATGAAATTTGACGAAAGGATTGTGGGCTTGGCTGGTGGTGCAAACTTATGTTCCAGGTAAACAATGGTGAAGATTAGAAAACTGCAAATTGGTATGGATAGTATGTGCAGATGAAACAGAATGATGAAAAAGGTGGAGCATAAAGATGAATTTTTCATAAAGTCCTGTGCAATGTTCGTTCCTATCAATTCATGTCAAGTGCAGAAAGATATCAGTGACATGTTGAATGGTAAGCATGAATTCAAAAAGTTTCATTTCTCATGTTGGCTCTCTCACCAACAGTCCCAGATATAGTCAAGCATAAATGTCCTTCAGGATTTGGTCAGCTCAGTCAGTAATGCAACTGAATGACTGAGAAGGTATTACCATTTAGTAGCATTTGCTGTAAAGGGTAAACATAGATTTACAGGAAGCTATGCCAGTAGTGATGTATTAGATCACATAATACTGGAGAGATTCTGAACAGAGAAGCAAGAGAATGGACCTTGTGCCAAGTCTAAGGGTACATAATTACGACAGATGAATAAACCTTATTTGAAAAGTTCTTTGATTCCTCCAAGGTCTCTTCAGTAAGTTGGTGCACACAACTTTATCCAAGATGACCCACACAAGGTACCCAATAGCAAGGTAAAGAACAAGCAAATGTCTTTGAAAGCACAGATAACCAAGGCAGAGTAAGGGAGAAACTTCAAGCACAAACCCAACAGCAAGACCACAGCAGTGAGAAAAACTCAAAACACACAAAAGGTTGGCAACAGAGAGGCATCTGTCAACTCTAAATTAGTGCTGGATGGGAACTTCTCGGAGTGCAGATCATGATACAGAGACGGTAATGACTGAAACCTTTTATTATATGGAAGGCACAAAGCAAGCTGAGAAAAGGCACATGTCAAGCAGAGAAATGGCAGAACTAGTGTAGTAAATTATCAAAGAAATGCTTTGAGGTGAACAGCAATATCAAATAATGAACATGTCAGTAAACTAATCTACTGGCAGCATTGCAGATGATGCTTTAAAATGGGCAGGGTGGGATAAATAAAGTGACAGCCATCTAAAAAGCGGTTATCAGATTAATGCATAGTTCATTATTCATCACAATATAATCTTTAAGAGTGGTAGCAGAAGCCACAGAATCATTCATCAACCATCCTTCTCATTTTACAGACATTAAAAGATTACCTAATTATAGATTGAAGACAGGTGAACTTTTAAAGAAAACCTTTACAGTCTAGGGAAGACTTCATTTTAACAAAAGCTGTGGGATTAGTGAGACAAGCTGAAGTGAGGAAACAAAACAGTATCTTCTCAAGAATTAATTGAGACGGTAACTTCCATTCATTTTGATGGCACCCTGAATGTTGACCTGACAGCTCCAGACCACCCTGGTGCCATACCCATGCATCCATTTCCCATTTCCAATGCTTACTTTGAGCCAGGAAGCAGATGGTCAAATATGGCCCTGCTATGTTAAATACATGGTCTGCAACCTCGTCAACCACCGTGTCATGCCAAAAGATGTCAATGCAATATTGCTACTATTAAAACCAAGTTAGCATCCAGCATTGCTGTCCAACTGGTTTCAAGTCAGTATTAACTACCAGCCTCTGTGGATTTGGAGGTGATTGGCCAAGTTTCAGCAGGATGTGTGCTGAGTTTTACCACAATTGCTTACCTGGACCACAGTGTTAACCTGATGCATGATGGTCAAAAAATATTCAAGGGTGGCAGCTGCCATTTTGCACTGTCCTCGCTGTGGCAGCACAACACTACCTTGGTGAGTTGTTTGGCCTGCCAGAATTATAGGTTGCTTTCCTGTCGGAAGGCCGACCATTTTAAAAAGTGCACCGATAATCAAAACAAAAGGAGAAAAAATACAAAAGAAAAACCATTATCCATGATTTTGAGGAGCCAGACAGTACTGAAAGCACATTTCTACAGGAAATTGAATACAGGAAGAGGTAATATAAGAATATTGATGTGGAAGTAAATGGACATGAAACAAATTTTAAGCTCCATGCCATAGAGGTTACATCCCAGTCCTCTGGTATATTGTAGATTGGCTGAATCACAAAACACTTTTGCCTTCCACAATTCAACCCCAGGGACCAGAAGAGATTCAATTAAAAGTTAAAGCAGCAGTTGAATGCAAGACTACAATATAGAGAAATTTTTGAGACCTTATTATTCAGAATCAAGCAAGATCTTTGCTGAGCACAACAATATTCATAGATGTGAAACTTCTTGCCAAGATTGTTGAAGTCAACCTTAAAGTAGAAAGAGTCGGTTCAGAACAAAATTCCTGAAGCCATACACTGGCCGAGAGAATCTAAAGACAGGACACCATAGATGGTAAACAATTGCCCATTCACACCTAGAAAATTCCCATGTCCATGTGTGAAAACAGTGAAATATGAGATGAGGTAATTCTTGATCAATGTGTCATTTTACAAGTTACTAAACCAACAAATGTGTGTTAGGGCATGGTAACACTTCCATAAGTGAAAGGATTAAAAATAATTTGTGTGGAACTTGTTAAATTAAATAAAGCCATTGAGCAAAATAAAAGGAATAAAGATTGCCACAACCTGTACCATTTTTAAAAATAACTCTCTATATTAACAGAGAATTCTGGCATTTACCACTGGATGAAGAATGAAAACTCTTGACAACGTTCATTCCATTATTTGAACAATATTGCTTCAGCCATTTACCTTGGTGTCTTATCTGTATTCAAAATATTCCAAACCATAACGACAAACATGTTGGAGGCATTCTGTCAAGTGAAATATGCTTTCAAAAACACTAAAGAACAAGGGCAGTTCTGAAAAATTATAGAAAACAAGACTAACTCTCAAATGGGTTTCCCAAAACCTACCACCAAGTTCTACAGTCCAATGTTTCAAGCAAGCATAACAGCAGATCCATAGAAGACAAAGGATATCACCTCGAAATATTATGGAACTCAGAGGTCCAAGCAGACTAATTTCTATCACATTGATTAGTTTGTCCAATGATTGAGCCAACTCTCAGACAACACGAGACTTGATGTTGGAATGAACAAGAACAGATTTTACATGGTGTAGAACATAGAACATAGAACAATACAGCACAGAACAGGCCCTTCGGCCCACGATGTTGTGCCGAACATTTGTCCTAGCTTAAGCACCCATCCATGTACCTATCCAATTGCCGCTTAAAGGTCACCAAAGATTCTGACTCTACCACTCCCACAGGCAGCGCATTCCATGCCCCCACCACTCTCTCGGTAAAGAGTGAAGGGGGATAAACTGAGAGAGGATAGAAAGGGGAGCGACTGACTGAGCGGGAGATGAAGAGATGTTAGATGAGGGTGAAGTTAGATAGATCAGAAGACCGCATTAGAGTTGATCAGTATGCACAGACAGAAGTTAGAAGTTTTATTTAGAATTTCCTCTGGACTGCAAGCCTTTTGTCTAGGCGCCATATCCTGTGAGCACAATGATGATACTGGCTGTCATCCCAGATCATTTATTTTCAATACTGCCACAGAGTTGTTTATTGACAGCTAAACAGAACCCATTAGGCCAATAGATTGGTTTCATGGAGAAAGCTGAATTTCCAAGCGCAGCAGGAAATGATAACTACCCACGATATTGTGTGAGAAGCTGGGCCAGAGAATCTCAGTGAGAGGGATCACTGACAGAGGGGAAATCATCATCTCAGCTGTGGGTCAAATAATGATTGATAAAGTTTACACACCACTTCCCTAGTTTTGTAATCCACATTTCAATTTATATAGCTCAGTTTCAGGAGTGCATTTTAAGAACCTTATCTCTTTATACTTTGCATATATTGGTAT